>NC_091199.1:16031968-16149468 GCF_040958095.1 Procambarus clarkii | reverse complement strand
TAACTGAAAAATTAATTCTCCAAAATTCATTTTTTTTCTAGTCTGACGCGACACTTGAATGCATTTCGTAATAACTTATTACATTTTCAAAGACTTTAGTTTACACACACACAACTATAACCTGCAAACACTAAACAGAGTTCTACTATGCTACCATTTAAACAGCTTTCATCTTATATACCCGCATTTGGGTGAGGTGATATGTTACAACAGTTTTGGATGAGGTGAACAAAACCTACAACACAAGATAGAGCAAATTTTCAACACAAGACAGAACACGAAACAATGGGTATAAATTGGGTAAATTAAAGGGAAGAATGGAAGTAACTGCAAAGGGCCTATTGGCCCATATTTCTTGATGCTTCTATATTGGTGCAGAGTCTTGAAGTGGGTAGAATATAGTTGTGCATTAATTGGCTGTTGATTGCTGGTGTTGACTTCTTGATATCTAGTGCCTCGCAGATGTCAAGCCGCCTGCTATTGCTGTATCTATCAATGATTTCTGTGTTGTTTGTTAGGATTTCTCTGGTGATGGTCTGGTTGTGGGAAGAGATTATATGTTCTTTAACCCTTAACATGCTAGGGGTATAATATCCTTTCTTCCTCACAGGCGCATGTAATTTTGAAAAAAAAAAAATTATTTTTTCTTCCTAATCTGTTAATTTGTGTTCACTGATCACAGGAAAAATATTTAAAAAATCGTAAGTGGCATATATTACCCGCTATAGGGCGGGGAAGTCTGGCAAAAAACAGGCGCTGAGTCAGCGTGCGTCCCAGACGGTCTGTTGATCGCCAGCTGTCAGGCCGGAGTTGCCACAAAGAGATAATTACTTAATTATTTCAATGTCTCTGATTGATTTTTCATAGTTTTTTTGCTGTAATATTATTCAATAGTGTGTAGTTTGATATATTTATATAATAAAATGAGTGAATCATCGCTGTACTCAAAAATATGGTGTGCATATTGTTGATTCAATTATGTTCATCAATCAGTGAACACTTTGTCGGTTATTACACTATAAGCACAGGTTATATATAAGTATCTGCATGTTTTATTCACCATAACGAACCACTAAGTAGCTATTATGAGTCAAAAAGTAACGAGGAGTGACTGCCGTGTACCAGCCAGCCACTCACGCCTTCCCTCAAGTCATCTGACTCACCCACATTCTCCTCCCACAATACTGTTTTTGCTTTTATTCGCTATATACAGACGTTATATATAAGTATCTGCATTCGTGTTCACGATAACGAACCACTAAGTTGGCATGCTGAGTGTCAGTGCCAGTGGCAGCCCGCCACTGGTTGCTACTTCCTCCCTCCCTCAAGTCACCTGACTCACCCACATTCTCCTCCCACAATATTGTTTTTGCTTTTATTCACTATATACAGATTTATTTATTTATTATTTATTTACTTATTTCATAATGAAATTATATTATTTTGGAGTAAATATATGTTTTCTCATGTTGTGCATTCAGCACCCACATTATCGTGAGTAAATATACCATATTACTTCATTACTTACGTAATGCTAAGAGGGTTTGAGTAGCTTTGGGTCTTTAACCCTCAAACCGCGCATATCATATATAAATGATATCAGTGACAAAACCGAAACCGCGCACATCAATTATATATGATTTCGTGTCTAGCGCTATAATTTAAACTCCCCGCCTGGGATAGGGGCAGCTATAGTACAGCCACGACCGATAGTTGCCAGATGCCACCTAGAAAAAAAATCCAGGCCAACATTCTTGGGTGTAAGAGCGTCAGTATTGAGCAAGCCACCAAGGCAGGCGCACGCAGCACGAGCTCACAGCACCGCTGTTCAGCTTGTGACCACAGCATCGCCTACAAATACCATAATATATATGATACTGCTATTATTTAGCAGTGAGAGTATTACTGAAGCCCCCTGACTGTGATAAAACTGACCAGGATTCTGATAATAGCAGGATTGTGGTGATATTTAGCGCTGTGCTCCATGGAGGGAGGCGTAAGGCTGTGCGAGGGAGGGTTGTGGCGTCGTCTTCTGACTGTGTGTGGCCACCATTTATTGACTGCACTCACCATACCAGCTTAGTGGTTCGATATGGTGAACACAAATGTAGATACAGGCATACCTCAGTTTAAGAGTTTAATTGGTACCTGGAGACGCCTCGTATTCCGAAAACTCGCATTCCGAAGCTAATTTCCCCATAAGAAATAAAGGGAAATGAATTAATCCGTTCCTGACTACCCCAAAAACCCCACATCAAACTAAATTTTTATACCTAATTCATCTAAATAAACCTACAAAACTATGTTCAAGTTATTACTTACCTTGCTGTTGAATGCTGTAGGCGTATGGAAGATGGTGAGGAGGTGGGAGGAAGAGAGGAGTTACTGTTTGGAAGGGGAGTCCCCTTCCATTATCACATCAGGCAGTGAGGACTTCACTGGTATGCACACTCTGGCACATTTTGCCTGCATACCACTAGGACTTGCTTGTTTTACTAAGAATTTGTCTAATGACACTTGTTTTTCCCTACATTTTAACACTTGTCTGTAGTAAGACATCACATTATCATTTAAAAGGTCAATGCAACAACCTGCTACAGCTTTATCTGGGCGAGTTTTTTCAACAAAACTTTGCAGTTCTTCCCATACTTCACACATTTTCTTAATCAAGAAGGGACATCCTCTACTGCCTCTACTCACAGCTATTTTCTTAGGATGAACCTTACCAATGGATTTCTTGAGACCCATGGCAAGATATATAATGACAACTTTTATGCTCAAATGGCCAAAAAAACGATAAAAAACTGTAAATCCTTGTGAAGAATTCAGGTGGGATAGTCACTGGACACGAGACACTGGTAAACTGAGGCGCGATCGCCATGCCACCACGCGCCAGTCGGCCTGTACACGTATCAACAAACTCGCGTTCCGAGGTAACCTTCGCCTTCCGAGACATATTTTCCGAGGAAATCCTGCTCGTCTTCCGAAAAACTCGCATACAGGGACACTCGCATTCCGAGGTACCACTGTACTTATATATAACGTGTGTATATAGGGTATAAACAGCAAGAGGAGTAGGTTGGGAGCCGCCATTTTGGTGAGGGCGGTGGCGTCGTCTGCACGACTTATCATGTTGTTTACTGGTGACCACAATAGTCTTTGGGCACCATACCAGCTTATTTGTTCAGGTATGGTGAATAAAACAGGTAGATACTTATATATAATATGTGTATATAGCGTAATAACACCACAAACAGTATTGTTGAAGGACAAATATTAGTGCGTCTGGCCTTGAGGGCGGCCGCCGATCAGCTGACTGTGTGAGTAGCTACGTCTTTGTGGCCTTTACTCACCATACAAGCTTAGATGTACAGTTATGGTGAACAAAACATGTAAATACGTATATATAACGTCTGTGTATAGTGAATAAATACAGAAAGAGTATTGTAGGAGGTGAATGAGGGTGAGTGAGGTGGTGTTGAGGGAGTGAGTGGCTCGCTGGTGTTTGGCGGTCACTCCTCGTTGCTTTTTGACTCACAAGACCAACTTAGTAGTTCGTTATGGTGTACAAAACATGCAAATACTTATATATAACCTGTGTGTATATAGTGTAACAACAGCAAAACTATTTGTTTATTGTTTTATGAACATAATAATTGAATCACTAATATGCACACCATAATTTTGAGTACAGCGATGGTTCACACATTTTATAATATAAATATACCACAATTCACTGTATGGAATAATATTACTGCAAAAAAACTAAGAAAAAATCAATCGGAGACATTGAAATAATTGGGTAATAATATATTTGTGGCAACTGCCGTCTGGCAGCTCGGGCGGAGTAGACCTCATCTGGCGAAGGCTCTGCCAACGCCCCTTTTTTGCCACACTTCCCTACCCTATTGCGGCTAAAATATGCCACCTACGATTTTTTTTGTTATTTTTTCCGTGATCAGGGAACAAAACTGAACACTTCTATAAGACGAAAGAATTTTTTGGAATTTTTTTTTTTGTTGCGCCTGTGGGTGTGAATTCCATTTGGGCCCCTAGCGGTTTGAGGGTTAAGTGGACAGAATCTCCAAGATGGGCGAGAGTCGACCCATCTCTTGCCCCAGCGAGAGTCAAAACTAAATTTAAAATTGATATATCTTTGTCCTCATATATATCTTGAGATGATGATGTTATCTTAGAGATGATTTCGGGGTTTTAGTGTCCCCGCAGCCCTGTCCTCGACCAGGCCTCCACCCCCAGGAAGCAGCCTGTGACAGCTGACTAACACCTAGAAACCTATTTTACTGCTAGGTAACAGGGGCATAGGGTGAAAGAAACTCTGCCCATTGTTTCTCACCGGCGCCCGGGACCACAGGATCACAAGTCCAGTGTGCTGTCCGCTCGGCAGACCAGCTCCGAAATGATATATGATATATTTCCTTTGGCGCATTCATAATAATGTTTATATCTCGGTCTTTCTGAAGGCATATAATATTTTAGGGTTTATTAGCATATTTTTGTTAATTATACAATATATCGGCAAGTGCGTAGGCGTCTGCACTCCATGCCCAACAAGCTACTGAGCGCCACTATAAAAACATATGTATCTTCACTTGAGCTTTAAATATTTATATTGTAATGTATTAAATATTGTAATGTATTTAAAATAAAGCTTATATTTCTAGCTTTCTTAAGACATAAAATATTTGTGTTTATTAACATATTTACGTAAAATCGACATTGTTCTGAGAGAGTTGCTCTGTCGATCAGTCTGTGCGGGGCTCGGAGCTCGGCGATTATTAAAACACATGAATCTTCATTAGAACTTTAATTATGTCTTTGGTAAAGTGTTTAAAATGAGCCTTATATTCCTATCTTTCTTGAGGCATATAAAACATATATGTTTATTAACGAATTCACGTGAATTAAACATTGTTCTGAGAGTGAGAGCTGCTCCTTCAATTGATATGTCCGGGGTCGGAGCTCGACTATTATGAAAGTACACGTATCTATAATTTAAATTTGAATATGCACATAGGGTATTTAAAATGAAGCTTATATTTCTATCTTTATTGCGACATATAAAACTTACGTTTATTAAAGAATCTGCGTGAAATAGGCATTGTTCTGAGATGAATACTGCGGGTTTCGAGCTCGACGAGTGATGAAAACTGCCACTTTTATACAAATATCTTCGGTTTTACTTAAAATTAGTCTGGTAGAGGTTTTGTATATAGATCGTGTTTCTGTCTTCTGACTAATAAATAATTTTGGTTTGTGACGATAATCCCCTTCAAGAGATTGAGCCTGCTCTTCCCTCCAAAAATACGTCACTACAAATATATAAAACTACTATGGAAGAAATGTCCAACAACGACAACAACATCTCCAAGGTTTGCCAGAGAGCAAAACGTATGCAGCCAGGAACACCTGCTCCAGCTCAAACCGCCAAACTACCTGTCTTGTTGCCGGCTCCTCGCTGATTGGCCGCCGGTCTAGCTGCAACTGCACTCACCCACCATACTACTTGATGTCTGGGGCCGCCACGACCTCAGTCCTCAGAATATTCAGTGCTTTCATATGGTTAACACTTCTTCCTGGTAGACTAAAGCTTTGGCTTACGTGTACTAAGAGAGGTGATAGCTTAAAGCCAATATTCCTGCACCAATATTTACGTTATTTGCACTTCTTGTTATTGCTCACTTGTCTTAACGTAACTTTTCACTTTGTCATTTAAATTATTCTTATTATTTTGATTGATTGATTTTATTATACGAATTTGTGTGTCCATTTTATTCATGTTTTGTTTATTTAACGTAATTAAAATTTCATTGTTAAAATTTACTTGTGTTTTGTGTGTCTTCTCCTTACCTTACCACAGACGAAGTTCCAGATTTTCTATTTTTTTTTTTAATTCTATGTGACGAGACCATACCCCTAGCTTTGAACAGCCGAACACCAACGCGTTACCGTCACATATTATATGGGGGCCTGTCCGGGATCTTCACTCAGGTACTGGTGCCAAGTGGTAATTAATGGTAAGCGTATTTAACTTTGTTAACGTAGCTTTTACTATTTTTCATATTCAATTTCATTTTTTATATGGTGCGGTGTATTGTGCATTACGAGAGTAACATATGGTGAAGGTGAGACAACTTTGGATTACGTGGTGACTGTAGGCCGCAGTCATACTCTTAATTGGTCATCTCTCCCTCCGTGTTATTACTCGTGTTTACCATCTTTGTCCCTTGGATATTTCTCATTTTGACAGATCATCATATTGGTACCCTGGTACTGTGGTCTGCCCCGGGTCAAGAGCACCCAATCTTCTGCAATCTGACTGTAGGAGGACAAAGAGGGCCATAGTTCCTCTAGCTCGAACTTTAGTTGCTGAATTGGGACCTCAGCAGCAGTTCTCGTCACCAGTTGACACCTCGCACCCCTACACGTCAGTCAGAGATGATGATACATATAACGGTAGGGAATTAGCTTACTTTTTCAGAGCACAAAAGTTCGCTAATTCTGTAAGTATCATATTAAATTCAGTAGGAAAAACTTGCTTTATGTCCTATAGAGACTTGGCAAGGTATGCCTACATCCTTGGACTACCAATTTTACTTTTGAGGCAATTAACTGTTTCATTTGTTTTCGAAACTCTGTTTCATTTGTTAGTAGGATTTTCTTGCCCTTATCCTCTTACATGAGTACCGGGTACAAGATTTCCTGCGCCCTTGATTTAAATTAATCATTTAACATCTTGTACTTAACTTTAATTGTTAAAGATCCCACAGGATAGGTATCAGTTGCCACGTTGTCCTGTTTCTGACATTCACTATAAACTCAATATTCGTGTACCTTTATTTGCTAATTTCACCATGTTTCGTCTCCAAGCTTTCCGTGCAAATCCAGCAGGTGAAATAGGGACTTTAAGTCGTGCCAAGAGGACTGAATTACAAACTCTTGCACATGAGTATCAACTAGAAGTTCCCTACCAAGCCAACAAAAATGACCTACACAACCTGTTGCTGGATTACTATTTAGAGCAAGGTAAGATAGACTCTGAAACTCATGAAACTTACTATATTGCAGATAAAACTGACTTGGCAACGATGAAACTCAAACTAGAGCTGGCCAAGATTGAACGCGAGCAGCAAAGGGAAGCCATCGAACAGCAAGAACAAGCTGCTGCCATACGAAGGGAAGAACACGAACGTGAGGCTGCTTTGAGGAGAGAAGAACACGAACGTGAAGCTGCCTTGAGGAGAGAAGAACACGAACGGGGACTCGCCCTCCACGAACGTGAGGTCGCCTTGCTCCATGAACGTGAAAGAGTACAGCTTGAAACAAAACAACGCGAGTTGGAGATGCAACGCAAGCATGACAAGCAACAAGCGACTCTGGCTCTAGAGTGTCGTCAACGCGAAATCGCCTTGGGAACTTCACACTTCACTCAACGCCAGCAAGCTACTGCCAATCTTCCCATCAGTTTTAATATATCACATGCAAGTAAGTTAATGCCATCCTTTGTAGAAGCAGAAGTTGATGTGTTTTTTACCACGTTTGAAACCCTTGCTAATCAACTCAGTTGGCCTGTCGACCAATGGGCCACACTTCTCAGAGTCCATCTTACAGGTAGAGCTGCAGTCACACTCAGTACTTTGGCGTCTGAGAATGACTACCACACTCTGAAACAAGCAGTGTTGGACGCCTACCTCCTCTCTACTGAAAGTTATAGAAGGAAATTCCGTGACCACCTGAAGGCAAGTACCACTACCTTCCTCGAGTTTGCTAACACAAAACGGAGATATTTCATGAAATGGCTGGAAGCAGCACATGTCTCTACTTTTACAGAACTCGTCAACCTGATGCTTGTTGAAGAATTCTTGAGGCGTGTGCCGCCTCCTGTCCGTCTCTACTTAGCAGATAAAGAAGAAACCGACTACCTGAAGTGTGCTAAGTCGGCTGACACTTACAGCCTCATCCACCGGCTGACACCCGAACCATCCTCCAGTAAGAAGTCGTGGTGCAGTTACGAGAAAGTGAGCCCCGATCAATCTGGTTCGCAACTGTACTGCAAGTATTGTAGACTCTATGGACATACCATAGACAAGTGTGGTAAGTCTCAATACAAGGGAACCACTGACCAACAAAAACCCAAACCAACTCCTCCTAAGTCCGGTAAGCCTGTGATGAATGTTGGTGTTGATGTTAATGATCTTTCTCTTTTCAGTAACCACCTGTATACTGGAACTGTCTCTGCCAACGGTTCAAATCCGGAGGGACGTTTCAAATTGAAGATCTTGAGGGACACAGCGGCTCTTCAATCGATCATCTTGAAGTCGGCTGTGCCCAACATCGTCTACACCGGAGAAACTGTCTTCATCACTGACCTCACTGCTACCACTCCATACCCTCTCGCCAGAGTCCACCTGGATTGTCCCTACGTGAACGGAGAAGTCCAAGTCGCCGTCAGGGAAAAGCCTTTTCCCATGCCTGGAGTGCAACTTCTCCTAGGCAACGACTTGGCAGAAGACCTGCAACCGACCAACCTGATCGTCATGGACAAACCCCAGGTGTGTAACTCTGTGCCAAGTAACCCTATACTAGAGTATGTTCCAGCAGAGGTTCAAGAGAGTGATGAAGTTTCTCCTCCGGTTCTCGTGACCACCCGTGCACAAGCCGCACGTCCACAGCCAGCTGACTCTACTGCTACCGCTGTCCCTCAAGACCCTCAGAAACTACCCCCGCATCTGACCAAGTTGGAGTTCCGTAAGTTGCAGAGGGAAGATCTTACTTTAACACCATTGTTTTTCCAGGCTGAGACTCAACCCGACAGTATTCCTGGGTTCTTCCTAGAGAACGACTTGCTCTACCGCAGATATAGACCCAGTAAACTGAAGGAGGACGACGATTGGGCCAACATCGAACAACTTGTGATTCCTACCAGCCTGCGGCCCACTATTCTACACCTGGCCCACGGAGCACTCTCCCACTACGGCTTCAACAAGACTTACCATGGAATTCGTCAAGACTACTACTGGCCAGGTATGGTAAATAACGTCAAACAGTACGTAAAACAGTGTCATACATGTCAGATGGCAGGCAAACCGAACATCTCCATTCCCAGAGCGCCACTGATTCCCATACAGGTGCCTGCGGAACCTTTCCACAGACTCATAATAGACTGTGTTGGTCCTTTACCTCGGACCAGTTCAGGTAACGCCTACATCCTAACCATCCTGTGTCCTACCACCAGATTTCCCATAGCAGTTCCAGTGAAGAACATCACGGCTGCTACGGTTATAAAACATCTATTGAAGATCTTCACTCAATACGGATTTCCCAGGGAGATTCAGAGTGACTGTGGTACCAACTTCACCAGTGATCTCTTCAAAAGGACACTGGAGGAGTTCAACATCAAACAGGTATTGTCCAGCCCCTATCATCCTGCTTCACAGGGTTCTCTTGAACGTAGTCATCAGACTATCAAAGCACTCTTGAAAAAGTTTTGTAGTGAAACCTCTAAGGATTGGGATAAGCAAATCGACCTTATAATGTGTATTTACAGAAGTCTCCCCAATGAGTCCCTAGGAGTATCTCCTTATGAGATGCTCTACGGCCGTAAGTGCCGTACTCCCCTTAAGGCTTTCAAAGACTCTCTCCGAGATGCCACCTTCAGTGAGCATCAGAATGTGCCCCAGTTTCTTCAAAACCTTCAACACATTCTAGAGAGAGTCCACCGTTTTGCCCATGATAATCTATTGAAAGCCCAGGAGAAGATGAAGACTCATTACAACCAGACCAGCAAAGTACGAAAATTTAAGCCAGGAGACTTCATTCTAGCATACTTCCCTATCCCAGGTTCACCTTTACAAAACAGGTTTTCAGGACCCTACCGCGTCCAAGAGTGCAGAAATAACAACAACTACGTCATAGAGACTCCAGATAGGCGGCGGAAGACCCAGCTGTGCCACGTCAACCTCCTGAAACAATATAATGGTACTCCTCCCACTGTCCTGATTAACTGTTCTACCTTCACAGAACCCTACATCCACAGTGAGACCTTCCCAGCTTCTCCTCCCGAAAGCACTGACAAGGAGTCAGCGCTTTCTAATTCCGAAATCCTTAATGATCTTCCCAAATACTTTCAGGATAATAATCGTGCTCCTTTGCCCTATTCTAATTCCACTCTCACCTCGTCAGATAAGCCCTTCATCCTCCATGTCGACACCAGTGGTACCGACGTTGGTGGTGTCGTGATGCAGCAACGAGGCGAGGAGAATACACCTGTCAGCGACTACTGCTACAAGGAACTACGGAACAATTGGCAAGGAGCTACTCTTCATCATCCTGAAGCTCCAGCACTTCACTCCACACCTGAAAAGTGCTCGGTCTACCATCAACACGGACCACACCACCCTACACCTCCTGCAGCACGCCCACTTCTCATCTCAACGTCTTCTACTATGGGCTTGCTAACTGCAGAAATTCAACCTGGAGACACGCAATACCAAGATTCCGACAACATCTTAGCCCCTGATCTCTCCAGAGTTTATGAAGTAGAAGCGACTCCATCTATTACTCCACCACATAACGACGTACTTCTTCCAGAACCGCAGGCTTCGGGGGAGAGTTGTGACGATAATCTCCTTCAAGAGATTGAGCCTGCTCTTCCCTCCAAAATTACGTCACTAAAAATATATAAAACTACTATGGAAGAAATGTCCAACAACGACAACAACATCTCCAAGGTTTGCCAGAGAGCAAAACATATGCAGCCAGGAACACCTGCTCCAGCTCAAACCGCCAAACTACCTGTCTTGTTGCCGGCTCCTCGCTGATTGGCCGCCGGTCTAGCTGCAACTGCACTCACCCACCATACTACTTGATGTCTGGGGCCGCCACGACCTCAGTCCTCAGAATATTCAGTGCTTTCATACGGTTAACACTTCTTCCTGGTAGACTAAAGCTTTGGCTTACGTGTACTAAGAGAGGTGATAGCTTAAAGCCAATATTCCTGCACCAATATTTACGTTATTTGCACTTCTTGTTATTGCTCACTTGTCTTAACGTAACTTTTCACTTTGTCATTTAAATTATTCTTATTATTTTGATTGATTTTATTATACGAATTTGTGTGTCCATTTTATTCATGTTTTGTTTATTTAACGTAATTAAAATTTCATTGTTAAAATATACTTGTGTTTTGTGTGTCTTCTCCTTACCTTACCACAGACGAAGTTCCAGATTTTCTATTTTTTTTTAATTCTATGTGACGAGGCCATATCCCTAGCTTTGAACAGCCGAACACCAACGCGTTACCGTCACAGGTTAAATAAGTTATCAAGATGTTTTCAACAATATTCTTCGGCGTTCGTCTTTTCCAACATGGGCGACCCTTTTGAAAACGCGATACTTGGGTTAACCCATCCCATATGTAGAGGGAACCACATTCAAAGTGCCCGCCAAAGGAGACATTTTACAGTATAGGCAGGGCTGTGCCCTGATTGGTGGACGGCGACGGCGCACAGCCTACCCGCGCAGCAGCCCCGCGCAGGCCGAGTGGGCCAGATTTGAACTGCATGTGACCCAGTGCGGACGACGCCTGCCCGGCACCACTGGCACTTAGGATATGTGCCCATAGGACCCCTAAAGAGGCATTGACTCCCTCTGTCCTACCCTTCCTGAGGAGCCTAGACTTGCTCCACCTGCCCTACCTCTCCCTACGACGACAGTTCCAGGTGAAATATTACTGTACTATTGTTGTAACACGTGGATCACCTCTACACATAGTTGGGTCAGTTTCCATTATGTTTCGGAACACATGTGAGGACACTGGTACTGACCTGGGTAGTGACAGGTGGAGGATACATGTGAGGACACTGGTACTGACCTGGGTAGTGACTGGCGGAGGATACATGTGAGGACACTGGTACTGACCTGGGTAGTGACTGGTGGAGGATACATGTGAGGACACTGGTACTGACCTGGGTAGTGACTGGCGGAGGATACATGTGAGGACACTGGTACTGACCTGGGTAGTGACTGGCAGAGGATACATGTGTGGGACACTGGTACTGACCTGGGTAGTGACTGGTGGAGGATACATGTGAGGACACTGGTACTGACCTGGGTAGTGACTGGTGGAGGATACATGTGAGGGACACTGGTACTGACCTGGGTAGTGACTGGTGGAGGATACATGTGAGGACACTGGTACTGACCTGGGAAGTGACAGGTGGAGGATACATGTGAGGGACACTGGTACTGACCTGGGTAGTGACTAGCAGAGGATACATGTGAGGACACTGGTACTGACCTGGGTAGTGACTGGCGGAGGATACATGTGAGGACACTGGTACTGACCTGGGTAGTGACTGGTGGAGGATACATGTGAGGACACTGGTACTGACCTGGGTAGTGACTGGCGGAGGATACATGTGAGGGAAGAGTTCATTTAGCGGTGTTGTTGGTGTTGGTTGAGAGGCGACGACAAGTGGCAGTGACGGCTGTTGTTGTGGGGAGGGAGGAGCAGCCCTCGTACACCGCCCCGGCCTTATTGTACTCTCTTGTACTGTCTTACTGTACTCCTACACCCTCCCAGCCTTATTGTACTCTCTCTTGTACTGTCTTACTGTACTCCTACACCCTTCCGACCTTATTGTACTCTCATGTACTGTCTTACTGTACTCCTACACCCTCCCAGCCTTATTGTACTCTCTTGTACTGTCTTACTGTACTCCTACACCCTCCCGGCCTTATTGTACTCTCTTGTACTGTCTTACTGTACTCCTACACCCACCCAGCCTTATTGTACTCTCTTGTACTGTCTTACTGTACTCCTACACCCTCCCGGCCTTATTGTACTCTCTTGTACTGTCTTACTGTACTCCTACACCCTCCCAGCCTTATTGTACTCTCTTGTACTGTCTTACTGTGCTCCTACACCCTCCCGGCCTTATTGTACTCTCTTGTACTGTCTTACTGTACTCCTACACCCTCCCGGCCTTATTGTACTCTCTTGTACTGTCTTACTGTGCTCCTACACCCTCCCGGCCTTATTGTACTCTCTTGTACTGTCTTACTGTACTCCTACACCCTCCCAGCCTTATTGTACTCTCTTGTACTGTCTTACTGTACTCCTACACCCTCCCGGCCTTGTTGTACTCTCTTGTACTGTCTTACTGTACTCCCACACCCTCCCAGCCTTATTGTACTCAATTGTACTGTCTTACTGTACTCCTACACCCTCCCGGCCTTGTTGTACTCTCTTGTATTGTCTTTCTGTACTACACCCTCCCGGCCTTATTGTACTCTCTTGTACTGTCTTACTGTACTCCTACACCCTCCCGGCCTTATTGTACTCTCTTGTACTGTCTTACTGTACTCCTACACCCACCCAGCCTTATTGTACTCTCTTGTACTGTCTTACTGTACTCCTACACCCTCCCGGCCTTATTGTACTCTCTTGTACTGTCTTACTGTACTCCTACACCCTCCCAGCCTTATTGTACTCTCTTGTACTGTCTTACTGTGCTCCTACACCCTCCCGGCCTTATTGTACTCTCTTGTACTGTCTTACTGTACTCCTACACCCTCCCGGCCTTATTGTACTCTCTTGTACTGTCTTACTGTGCTCCTACACCCTCCCGGCCTTATTGTACTCTCTTGTACTGTCTTACTGTACTCTTACACCCTCCCAGCCTTATTGTACTCTCTTGTACTGTCTTACTGTACTCCTACACCCTCCCGGCCTTGTTGTACTCTCTTGTACTGTCTTACTGTACTCCCACACCCTCCCAGCCTTATTGTACTCAATTGTACTGTCTTACTGTACTCCTACACCCTCCCGGCCTTGTTGTACTCTCTTGTATTGTCTTTCTGTACTACACCCTCCCGGCCTTATTGTACTCTCTTGTACTGTCTTACTGTACTCCTACACCCTCCCAGCCTTATTGTACTCTCTTGTACTGTCTTACTTTACTCCTACACCCTCCCGGCCTTATTGTACTCTCTTGTACTGTCTTCAGATTCAGATTCAGATTCAGATGTTTATTCAGGTAAGGTATATACATACAAGTGATGTTACATTAATGGATTGATATATAGATAGAGCTAGTACATACAATGCCTAAAGCCACTATTACGCAATGCGTTTCGGGCAAGAAAAACATTAATATCTAGAACTTAATACTAATTGAGCATAAGAATAAAAAGTGTTGAGAACAAATACAAATAAAGATAAAAAAAGGGGGAACATGACTGAAAAAGCAGCACAAATACAATAGGTTGACAAATAGTGTTGATTAAAAAAAAAAAAGAAAATGAAAATAACAGACATGGGTTGACAATAGAGGAGTGAGGTAGATTACAGGGAATTTATTAGGTAGTGTTTAGTTCTTATCTTAAACTGGTTAAGAGAGGTACAGTCTTTAACATGGTTGGGAAGGTCATTCCACATTCTGGGCCCCTTGATTTGCAGAGCATTTCTAGTTTGATTAAGACGTACTCTAGGAATATCAAAACTGTATTTATTTCTGGTGTGGTGCTCATGGGTTCTGTTACAACCTTCTATGAAGCTTTTAAGATCAGGATTGGCATTATAGTTTAGCGTTTTATATATGTATAATACACATGAGAGAATGTGCAGTGACTTAATATCTAACATATTCAGAGATTTGAGTAGGGGTACCGAGTGATGTCTGGGGCCAGAGTTGGATATTGTTCTAATAGCAGCTTTGTGTTGGGTAATTAGAGGACGTAAGTGATTTTGGGTAGTAGAACCCCAAGCACAAATACCATAGTTGAGATAAGGATAGATAAGGGAGTAATAGAGAGTCACCAGGGCAGGGCGTGGTACATAATATCTGATCTTAGAAAGAATGCCCACAGTTTTTGAAACTTTTTTTTATATATTTAGAATGTGTCCCTGGAAATTCAGCTTGTGGTCAATGAGAATGCCAAGGAATTTGCCATCTAATTTGTTACAAATTTGGGTATTGTTTATTTTGAGATTTATATGACTAGAGGATTTATTGCCAAACAGAATATAGAAAGTTTTGTCAATGTTAAGGGTGAGTTTGTTGGCAGTTAGCCAAAGATGGACTTTATTTAGCTCAGTATTTACTGTGGCATTTAGAGCAAGAGGGTCAGGACTGGAGTAAATGAAGGTTGTGTCGTCAGCAAATAGAATTGGTTTGAGGTGTTGGGAGGCATTTGGAAGGTCATTAATGTAGATGAGAAAGAGGAGAAGGCCAAGTATGCTGCCCTGAAGAACACCAATGTTGATGGGTAGGGTGGGAGAAATTGTATTATTCACAGAAACATATTGGAGCCTGTCAGTAAGTAAGGTCTTACTGTACTCCTACACCCACCCAGCCTTATTGTACTCTCTTGTACTGTCTTACTGTACTCCTACACCCTCCCGGCCTTATTGTACTCTCTTGTACTGTCTTACTGTACTCCTACACCCTCCCGGCCTTATTGTACTCTCTTGTACTGTCTTACTGTACTCCTACACCCTCCCGGCCTTATTGTACTCTCTTGTACTGTCTTACTGTACTCCTACACCCTCCCGGCCTTATTGTACTCTCTTGTACTGTCTTACTGTACTCCTACACCCACCCAGCCTTATTGTACTCTCTTGTACTGTCTTACTGTACTCCTACACCCTCCCGGCCTTATTGTACTCTCTTGTACTGTCTTACTGTACTCCTACACCCTCCCGGCCTTATTGTACTCTCTTGTACTGTCTTACTGTACTCCTACACCCTCCCAGCCTTATTGTACTCTCTTGTACTGTCTTACTGTACTCCTACACCCTCCCGGCCTTATTGTACTCTCTTGTACTGTCTTACTGTACTCCTACACCCTCCCGGCCTTATTGTACTCTCTTGTACTGTCTTACTGTACTCCTACACCCTCCAGGCATTATTGTACTGTCTTACTGTACTCCTACACCCTCCCGGCCTTATTGTACTCACTTATTTATTTATTTTTATTTATTTATGCATATACAAGAATGTACATAAGGAATGTGAGGATACAAATATGGTAATTACAGTCTTGTAAAGCCACTAGCACGCGCAGCGTTTCGGGCAGGTCCTTAATCTAAGAAAATTTTAAGGAGGTAAATACTTGCAAAATTTATAGACAAAAAATGATAACAGATTACATGGAATGAAAAAAAAAAGATGAGAGAAAATTATAGGTACAGTATATTAAAGCACATAGGTAGCTATGATTGATTGCAATGACAGCTTAAAATGGTAGTTGACAACAAATTGGTAGGCACAATACAGCAGAAACAATATAAGATTGATTGCAATGACAGCTTGAATGGTAGTTGACAAAAATTGGTAGCCACAATACAGCATATGGCTAGCACATAAAAGAAGACAGCAATGAACACAATGATAAGGTTTGATATTACATAAAAATTAGGAGATTGGGTACCACTAGGTACAGAGCAAATTTAAAGCTCAGTGTAGGAAACTAAATAGATGAAGTTAGGTACTTTTTGGTTTTGCTTTTAAATAAGGCAAAAGTTTTACAGTTTTTCAATTCACTAGGGAGTGAGTTCCATAGACTAGGTCCCTTAATTTGCATAGAGTGTTTACACAGATTAAGTTTGACCCTGGGGATATCAAAGAGATATTTATTTCTGGTGTGGTGATAATGGGTCCTATTACATCTGTCCAGGGAGAGTTTCAGAGCATGGTTTGCATTTAAGAACAGGGTTTTGTAAATGTAGTTGACACAAGAGAATGTGTGGAGGGAGTTAATATTTAGCAAGTTTAGAGATTTAAACAAGGGAGCTGAGTGTTGTCTGAAAGCAGAGTTAGTTATTATTCTGATAGCAGATTTTTGCTGTGTGATGATGGGCTTAAGGTGGTTTGCAGTGGTAGACCCCCATGCACAGATACCATAATTAAGATAGGGGTAGATTAGTGCATAATATAGTGAGAGGAGAGCAGAGTTAGGAACATAATATCTGATTTTGGAGAGTATACCAACTGTCTTAGAGACTTTCTTAGTTATGTGTTGAATGTGGGTGCTGAAGTTGAGTCTCTTGTCTAGGAATAGGCCAAGAAACTTGCCATCATTTTTATTACTGATGTTAATGTTGTCTATCTGTAGCTGAATTGCATTTGATGATTTGCTTCCAAATAAGATGTAGTAAGTCTTTTCGATGTTTAATGTTAGTTTGTTCGTTGACATCCATAAGTGGACTTTTTTTAATTCATTATTCACAACATTATTTAGTGTATGTGGGTTGAGGTTTGAGTAGATAAGGGTAGTATCGTCAGCAAACAATATAGGTTTGAGAATATTAGAGACATTAGGCAGATCGTTTATATATATAAGAAATAGAAGAGGTCCTAAGATGCTGCCCTGTGGCACTCCAACGGTAATTGGTAGAGTGGAAGAAGTTGTATCATTGATGGTTACATATTGGTGTCTGTCACTAAGATAGGATCGGATGTAGTCAAGGGCAAGCTGGCCTCGGATTCCATAATGCTGGAGTTTAAGTAAGAGGTAGTTGTGATTAACAGTATCAAAGGCTTTTCTTAGGTCAATGAAGAGTCCAATCGGAAACTCATTTTTGTTAAGGGCTGAGTAGATAATGTCAAGGAGACTAATGATTGCATCATTGGTACTCTTTTGGGACCGGAAGCCAAACTGGCAGGGGCTGAGTATGTCGAATTTTACGAGGTAGGAATAGAGCTGTTTGTAAATAATTTTTTCAAATATTTTTGATAGAATGGGTAGATTTGATATTGGTCTATAATTGTTTATGTCCGCCGGATTGCCTCCTTTATGGACTGGCGTTACTCTTGCTTTTTTGAGGATATCAGGGAAGGTGTGACACTCTATAGATTTGTTGAACAGTAGTGCTATGGGTGGGGCAAGGGCATGGGAGGCTCTCTTGTACACAATGGACGGAATTTCACTGGTGTTCCCTGCCTTGGTTTTTAGAGAGTGTATGATGGACATAACATCTGCCGGGCTGATTGGTGAAAGGAGAAGAGAGTTTGGATAGCTGCCTGAGAGATATGTGTTAATATGTGTCTGAGTCTGTGGGATTTTACTGGCAAGATTAGCACCAACCGATGAAAAGAAACTATTAAATTCATTTGCCATTTCTAAATCAGTTGACGGTATATCCCCATCCTTGTAGAGTTTTATTTGGTTATATATACAATACAATACAATACAATTTTATTTAGGTAAGGTACATACATACAATAAATATTTACAAGGATTGTTTAACTTATAGGTATAGCTAGTACATACAATGCCTAAAGCCACTATTACGCAAAGCGTTTCGGACATGATAAACTTAAATGACAAGCTTAATACTAATTGAGCATAATGAGTAGAATGAAAACAAGAAATGAAAACATAGATGAAAAAGCAGCACAAATACAATTATGTCGACAAACAGCGCTCTTTAAAGAAAAAAACAGACATTGGTTGACAATAGAAGGGTAAGGTAGGTTACAGGGAATTTATTAGGTATAGCTTCACTTTTAACTTAAACTGGTTGAGAGAGGTACAGTCTTTAACATGGTTGGGAAGGTCATTCCACATTCTGGGCCCCTTGATTTGTAGAGCATTTCTAGTTTGATTAAGTCGTACTCTAGGAATATCAAAACTGTATTTATTTCTGGTGTGATGCTCATGGGTTCTGATACAACCTTCTATGAAGCTTTTGAGATCAGGATTGGCATTATAGTTTAGCGTTTTATATATGTATAATACACATGAGAGAATGTGCAGTGACTTAATGTCTAACATATTCAGAGATTTAAGTAGGGGTACCGAGTGATGTCTGGGGCCAGAATTGGATATTGTCCTAATAGCAGCTTTGTGTTGAGTAATTAGAGGACGTAAGTGATTTTGGGTAGTAGAGCCCCAAGCACAAATACCATAGTTGAGATATGGATAGATAAGGGAGTAATAGAGAGTCACCAGGGCAGGGCGTGGTACATAATATCTGATCTTAGAAAGAATGCCCACAGTTTTTGAAACTTTTTTTGATATGTTTAGAATGTGTCCCTGGAAATTAAGCTTGTGGTCAATGAGAATGCCAAGGAATTTGCCATCTAATTTGTTACAAATTTGGGTATTGTTTATTTTGAGATTTATTTGATTAGAGGAGTGATGTTTATTTTGAGATTTATTTGATTAGAGAGATTTATTTGATTTATGTGAGTGTTGTTTAGTTCCTAGGATACTAGAGATAGTTTTCCAAGTGTTTTTCATGTTGCCTTTTGCTTCATTGAATCTATTCACATAATATGCAAGTTTTGCCTTTCTTATGATACTGGTAAGCATTGATGAGTACCTTTTAGCTACTTCCTTTGAAACTAGGCCAATCCTAACTTTCTTTTCATATTCATGTTTCTTGTTGATTGAGTTGAGAATGCCACTTGTGAGCCATGGATTGTTTAATCTTTTGTCAGTTACTTGCTTTGTAAGAAGGGGACAATGAAGGTTGTAGAGGCTTAGAGTTTTGGAGAGGAAGAGGTTAGCTAATGAATTTATATCATTAATACACATTAGAGAATGTGCAGTGACTTAATATCTAACATATTCAGAGATTTGAGTAGGGGTACCGAGTGATGTCTGGGGCCAGAGTTGGATATTGTCCTAATAGCAGCTTTGTGTTGAGTAATTAGAGGACGTAAATGATTTTGGGTAGTAGAGCCCCAAGCACAAATACCATAGTTGAGATATGGATAGATAAGGGAGTAATAGAGCGTCACCAGGGTATATAGAAAGTTTTGTCAATGTTAAGGGTGAGTGTGTTGGCAGTTAGCCAAAGATGGACTTTATTTAGCTCAGTATTCACTGTGGCATTTAGAGCAAGGGGTCAGGACTGGAGTAAATGAAGGCTGTGTCGTCAACAAATAGAATTGGTTTGAGGTGTTGGGAGGCATTTGGAAGGTCATTAATGTAGATGAGAAAGAGGAGAGGGCCAAGTAGGCTGCCCTGAGGAACACCGATGTTGAAGGGGAGGATGGGAGAAATTGAATTATTCGCAGAAACATACTGGAGCCTGTCAGTAAGGTAAGATTTGAGGTATTGCAGGGAGTGTCCTCTGACTCCATAATGATGTAATTTAAGAAGAAGGTTTTGGTGGTCGACAGTGTCAAAAGCCTTACGCAGGTCCACAAATAACCCAACAGGGAACTCATTTTTATAAAGAGCTGCATGAATCAAGTTAATCAAACTAATAAGTGCATCGTTAGTGCTTTTTTTGGGGGGTCTGAAGCCATATTGACAGGAGATAAGTTTATTGAGTTTGGCTAGATAGGAGTAAAGCTGCTTTTAGATTAGTTTTTCAAATATTTTTGACAAGTTAGGCAGGACTGATATAGGTCTGTAGTTTTTAACATCTGTGAGATCACCACATTTGTGGACAGGGGTTACTCTCGCTTTTTTTAGAATATCTGGAAAGGTTTGGAGTTCAAGTAACTTGCTGAAGAGCAATGCAATAGCAGGGGCTAAGGATCTGGAGGCTTTTTTGTAAATTAAAGTTGGTATCTCCTCAAGGGCACTAGACTTGGTTTTAAGGGAAAGGATTATCTCATTAACATCAGTGGAATTTGTAGGCTTTAGGTACAGAGACTGTGGGTAGTTACCTGTAAGATAGTCCTTAACAAATATAGTACTGGAAGATGGAATATCATTTGCAAGGGATGACCCAATGGAAGAGAAGAACCTATTGAACTCAATAGCAGAATCAGAGGCTGAAAGCTGACCATCGTTATTGGACAGGAGTGTTGGTTTGTTATTTAAAATCTTCTTTGATCCCAATATTTGTGAAATTATGCTCCAAGTTTTTTTTAATGTTGCTCTTTATTTGGGTAAATTTATCTTCGTAGTATTTAGTTTTGGCTCGTCTAATTATTTTGGATAGCAATAACGAGTAATTCTTTGAGAATTCTTGGAGACGGTTCCTAACCTATACTTCTTCTCAAGGTCATGTTTTCTAATAATGGATTTAAGTATTCCCTCTGTAAGCCAAGGACTGTTAAGCCTTTTGGTTGTGACTTGTTTGGTTGTGACCAGTGACTGACCTAGGGCTACAAAATAGCCCTCAAGTAGACTATTTCCTTAACAGCATGAATTCCTGTATGCTCATCCCCGCAATCACCAGGCCCACCCGATTCACTCAAACATCTGCGACTACCCTCGATCACTTATGGACCAACATAACAGCTCCCCTCACATCTTGTATAATCACTGACAGAACAACTGACCACTATCCTACCTTCCTTGTAGCGGACATGGCCATAACACCACCAGCTAACAAGAAAATTACCTTTAGGTTACACAGTGGAGCGACAATAGGCAATCTCACAAATACCCTCCACAATGTAAACTGGGAATCTAAATTTATCAATACACAGGATATTAATTCGTTAACTAACCTCTTCCTTTCCAAAATTCTAAGCCTTTACAATACTTATTGTCCTTTCCTCACCAAGCAAACTTTAACTGGCAAAAGGTTAAATAATCCCGGGCTCACTAATGGCATACTTAAAGAAATCGACAAGAAACATGAATATGAAAAAGAACTTAGGATTGGCCTAGTTGCAAAAGAAGTTGTTAAGAGGTACTCATCAGTGCTTACTAGTATAATAAGAAAAGCAAAGCATTCCTATTACGAGAAAAGATTCAAAGAAGCGAAAGGCAAAATGGAAAGCACATGGAGAGCCATCTCTAACATCCTAGGAGCTAAAGAACATTCACATAATAAGATAAAAATCTCCAAGGATGGTTATATACTTGCAACAGATCTTAAAACAGCAATTGAATTTAATAGCTTCTCTTCATCGATTGGTGCTAACCTTGCCCGGAAAATCCCAGAGACTCAGACACAGGTTAGCGCATATCTTTCTGGCAGCTATCCAAACTCTCCTATATTATCAAAAATATTTGAAAAAATTATTTACAAACAGCTCTACTCCTATCTAGTAAAATTCAATATACTAAGTCCCTATCAGTTTGGCTTCCGCTCCCAAAAGAGTACAAATGATGCAATTGTTAGTCTGCTTGACTTAATCTACTCAACCTTTGACAAAAGTGAGTTTCCGATTGGACTCTTCATCGACCTGAGAAAGGCCTTTGATACTGTTAACCATAACTACCTCTTACTTAAACTCCACCATTATAGAGTCCGTGGCTTTGCCCTGAACTATATCCGATCCTATCTTAGTGACAGACACCAATATGTAGCCATCAATAATATAACCTCTCCTACTCTACCACTAACCGTAGGGGTGCCACAGGGCAGCATCCTAGGACACCTCCTGTTTCTTATATACATCAATGATCTCCCTAATGTCTCTAACATGCTTAAACCTATATTGTTTGCTGATGATACTACTCTCATCTACTCTGACCCCAACCCACTCATGCTAAATAATGTTGCAAACAATGAATTAAAAAAAGTCCACTTGTGGATGTCAACTAACAAACTCACACTAAACATAGAAAAGACCTACTATATCTTATTTGGAAACAAATCAACAAATACAATTCAGCTTTAGATAGATAATGTAAACATTAGCAATAAAATTACCGGAAAGTTCCTTGGCCTATACCTAGACAAAAGACTCAACTTCTGCACCCACATTCAACACATAACTAAAAAGGTTTCTAAAACAGTTGGTATACTCTCTAAGATCAGATATTATGTACCCTACTATGCTCTCCTCTCACTCTATTATGCACTTATCTATCCCTATCTTACTTATGGTATCTGTGCTTGGGGTTCAACCTCTGTAAACTACCTCAAGCCCATCATCACCCAGCAGAAATCTGCTATCAGGATAATAACAAACTCTGCTTTCTGACAACACACAGCTCTCTCTGTTTAAATCCCTAAACATGCTAAACATAAGTTCACTCCATACATTCTCTTGTGTCAATTACATTTATAAAAACCCTTTTTTAAGTGCAAACCCTGTTCTGAAACTCTTCCTGGACAGATGTAATAGAACACATAATCACCACACCAGACAAAAATATCTCTTTGATATCCCGAGAGTCAAACTAAATCTGTGTAAACACTCTATGCAAATAAAGGGACCTAGTGAAAAGGGACCTAAAAAAGTGTTTATAAATCTTGTTTATCTGTATCTTTTGCTACCCAGTCTCCCAATCTTTATGTACCCAATCTGAACATCTTTACCATTGTGATCATTGCTGTCTTATATGTGCTGTCAATCTGCTGTATGTTGTCTATTAACCTTGTTTAAATTACTAATCAAGCTGTCAATGTAATCAATCAGAGCTTTAATATAACAATATGCTTTAATATACCTACTTATCTCTCTCATCTCATTTTTCTCTTGTAATGCATCTTTATCATTTATCAATTCTGATTGAAATTACCTACTTAAAATTATCTGTTAGATTAAGGACCTGCCCGAAACGCTGTGCGTACTAGTGGCTTTACAAGAATGTATATACTGTACTATCCAATGTATTCTCACAAACCCAATGTACCTTCTTGTATATATATAAATAAAATAATAAAATAAAATAAAATAGTCTATGGAACTCACTCCCTAATGAACTAAAAAGCTGTCCAAATTTTGCCTTATTCAAAAATAAAACCAAATGTACCTAATTTCATCTTCATAGTCTTCTACCTAGAGCTTTATCTTCACTCTGTTTCTAGTGCTACCTGTTACGACCCTGGGTTCCTCAGTGGAAACCAGAGGTCAAAATTGAGCTAAATAAACTACCTTATAGTATTGGGGACGCATGGCGAGGTGCATTTGTTGTATCTTCCCTGCCAGATGTAAGACTATTCTTGTTTCTCACAGAGCATGTAACGACTGAGCTTGGGGTTGCTTATTAAATAATAAAATAGGCACCAACTGTCTTTACTAATACTTTCTAATCATTTGTAAAGTAAACCTGAGTAAACTTGGGATAGGAATGCTGTACGATCAGTTGAGTAGTCTGCTGGCAGCGAGTGAACTGAGGGAGGAGAGTGGAGATGCTCGGCCTTCTCTGACTGGCGTTCGTAGGGGTCAAGACCTTTCTGAGCTGCTCTGCACTCCTCTACCTTTCCTCTTACTTATTTCCCTTACCTTAAGTTCCTAAAACACTAAGTTAAGTACGGTGTTGTTAAGTGTGCCTACTCTGGAAGTGAAAGATTTGTGTAGACCTGGGGGTAGTATTTGCCAGTGTTTTGGGTACCCCTAAGTGTTGTGTTGTGTTAGGGTACCACGTGGTCTCACTACCCTAATCTGACTCAAGCTTCAAGTTCTTCACTAGTAGTACTTTACCCTAGCTTGTTCTCAGTGTAAACCTTGTATCCTGCTTGTGTGGACCAAGGCTTTTAACGTAAGATAGGGTGGTAAAGTAATTATTATTATTATTGTTATTGGTGAGAATGTATATGGGGGATTGTTAAGGGGTTAATAAATAAGTAAGTTAGTTAAAGGAGTATCCATTCTTCCTGTGTAGGAGATCTGTGATCAACCTCTAGACTGACATTATCTTGTAGCCAATTAATATTCACTGTGGATATTTTATTTTGGGGCCGGGCCTTTTAGATCTCCCATATTTGATAACTCTTAATGCTAACTACTGTCCCTACATCCATTTATACTAGATCCCCCATAGTACAGCCCACCATTTATAACACTACCCAATCCCCCATTCTTTGTACCTAAACCATATTCTTCACCATTGTAATCTTAGATCATCTGTTATCGTGGCTGTTGTTTTGAGTGCATATTCTACTGCATTACTCCTTGTAATGATCCTCATATTGTGCTTCAGTGATCTAATATCTAATCTAGATATTAATGTTTTTCTTGCCCGAAACGCATTGCGTAATAGTGGCTTTAGGCATTGTATGTACTAGCTCTATCTATATATCAATCCATTAATGTAACATCACTTGTATGTATATACCTTACCTGAATAAACATCTGAATCTGAATCTGAATCTGAATCTAATGTATAACCCTGAGATGTTTTCCTAATTGTAGTTAGGATTCCTTGTTCATTATTGTGTACTGTTATTATTGTGTATTGTTCTGATTTGCTTTTGTATCAAAAATTCTTGCAATGTACCTGTAAACATTTTTTTTACCATTTTACTGTAATTATTCTACTTAAAATCATCTGTACTTGTAAAGCTGTAAAGTACCTGTTAAACACTTTTTTATCTATTTTACTCTTATTTGTCTAAAACTTTATGTTAGTTTAAGGATTTGCTCTAAGGTTAGTTTAAGGACTTGCCCGAAACGCTATGCGTGCTAGTAGCTTTACAAGAATGTAATTTCAACTTAAACTCTATGTTCTCTCTTAACCCCCAATGTACCTTCTTGTTTATATATAAATACATGAATGAATAAATAAATAAATAAATTAGAAACAGCAATGCAAAAGATGTACAGTGACCACAACACAGCAGTTGCAACATCAGGATCTGCGGGTTGGTACAAGAATTCAACCAACTACGGACCACTTAGTTTGATGAAAGGGAACAGTAGAACAACAGAAGTACACTTACATCGCATCAGGCTTGGATGCATGGGAAATAGGCTTACAGGTTCCGAAAGATGAGAGGAAATGTCAGCACTCTGGAGAAGTGTCCGACAGACCACTGGAACATTATCTAACACAGTGCACAGTTACAAACTCATTGCAATTTCAACTTAGATTCAACAGAGCAGAAGAAGTTGTTAAACACGTAGGACAAAATCTTACTGAAGCGACCATACTAGTCATAAATATTCATACTCCGCCCAATTAAAACAGAAATAAGCAATACTTAGTGGGCCAGCCAGAGGCTTAGGGCCCGTGCAGGAATATCCCTGCAAAAAAATAAAAGTGCTCCGAGTTTACTAAATTATTGCAATATATATATTTAAATGTTTTGTTGACCTGACCATCCAAATATTGTCACCTAATGAAAAAACATATTTCCTGCGTCTTTATAAGAATTATTTTTAAATGACGCTATAGAAGGGAACTCGTTTCCAAGACAGTGATAAAATATAGAGAAAGACAAAATATGGAAGAATAAAGAAAGGTAAGACGCATAGGAGCCGGAATGTTTCCAGAGACTAGCGCCAGAAGTCGACTTCCACCACCTTGCACCCTGTTGACCAGCCTGCCTCCACCACCCTGCACCCTGGTGACCAGCCGGCCTCCACCACCCTGCACCCTGGTGACCAGCCGGCCTCCACCACCCTGCACCCTGGTGACCAACCGGCCTCTACCACCCTGCACCCTGGTGACCAGCCGGCCTCCACCACCCTGCACCCTGGTGACCAGCCGGCCTCCACCACCCTGCACCCTGGTGACCAGCCGGCCTCCACCACCCTGCACCCTGGTGACCAGCCGGCCTCCACCACCCTGCACCCTGGTGACCAGCCGGCCTCCACCACCCTGCACCCTGGTGACCAGCCGGCCTCTACCACCCTGCACCCTGGTGACCAACCGGCCTCCACCACCCTGCACCCCGGTGACCAGCCGGCCTCCACCACCCTGCACCCTGGTGACCAGCCGGCCTCCACCACCCTGCACCCTGGTGACCAGCCGGCCTCCACCACTCTGCACCCTGGTGACCAGCCGGCCTCCACCACCCTGCACCATGGTGATGAACATCATCTGTCAGGTGCATCCTTTCTTTCCTTCACTGATGCCATCAAAGACCCTGAGAACTGCAGTGGCCACGGCCTGCTATCAGTTGAGGCCATCACCTCCCTCCCTGATGAGAACAAGAGCCAAGGCTAGCTTTCTAGCGAGCCCACCTGCTCCTCCTGTGACTAAACTGGAGATAGATTTTAACAGTGGGTTAGAAGAGCGTTTCCCTAGTTTGAGTCTCCCTGGTCCTAAGTCTCTGACGAATCGCTGGACGCTGATGACAAGCTGGAGTGGGCTAACACAGACATGCCCACAGTTCAGTATTGGGACAGAATGGCAGATAAGATATTGGAGATTATTGAATTGCTGGAATTTGTTATTGATAAAAGACAGTTGAAAAAAAATTTGGTGGAGAACGAGAAACTGAAGAAGTTCGAGGAAAGATTAAAGCAAAATGCTGAGAAAATGAAGGTGGCGAAGGAAACAAAGCAGCGAAAGGAAGAGAGAAAGATAAAAAAATTGATCAAATAAGAGAGAATGAGGAAAAAGCAGGAAGAACGGATGAAGTAAAGAGAGGAGGAGGAAAGGATAGAAAAGATGATGTGGGACAAGGAGAAGAGATAAAGGGAGGAGAGGACAGACCAGGTGAAGTTGGACATGGAAAAGAAGGGATAGGGGAAAGACAAGATGCAGAAGAAGACAAAGAACGAGGTAAAGAGAAAAAGTTAGAAGTAACAAAAGAAGGCACAGTTATAGAACCTGGCAAAAAATAGAAAAAGACAGAGAAAGAAAAAAAAAAGGATGAAACAATAGAAGAGAAAACTGTAGAGGAAGACGCTATAAAATTAACTTCAGGAATACACATCTCAGGACAAAGAGAAAAGATCTAAGAGGACCCTCTCTCTGGCTGAGGGAGAGAGCGGGTCTAAGAAAGCCCGCTTTTAGACTAAACAAGAAGTAAAGTTGAAATGTGCACACTCTCCGGCTGACGGAAAGAGAGGGCTGAAGTGGGCACACTCTCCAGCTGACGGAAAGAGAGGGCTGAAGTGGGCACACTCTCCGGCTGACGGAAAGAGTATGTCCACATCATCTAAATATTCCACACTGTTAAAAAGGAGCAACAGATAAGGTCGAGGAGACAAGGAAGAAGAGTGTTGAAGAGGCATATAGCAGCTACAGCAGGTAGTAAAGAGGCAGGTATACTGGATTTATTTATTTATTTATTTATATATATACAAGAAAGTACATTGAGGGTTAAGAGAGAACATAGAGTTTAAGTTGGAATTACAATCTTGTAAAGTCACTAGCACGTATAGCGTTTCGAGCAGGTCCTTAAACTAACCTTAGAGCAAATCCTTAAACTAACATAAAGTTTTAGAGAAATAAGAGTATAATTGATAAAAAGTGTTTAACAGGTACATTACAGCTTTACTTTACAAGTACAGATGATTTTAAGTAGAATAATTACAGTAAAATGGTAAAAAAAATGTTTACAGGTACATTGCAAGAATTTTTGATACAGAAGCAAATCAGAACAATACACAATAATAACAGTACACAATAATGAACAAGGAATCCTAACTACAATTAGGAAAACATCTCAGGGTTATACATTAAATCACTGAAGCACAATATGAGGATCATTACAAGGAGTAATGCAGTAGAATATGCACTCAATACAACAACCGTGATAACAGATGATCTAAGATTACAATGGTGAAGAATATGGCTTAAGTACAAAGAATGGGGGATTGGGTAGCACTAGAAACAGAGTGAAGATAAAGCACTAGGTAGAAGACTATAAAGATGAAATTAGGTACATTTGGTTTTATTTTTGAATAAGGCAAAAGTTGGACAGCTTTTTAGTTCATTAGGGAGTGAGTTCCATAGACTAGGTCCCTTTATTTGCATAGAGTGTTTACACAGATTTAGTTTGACTCTCGGGATATCAAAGAGATATTTTTGTCTGGTGTGGTGATTATGTGTTCTATTACATCTGTCCAGGAAGAGTTTACAGGGTGTGCACTTAAAAAAAGGGTTTTATAAATGTAATTAGCACAAGAGAATGTATGGAGTGAACTTATGTTTAGCATGTTTAGGGATTTAAACAGGGGAGCTGTGTTTTCTGAGAGCAGAGTTTGTTATTATCCTGATAGCAGATTTCTGCTGGGTGATAATGGGCTTGAGGTAGTTAGCAGAGATTCAACCCCAAGCACAGATACCATAAGTAAGATTGGGATAGATAAATGCATAATAGAGTGAGAGGAGAGCAGAGTAGGGTACATAATATCTGATCTTAGAGAGTATACCAACATTTTAGAAACCTTTTTAGTTATATGTTGAATGTGGGTGCTGAAGTTGTTTCTTGTCTAGCTATAGGCCAAGGAACTTTCCATCATTTTTATTGCTAGTAGTAGTAGGCATCCATCAGTCTCAGGAGACTATGGAGTTGCGCTCTGATGTCGGCCTGGTCTGGAGTGGCCTCTCCAGGGCGCAAAGCCAGGGTAGGTTGATACGGGGGAGAAGCTGTTACCCAGGCAGTGTCTGGGTAACAGCTTCTGGGTAATGTGTCTGTTTACATTATCTATCTGAAGCTGAATTGCATTTGTTGATTTGCTTCCAAATAAGATGCAGTAGGTCTTTTCTATGTTTAGTGTAAGTTTGTTGGTTGACATCCATAAGTAGACTTTTTTTTAGTTCATTGTTTACAATATTATTTAATATGAATGGGTTGGGGTCAGAGTAGATGAGAGTAGTATCATCAGCAAACAATATAGGTTTAAGCATGTTAGAGACATTAGGGAGATCATTGATGTATATAAGAAACAGGAGGTGTCCTAGGATGCTGCCCTGTGGCACCCCTACGGTTAGTGGTAGAGTAGGAGAGGTTATATTATTGATGGCTACATATTGGTGTCTGTCACTAAGATAGGATCGGATATAGTTCAGGACAAGGCCACGGACTCTATAATGGTGGAGTTTAAGTAAGAGATAGTTATGGTTAACAGTATTAAAGGCCTTTCTCAGGTCAATGAAGAATCCAATCGGAAACTCACTTTTATCAAAGGTTGAGTAGATTAAGTCAAGCAGACTAACAATTACATCATTGGTACTCTTTTGGGAGCGGAAGCCAAACTGATAGGGACTTAGTATTTTGAATTTTACTAGATAGGAGTAGAGTTGTTTGTAAATAATTTTTTCAAATATTTTGATAATATAGGAGAGTTTGAATAGCTGTCTGAAAGATATGCGCTAACCTGTGTCTGAGTCTCTGGGATTTTCCGGGCAAGGTTAGCACCAATCGATGAAAAGAAGCTATTAAATTCAGTTGCTGTTTCAAGATCTGTTGCAAGTATATAACCATCCTTGGAGATTTTTATCTTGTTATGTGAATGTTGTTTAGTTCCTATAATGTTAGAGATGGCTCCCCATGTGCTTTTCATGTTGCCTTTTGCTTCTTTGAATCTATTCTCATAATAGGAACACTTTACTCTTCTTATTATACTGGTAAGCACTGATGCGTATCTCTTAACTACTTGCTTTGCAACTAGGCCAATCCTATTTAAACCCAAGACTATACCCAACTCTACAACTTAGCTGGTTATAAAGCCATTCATAACTGCAGGCCTAATAAAAAGGGAGGTGGCACAGCAATATATTACAAAGATACCTTCATCTGCAATAGTGTCATTAGTGATAGGGACGACTATTGAGAATATACCTTTGCCAAGTTCTCCAGTAAATCCCTTAAATCCTCCCTGACTATCGGTGCCATCTATAGATTTCCTAATACCAACATAGCTTCATTCTCAGAAAACGTAAGGAATCTTATCATAAATAACAATCTCAACAAAAATCACATCATTCTAGGAGGTGATTTCAATATTGACCTGGGTCTTCAAAATAACCCTCAAGTTGACTATTTCCGTAACAGCATGCACTCCTGTATGCTAATCCCCACAATCACCAAGCCCACCTGAGTCACTCAAACATCAGCCACTACCTTGGATCACTTATGGACTAATATAACAGCTCCCCTTACATCTAGGGTAATCTATGATAGAACAACTGACCACTATCCTACCTTCCTCATAGTAAACATGGACACGATACGACCAGAAAACAAGAAACTCTCATTCAGGCTAGACAGTGAATCAGCTTCAGGCAATCTCTCTAATGCACTTTACAATATTAACTGGGAATTTGAATTCAATAATACACAGGATATAAACTCATTAACTAACCTCTTTCTCTCCAAAACTCTAAGCCTCTACAACACTCACTGTCCCCTCCTTACCAAACAAGTAACTGACAAAAGCAAAAACAATCCGTGGCTCACAAGTGGCATAATCAAATCAATCAACAAAAAACATGAATATGAAAAGAAATTTAGGATTGGCCTAGTTACAAAGGAAGTTGTTAAAAGGTACTCATCAGTGCTTACCAGTATTTTTGGTTTCTTGGCCTATTCCTAGACAAGAGACAACTTCAGCACCCACATACAACACATAACTAAGAAAGTCTCTAAAACAGTTGGGATACTCTCCAAAATCAGATATTAAGTACCTAACTCTGCTCTCATCTCTCTATATTATGCACTAATCTATCCTTATCTTAATTATGGTATCTGTGCATGGGGTTCAACCACTGCAAACCACCTCAAATCCATCATCACCCAGCAAAAATCTGCTATCAGAATAATAACAAATTCTGCTTTCAGACAACACAGCCCCCTTGTTTAACTCCCTAGACATGCTAAACATAATCTCACTCCACAAATTTTTTTGTGTCAATTACATATACAAAACCCTGTTCTTAAATGCAAATCCTGCTCTGAAACTCTGCCTGGACTGATGTAATAGGACCCATTATCACCACACCAGAAATAAATATCTCTTTGATACCCCCAGAGTTAAATTTAATCTGTGTAAACACTCAATGCAAATAAAGGGACCCAGTTTATGGAACTCACTCCCTATTGAATTGAAAAGCTGTCCAACTTTTACATCATTCAAAATCAATACTAAAAAGTACCTAATTTCATCTTCATAGTTTTTTACCTTTTGCTTTAAATTGCACTGTATCTATTGCTACCCAATCTCCCAATCTTTATGTACCCAATCCGAACATCTTTACCATTGTGATCACTGCTGTCTTATATGTGCTATCAATCTGCTGTATGGTGTCTATTAATCTTGTTTAAATTACCAATCAAGTGGTCAATGTAATCAATCAGAGCTTTAATATACCAATGTGCTTTAATATACTTACTAATCTCTCTCTCATCTCATTTTTTTCTTGCAATATATCTGCTATCATTTTATTAATTCTGCTAGAATTTACCTACTTAAAAGTATCTGTTATATTAAGGACCTGCCCGAAACGCTGCGCGTACTAGTGGCTTTACAAGATTGTAAATACTATGCTATGTATTCTCTCAAACCCAATGTACCTTCTTGTATATAAATAAATAAATAAACAAATTTGTAGATAGGGGTTACTCTCGCTTTTTTTTTAGAATATCTGGAAAGGTTTGGAGTTCAAGTTTCGTTTCTTGATAAACGTTTCTTGAGTTTCGATGAGATCCGCCCTGTCATGCCTGGTTTGTAGTGTTGTTAGCCCAATGGCCCTCAACCATTCCTGATACGAGAGATGACTTAGCTCTGGTATGATTTTTGTTGCCTGGTGTTGCACCGTCTCCAGAGCAGGTATGTCCTTCTGAAGATGAGGTCTCTATGTTTGGATGCAATAATTCAGGTGGGGGCTGTTATGATTCCAGGTAGCTTGAAAAACGAGTCTACCCTCTGTGAGAGTTATTTACCAAACCTGACCCAACGGAGAGGTCAAAGGAAATATAGACACGTAAATAAATAATAAATGCTTGACTAATGTTGATGAATAGTTTACAAGCATGGGCAGAGATAAATATGTAAATTAATGACTTGACATGAGATGTGGAGAGTTTGTTGAAGGTGTGAGGCTCGCTGGTCACTTGAGCACTAGAAATCGTGAGGGGAAGTCGTGTTCCATTGAGCTCCTGTTAGAGAAGAACCCCCTAATTGATATACCTTCAAGAGGAAGGAAGTGAGCAGACATTTCGGTTGTGGAATCAGTCTGGAAACATGTGGGTGGACGTGCAGGAAGAGATGTAGAGCAGTCCTGAAGCATTTTCGTGGGTGACTTGTCTGAGCGCCCTGGTCGAGCATCAGCGAGTAAGCGCCCTCAAATGGAACAAATCCTGTGGTAAGTCATTTTGACCAGTTGCTAGTGATTGCCTGTAGTTGATCGTGTGCCCAGCGATCGTGTTTGTAGATGCATTAGCCATATTTTATTAAGGTAGAAAGCTTAAATAAGAGAGTAAAGATTCAAATTCAAACTTTATTCAGGTAAAGTACATACATACAAGGGGTGATACAAATATTGATGAATTTATAGATAGAACTAGTACATACCATGCCTAAAGCTACTTATATGTATATATACAGCATATATATCTACCTAAGTAAATATCATCATCTCTGACCGACGTGTAGGGGTGCGAGTGTCAACTGGTGACGAGAACTGCTGCTGAGGTCCCAACTCAGCAACGTAGTCCGTGCTAGAGGAACTATGGCCCTCTTTATCCTCCTTCGGTCGGATTGCAGAAGATAGGGTGCTTTGACCCGAAGACAAACCAAAGTACCAGGGTACCCAAAATGATGATCTGTCTGAGATTGAGAAATATCCTAGGGACAAAAGGTGGAAAAATGGTCACTGCTTGATCGCAAGCGGGGATGTTTCTGATCGAGGAGAAAGAAACAATTGCGCAGCGCGTCCCGCGGCGTTGCGCGGGCAGTCTGGGGCTGTATAAATACGGGGAAACAGAGGGGCTCTGCCTCACTCCGCCTGCCCCCGCCGCTGCCCTCGCAAAGCCCACCCACCTCCCCTTTGCAAGCGGCTGTCTTTGTACCCCCGTCATGCTTTGCACAGTTGTCCCCTTTTCTCCCCACTGCATGTGGGAAGGGGGGTGCAGCGCCGGTCCCCAAGTGTCCCGCTGTCCGCAGCTAATACTTTGCCCAGTCTAGGTGCTAGTAAGCCCTACTTGTAGTCACCCCCCTTCTCCTTATTCATTAGGTCTTTTACGGCCTCTTGGCCGGGTACATTACGTGTTATGTGGTCTCTCACTTATTAGTTATTCTTTGTGTCCTGCCTGTTATATCCTAGTGTTATATAATTACTACACATTTGCACTCGGCCTTAATTCTAGTACCAGTTAACCTTTAGGTTTCTGCAGAATTAGTTTCCATGTCACTATAGGCTAAGGTCTCATACTTACTACGGGTGTACCTTTTAAGTTAAATCTAGTCCTCGGACTTGGAATTGTTACTGTTAATTCTTACTTTATATATTTACTTTATATATAACGCCTGTCCACAAATGTGGTGATCTCACAGATGTTAACAACTACAGACCTATATCAATCCTGCCAAACTTGTCAAAAATTTTTGAAAAACTAATCTATAAGCAGCTTTACTCATATCTAGCCAAACTCAATATACTTAGCCCTTGCCAATATGGCTTCAGGCCCAAAAAAAGCACTAACGATGCACTTATTAGTATGCTTAACTCGATTCATACAGCTCTTGATAAAAATGAGTTCCCTGTTGGGTTATTTGTGGACCTGCGTAAAGCTTTCGATACTGTCAACCACCAAAACCTTCTTCTTAAATTACATCATTATGGTGTCAGAGGACACTCCCTACAATACCTCAAATCCTACCTTACTGACAGGCTCCAATGTGTTTCTGTGAATAATACAATTTCGCCCACCCTACCCATCAACATTGGTGTTCCCCAGGGCAGCATACTTGGCCCTCTCCTCTTTCTCATCTACATTAATGACCTTCCAAATGCCTCCCAACACCTCAAACCAATCCTATTTGCTGACGACACAACCTTCATTTACTCCAGTCCTGATCCCCTTGCTCTAAATGCCACAGTAAATACTGAGCTAAATAAAGTCCATCTGTGGCTAACTGCCAACAAACTCACCCTTAACATTGACAAAACTTTCTATATTCTGTTTGGCAATAAATCCTCTAATCAAATAAATCTCAAAATAAACAATACCCAAATTTGTAACAAATTAGATGGCAAATTCCTTGGCATTCTCATTGACCACAAGCTGAATTTCCAGGGACACATTCTAAACATATCAAAAAAAGTTTAAAAAACTGTGGGCATTCTTTCTAAGATCAGATATTATGTACCACGCCCTGCCCTGGTGACTCTCTATTACTCCCTTATCTATCCATATCTCAACTATGGTATTTGTGCTTGGGGCTCTACTACCCAAAATCACTTACGTCCTCTAATTACTCAACACAAAGCTGCTATTAGGACAATATCCAACTCTGGCCCCAGACATCACTCGGTACCCCTACTCAAATCTCTGAATATGTTAGACATTAAGTCACTGCACATTCACTCATGTGTATTATACATATACAAAACGCTAAATTGTAATGCCAATCCTGATCTCAAAAGCTTCATAGAAGGTTGTAACAGAACCCATGAGCACCACACCAGAAATAAATACAGTTTTGATATTCCTAGAGTACGACTTAATCAAACCAGAAATGCTCTACAAATCAAGGGGCCCAGGATGTGGAATGACCTTCCCAACCATGTTAAAGACAGTACCTCTCTCAACCAGTTTAAGTTAAAAACGAAGCTATACCTAATAAATTCCATGTAACCTACCTTACCCTTCTATTGTCAACCCATGTATGTTTTTTGTTTTGTTTTTTGTTTTACAAATCAACGCTGTTTTAATGTAATTTTCTGTAATAATTTATAATTGTATTTGTGCTGTTTTTTCAACAATGTTCCCCCCCTCTTTTACCTCTATTTTTATTTGTACTCAACGCATTTTTTTCTTTTTACCCATTAGTTTTAAGCTTTAGTCAGTAGTGTTTTTTCCTGCCCGAAACGCTTTGCGTAATAGTGGCTTTAGGCATTGTATGTACTAGCTCTATCTATAAAGCCAACAAACTTTGTAAAATCTCTTTATGTATGTACCTTTGCCTAAATAAAAATTATTATTATTATTATTATTATATTTGAATATAAACTTTATATATTTACTTACTTTATATATTTGAAACTTTATATATTTACATGTTCTGCAGAATTTAATCTTCAATAAATTTAAAGCCCCATACTGCCAGTATCTTTCTCCCCCTGATCAGAAACACGAGTAATAACACGGAGGGAAAGACGACCAATTAAGAGAATGACTGCGGCCGACAGTCACCACGTAATCCAAAGTTATCCAACACTCACTATATGCTACTCTCGGAATGCACAATACACACAGCACCATATAAATATTAAAAGTAATGAAAATATTGAAACACAACTGTATCAAAGCCAAGTATGCTTACCACAAACTGACGTTCTGGTACTAGTACCTGAGTGAAGCTCCCGGACAGGCACCCATTAAATGTGACGGGAAAGTGTTGGAGTGTAGATGTTCAGCAGTCCTCCAATGGCTGGTGTCAATGCCTAGTCATACTTACAAAAAAAAAGATAGACTGCTTGCCTGTTTTCTGTCTGTCTGTGGTAAAGTAAGAGAAGACACGCAAAAACACAAAATATGAACAATGAAACTTTTATTAATCTAGAAAACAAATATAAACAAAGACAATCCCTTGGCAATGTACAGTGCAAAAGAACAAGTCAAAAACAATATAACATAAATGAATAATAGGGATGAAGTTGCTCTACAATAATATAACGTTTAAAGGTGAAAAATAATTAGGTGCTGAGAATATGGCGCTAGCTGTGAGACATCCACCTGATACAGCAATATCAGTTAGTTGTTCACTGCTTGAGAGCACATGGATATTCTGACTTCAATGGCTGGACCAAGCCCAGACATCGACTCAGGTAGAGGGCGCTGAGGTGCCGTGTGCAGGTTTGCAGTCAGCGAGTCACCAATCAGGAGCAGGCAGGCTGGGAAGGGTAGTTGGCTGGTTGATGACGAGCCGGCGTGGAGGGAGTGGAGTAGGGGGTGAGTTTTGGGTACGTTTTGCTTCCTGGTCAAAACGTTTTGTGCTACTGGTAGACGTATCTTGAAGGTAGCATCTTATTCATGTGTAAAATACGTAACTTCATGTAGAGAAGAGCAGGCTCAATCTCTCTTGAAAGAGATTAGAGTCACAATATATAATATATATATATATATATATATATATATATATATATATATATATATATATATATATATATATTATATATATATATATATATATATATATATATATATATATATATATATATATATATATATATATATATATATGCGAACAAGCCTGAATGGTCCCCAGGACAATATGCAACTGAAAACTCACACCCCAGAAGTGACTCGAACCCATACTCCCAGGAGCAATGCAACTGGTATGTACAAGATGCCTTAATCCACTTGACCATCACGACCGGACATAATGAGGTGATAGCCGAGGCTATTTGAACCACCCCACCGCCGGCACTCGGATAGTAATCTTGGGCATAGCATTTTACCAAATCACCTCATTCTTTGGGGCACACGTGAGGAACACAAATGCGAACAAGCCTGAATGGTCCCCAGGACAATATGCAACTGAAAACTCACACCCCAGAAGTGACTCGAACCCATACTCCCAGGAGCAACGCAACTGGTATGTACAAGACGCCTTAATCCACTCGACCATCACGACCGGACATAATGAGGTGATAGCCGAGGCTATTTGAACCACCCCACCGCCGGCACTCGGATAGTAATCTTGGGCATAGCATTTTACCAAATCACCTCATTCTTTGGGGCACACGTGAGCAACACAAATGCGAACAAGCCTGAATGGTCCCCAGGACAATATGCAACTGAAAACTCACACCCCAGAAGTGACTCGAACCCATACTCCCAGGAGCAACGCAACTGGTATGTACAAGACGCCTTAATCCACTTGACCATCACGACCGGACATAATGAGGTGATAGCCGAGGCTATTTGAACCACCCCACCTCCGGCACTCGGATAGTAATCTTGGGCATAGCATTTTACCAAATCACCTCATTCTTTGGGGCACACGTGAGGAACACAAATGCGAACAAGCCTGAATGGTCCCCAGGACAATATGCAACTGAAAACTCAAACAACTGAAAAACAACTGAAAAATGGTAAAATATATAAAATATAATATATATATATAATATATATATATATATATATATATATATATATATATATATATATATATATATATATATATGTCGTACCTAGTAGCCAGAACTCACTTTTTGGCCTACTATTCAAGGCCCGATTTGCCTAATAAGCCAAGTTTTCCTGAATTATTATATTTTTTCTAATTTTTTTCTTATGAAATGATAAAGCTACCCATTTCATTATGTATGAGATCAATTTTTTTTTATTGGAGTTCAAATTAACGTAGATATATGACCGAACCTAACCAACCCTACCTAACCTAACCTAACCTATCTTTATAGGTTAGGTTTGGTTAGGTAGCCGAAAAAGTTAGGTTAGGTTAGGTTAGGTAGGTTAATAGGTAGTCGAAAAACAATTCATGAAAACTTGGCTTATTAGGCAAATCAGGCCTTGCATAGTAGGCTGAGAAGTGCGTTCTGGCTATTAGGTACGACATATATATATTTATATATATATATATATATATATATATATATATATATATATATATATATATATATATATATTACGCTGAACTGTAATGCCAATCCTGACCTTAAAAGCTTCATTGAAGGTTGTAACAGAACCCATGAGCACCACACCAGAAACAAATAGCTTTTTGATATTCCAAGAGTACGACTTACTCAAACTAGAAATGCTCTACAAATCAAGGGACCCAGAATGTGGAATGACCTTCCCAATCAAGTTAAAGACTGTACCTCTCTCAACCAGTCTAAGATAAAAACGAAGCACTACCTAATTAACTCCCTGTAACCTACTTTACCCCTATAATGTCAACCCATGTTTGTTACTTTTAAACAATACTGTGTGTCAACCAAATTGTATTTTTTGCTGTTTTTCTGCCATGTTCCCCCTTTTTTATTTTTTTATTTTCTCAACACATTTTATACTTTAATCTCAATTAGTATTAAGTTTTAGTCTTTAGTGTTTTTCCTGCCCGAAACGCTTTGCGTAATAGTGGCTTTAGGCATTGTATGTACTAGCTCTATCTATAAATTCATCAATATTTCTATCATGCCTTGTATGTATGTACTTTACCTAAATAAACATTTGAATTTTGAATTTTGAATTTGAATTTTGAATACAAAAATATCTGCAGGAGAAAAGTTTGCCACTCAATGCCGTGCTTCTCCTCAACAATGCTCCTGCTCATCCTCCAGGCTTGCAAGATGCATTGTTGGACAAATTTAGTTTCGTTACAATAAAGTTCCTTCCTCCTAACACCACTCCTCTAATTCAGCTTATGGACCAGAAAATCATTGCCAATTTTAAGAAACTAAATTTATTAAAGGGCACTTTTCTGGAAATATTTCAAAGTGACTGATGCCACAAACCTCACCCTCAAAGAGTACTGGTAAAACCATTTTAACATTTGTAGTGCTTTGAAACTCGTTGACAAAGCCTGGTAAGAAGTGACTCAAAGAACCCTGATCTCTGGCTGGAGAAAACTGTGGCCTGAATGTGTTTCAGAACTAGACTTTGAGGAGTTTGAGCCTGCAAATGAAGTGCCTATTGTTGAGGAAATTGTTACCCTGGGCCAGAAAATGGGCTTGGAGTTGGATGGTGCTGATGTGGAGGAGTTGGTGGAAGAAGACATCGAAGAACTGACCACCGAAGAACTCCAAGCCCTTCAAAAAGAGCAGCAACAAGAGGCAGCCGAGGATATTTCTTCCGGGGAGGAGGAGGCAGTAGAGAATGTCCCTTCCTCAACAATTCAGAAGTGGTGTTGGCTGTGGGAAGAAATGCAAACTTTTGTTGAAAAGACTCACCAGAGAAAGCTGTAGTAGGCCGTTGCATTAACCTTTTCAATGACAATGTGATGCCTCACTACAGACAAGTGTTACAAAGAAGGGAAAAACAATCTTCATTGGAACGATTTCTAGTGATAAAATCAAGTAGTGAGCCTGAAGCAGGTCCTAGTGGTATACAGGCAAAACGTGCCAGAAAGTGTACCCAAGAGAAGTCATCACTGCCTGATGTTATAATGGAAGGGAACCCCCTTCTAAACAATAACACCTCTCCTTCCCCTCCTCGCCATCTTCCATACGCCAACAGGAGTCATCAATAAAGGTAATTAAAAACTTGTATATACTTTTGTACTTAAGATTTGGGTGAATTAGGTATAAAATTTACTTTAGAGTTAAGTTTTTTGGGAGTCTGGAACGGATAAATTCAGTTTCCATTATTTTTTATGGGGAAATTCGCTTCGATTTACGAATTTTTGGCTTACGAGCCCTCTCTGGGAACGAATTAAATTCAGAAACTGAGGTACCCCTGTTCTTGAAAGCTCTTCCTGTAATTAAGCCTGGGTGTGGAAGCATGGTGCAATACTGGGTTCTGAATGGGTCTTTGTTTGCCAGGAATGCCTTTGCCAAACATTTTTTAGTAACTGTGTCACAATGGAAAATCTAAACACACAGAATATTGGTTTATGACCTCTTTCACAAGGTACATATTGAAACTGTTCAGCATGTTTATGTCAACAAGGTGAAAAATCATGGTTTTGGTCCACTTCAGTGTATTTCGTACAAACTCGACAGCGCCCACCATCATGTCACATTTATCAACCAAACTCATGTTGATATTATTGTCAAGAACACAATCTTGTTTATATATTGGTGGTTTCGTTGCTCGGTTCACCTTGCCACTGTTCACCACTGTACCATCATGAATGGTTGTCAACATGTTCACTTCTCTCCTGTCTTTCCACTGCACTGGGAGTATCAGATCAGTTTTTCTTAGCTGGCAGTCACCTACTTCAATATTATTGTCAAACACTGGCATTTCCCTTCTTCTTGCCTTTACTATTCCACACACTCCAATTCTATTTTCAAGCAAGAACCTAATTAGCAAGGGACTTGTGTAATAGTTATCTGTGTATAAAATGTGACCTTTGTTCAGCCATGGTGCCCTCAGTGTCTTCACCACACTACCTGAGGAACCATGTTGGTCATTACCGGGAATGTCTACATTGGTAGCAGTATACAGAATCATGTGTAACACAATTCCTGTTTCAGTCACAGAGAACAAAGAATTTCAATCCAAATCTGTGGCATTTGGAGGGAATATACTGCTTGAAGGCAACATATTCTTTAAAAAGCACAAGGGAATTGTCAATCAGCAGCTTAGAAGCTGGTACATAAAAATCTCTGAACTTTCCAATCAGTTCATTCAGAACACGCCTCACTCTCAAAAGTCTACCATCCTCTGTCCAGTCTTCATTACTTGCAAAATGAAATGACCTGAGGAGTATATGAAACCTGCCTCGAGACATTTATTTCTTGAACAATGGTATTGGAACACTGTGGTCTTTGCTTCAATAATCTGAGATGACGTGTTTTACACAATGTCTCATCAACATACATGGTGCAAAAAATACATACATTTCACCTACATCAGTGTTTTTCCAATGCTGTAATCATGAAAAATCAGTTAGCTCATGTTCAGTGAGATGAACCGCGTAAATGTTTGTTTCCTGAACTATGTTTTATGAGCGACTCATAAGAGTATGCAGTAAAAAAAAAAAAAAATCCATTTCACACATGTCCTCACCAATATCAGGAAAAAGGTCTGTAGTCCCAATATCTTTATTGTCAAAGGCAGGAATTAGTGGAACAAAATCTTTACCATCACTCCATACAAGTACACCTGGTGTCTTGTGAGATGTAACGGCGGCACTATGGCGAGGAATCGTTCCACACCGTGGACAACAAGCTGAAGCTCATCTACGCACAGTACGGACGCGATCTGAAGATGAGGTAAAATCACAGGAACATGAGGGGCTTTGTTCTTGTCTCCGTGTGATGTCATGCGGTGGCATTTGGCTGGGCGAGTCGCTGATGCGACAATACATTGCTTGGTAGCACCACTGCCACTAGCAACAGGCCCTATAATACTACTTTCTGATTCAACTTCACTAAAACCAGAAAAAGAGTCACCTTCCTCTGACTCGTCACCAAAATTATCATCATACTTCAAATAACCACAAGATCTGTGTGGTCGGGGGCAAACTGGTGTAGAGTGAGCGAGGAGGCAATGGAGGCAGTGGTGAATGTGTATGCCTCACCCTGGGAGCAGGCTGCATCTCATTCTCACTCTCTGTTGGAATCCCATCAGACTCCTGTGTATAGTCTTTATTGATGTGGTTCTGGGAGTTCTATTCCCCAAGCCCGGCATGAGGCCAGGCTTGACTTGTGAGAGTTTGGTCCACTAGGCTGTTGCTTGAAGCGGCCCGCAGGTCCACATACCCACCACAGCCCGGTTGGTCCAGCACTCCTTGGAGGAAACCATCTAGTTTCCTCTTGAAGATGTCCACGGTTGTTTCGGCAATATTTCTTATGTTCACTAGGAGGACGTTGAACAACCGTGGACCTCTGATGTTTATACAGTGTTCTCTGATTGTGCCTATGGAACCTTTGCTCTTCACTGGTTCTATTCTGCATTTTCTTCCATATCGTTCACTCCAGTATGTTGTTTTTTTACTGTGTTGATTCAATATTTGGGACCTGGCCCTCCAGTATTTTCCATGTGTATGTTATTTGGTATCTCTCTCGTCTCCTTTCTAGTGATGGAGGGAGGGAGGGAAGGAGGGATGGATGGATGGATGGATGGATGGATGGATGGATGGATGGATGGCTGGATGGATGGATGGATGGATGGATGGAGGGAGGGAGGGAGGGATGGAGGGAGGGAGGGAGGGAGGGAGGGAGGGAGGGAGGGAGGGAGGGAGGGATGGATGGGTGTTGAGTTGAACTACGTGACCAGTGAAGCAGAGAGTTTGTATGGGATGTGGGGGGGGGGGGGTGGGGGAGGGACCGGCTCCCTCTGATAACTCTAACACACTCGACCTCGTTAGCCAGATTTGTTTCTTAAATTCTCGATGTACATCATCATAAATATTTTTACAGATTTTGTTTAGTAATATTATTAGGATAATAAAAAGTTATAAAAATACTTATTTCGTGAATGCTTTATTGCATTAGATGGTGATTCTCCAGGCTCTGGCTGGCAATCTACTGAACCACCTCCCAGAAGGCTCTCTTGGGGTGGAGGGAGACTGGAAGTGAGGGTGAGGGGTAGAGCTATAATGAGGGTGAGGGGAGAGATGCAGTGAGGGTGAGAGAGGGGACGATAGAGGTCGATAGCCTGCTTGCTATGTGAGGAGACACTGATGCCAAAACAAACCCAATACCGACTTATGGTTCTATAGACTGCCAGACCGGTATATGAGGCTCCAGATACCGGTCTCCCAAACCGGTCGTTATTACTGGCAGATCAGTAAATAAGAGGACATTAAATCGAGCAGATACTATACGTATATATTTACCTAAATTTACCCATGGACCACTATCTAGTGACCTCAACGAGGATAGAAAGTCAGGGACTTGTTAAAGGTCCCGCCAATTGTCCTAATGTTTTTGTCTAGCTGGATTTTGGCATTTAAGGCTTCAGCGGATAGGTGGTTCCATCGGTTTATAACCCTCTGGGTGAAAAAACATCTTTTTTTCAGGCCTACTTGAGACGACATACTCCCCAACGCTATATCTGTGACTGTCCTGTTATCAGTGACTTCAGACCAAATGCTATGAGGTACTTTTATCTTTGTAATTACTTTATACACTCAGAAATATTGGAAGATATTCTTGTGTTCATGGGTTCCGAATATCATGGTCATGAAGAGAATGGGTGAACTGGAGGACTAGCAGAGAACACGTCTTGCAGGACTCCAGGTCAAAGGTGTCATTGACCCAACAGGCAGCATGATGGAGGCTCAAAAGGTGACTGTCACCCTGAGGCAAGGGCTCAAGCTCGCACAATGCAAGGCAGAACTCAGAAGACGCATCCATGATACTGCTGAACTCCAATAGGGTTTTCCAGAGCCGGGAGACTGACTACTACAGAAAGCCCATGCAAGGCACAGCCAAAATTGGTGATCCCAAAACTACCAAGGGGAAAGACTGCTAATGTCTGAACCCCTGTGACATGTACACTCACAGGGACTTAGAAGAGGGCCACCCACATACTCTAAGACGATAAGAGACCCCTACAAGACAGACCCCCTACAAGCAAAAACAAAACACAAAAGAAAACCCCCCGCAAAAGTACAACGTTCCCAGAGGAACAGAAACACGGCTGCTGCATAGGTAGGCAAGCTGGGCAGTGCCTTGCACCCCAACCAGCCACAACACAACTACCTATCCAAGGCCAAACAAGAGCAACAAAAACCCCAGCTGGCTCCAAGGACGGGGTAAATGCAAGCACCCCTACAGAAGTGGAAGCTCGAACACTCTATGGAAGGTAACCCTAGGATGCAATGGTAGTATTTAAAAGGCACTTAGGGAATGGGGCCCTAAGCACATGCAGCCCAAGTACAATATAAACACCTGACTATTGGACCATAACAGCAGATATACCACAAGGAATATGAAAACTGCAAACACTAAGGGCAGCCAACAAACTGGAATTGATGTCAGAGTCATCAATATCACTTTCCTCACCATCAGAAAATAATTAAGTATTAATTTCATCCTCAGTCAATGATTGCATGGTGCGGTGCATTGAACGTGGTCGGGCATTCGGACGTGATGCACTCACTATGGTGTCTGCTGCTTATGGCTCCTATACAATGGCGGCCTACACTGGATTTTTTTTCACAAATGGTGTCTGTTTACTATCGGCCCAAGGCAGCAAATTGTCCCTCCCCCCTTCCCCCCTCAGCCCGTGGGATGTTTAACCCTTAAGCTGCTAAGGGGTCCCGAGGAGATTTACACCCCTGTGTGCAAGAAAAAAAATTCTAAAAAATTATTTCCTTTTCTAAAAATGTTAATTTGGGTTCCGTGAGCACGGGAAAAATAAAAAATCGTAGGTGACATATTTTGGGCGCAATAGGCCGAGGAAGCCTGGCAAAATGTGGCGTTGACAGAGCGGTCGTCAGAGCTGGTCAGCATCACCCGCGCTGACAGGTGGGAGTTGCCACAAAGATATTATCACTTAATTATTTCAATGTCTCTGATTTTTTCCTAGTTTTTTTTTGCTGTAATATTATTTAATAGTGTGTATTGTGATATATTTATATAATTAAAGGGGTGAATAATTGCTATACTCAAAAGTATGATGTCATAATAGTGATTCAATTATTATGTTCATAAAACAATAAACAAATAGTTTTGCTGTTATTACACTCTATACACAGGTTATATATAAGTATCTGCATGTTTTGTTCACCATAACAAACCACTAACAAATATTGAGAGTCGAAAAGCAACTAGGAGTGACCGCCACACACCAGCCAGCCACTCGTTGCCTCTCCCTCAACAATGCCTCACTCGCCCACTTTCTCATTTTATATTTTATTCACAATATTCAGACGTTATATATAAGTATCTACATGTTTTGTTCACCACAACTGTACAACTAAGCTGATATAGTTAGTTCAGGCACTAAGAGTTGTCGCTACTCACAGTCAGCTGGCGGCTCCCTCAGTCATTCAAGGTCACACACACTAAACTTTCTTCCCCAACAATACCGTTTGTGGTGTTATTACACTACTGTATATACAGACGTTATATATAAGTATGTATATGTTTTGTTCACCACGACTGTACAACTAAGCTGATATAGTTAATTCAGGCACTAAGAGTCGTCCCTATCACAGAGTCAGCTGGCGGCTCACTCACTCATTCAAGGTCACACACACACTAAACTTTCTCCCCCAACTATACTGTTTGCAGTGTCATTACACTATACACGCATATTATATATAAGTATCTATATGTTGTATGCACCGTAACTGAACACCTAAGCTTGTAGAGTGCCCAAAGAGCATAGTGGCCACCCTCTATACAGCTAGACAAATCATGCAGACGACGTCACCTCTGTCACTCAAATGGCTCCTCCCAACATAATCCTTTTGCTGTTATTACACTAATACACACATTATATATAAATATCTACATTTGTGTTCACCATAGAGAACCACTGAGCTGGTATGGTGAATGCAGACAATAACAGATGGCCACACAGTCAGTAAATGATGCAATCTCCCTCCGTCCCTCAGCATCACTCCTCTCACAGAGCTAATTATTACAACAATCCAGCTATTATCACAATCCTGGTCATTTTTATCACAGTCAGGGGTCATCTCTAATATTGTCATCCCTACATAATAGCAGTTATATACAGTGGGGCCTTGACTTACGATGGTAATCCGTTCCCAGAGATGGATCGTAAGTCGAAGCGATTTTTCCCATAAGAAATAAAGGAATTTAATTAATCCGTTCCCCACCCTCCAAAATATTAACTAACAAATACATTTTATACTGAATACAATGTTTTTTCTAACTACAATACAATGCATATGTTTATCTTACCTTTATGGAGGATTCATGATGCATATGGAAGATGGTGAGGATGGGGGAGGAGGAGAGGTGCTACTGTTTGGAAGGGGAGTCCCCTTCCATTATAACATCAGGCAGTGATGACTTCTCTGGGGTACACTCTCTCCTACATTTTGCCTGCATACCACTAGGACCTGGTTGTGAGTCACTGCTTGTTTGTCTCATTTAAAAACGTTTCCTGAGATTTTTGTTTTTCCATGTGTTTTAATTTTAGTCTGTAGTGAGGCATTACAGTGTCATTAAAAACGTTAAGGCAACGGTCTACTGCACCGTGATTTGGGTGAGTCGTTTCAGCAAAAGTTTGCAATTCTTTCCATGCTGCACACATTTTCTTAATTAATGAGGAAGGGACATTCTGTACTGTCTCCTCCTCCCCTGAAGAAATTTCCTCAGCTGTCTCTTGTAGCTGCTCCTTGTGAAGTTCTTCGGTGGTCAGTTCTTCACTGTGTTTCTCCACCAGCTCGCAACACACAACACTCAGAACACTACATATGAATGCCACTTCTTTTTCTAAATTCCTCAAACCATCCCCTGCTCGCTTTAAACTTTTTCGCATTTCCATTACTCGTTCCAGGGATTTTCTTTAAAAGGTCTTCATGCAATTTCCTTGCTTTTTCACAAGTGATGGCCTCTGAAACTCTCTCACCCGCTAACTCCTTGCTGTGTATCCAAATTCATAATAACTGTTCAACATCCTCAAGTGTCCTTTTGTCCTTTTTGTTAGCCAGTATGGTGGATATCGTTGACTGAGATGTGTTGTACTGCCTAGCTAATTCAACAACCCGCACACCATCATCATATTTACGAATGATCTCTTGCTTTTGCTCTATGGTCATCCTTACATGGGTTTTCATATGTTGAACCTTACCACTGACTTTCTTGGGACCCATGGCATAATATATAATAATTACTTTTATGTTCAAAAGGCAAAAAATCACCACAAAAACGAAATTTCTTATATGTGTGATCGTCACTAAGTGGGCAGCTGTTGTAAACTGAGGCAGGTTGGCCCGTGTGACCGGGAACCACGCGCTCGGTCGACCCAAACGTGTACCAACAAATATCGTTAGTCAACGACACCATCGTATGTCGAGTCACATTTTTCGATCAAATTTACATTGTAACTCGAAATTATCGTAAGTCGGGGCAAGCTTAAGTCGAGGTGCCACTATGTATTTTTACATTTTTCGGCGATGCTGTGGTCACAAGCTAAACAGCAATGCTGTCCGCTCATGCGTCGTGCGCCAGCCTTGGTTGCTCCAACAGTACAGTGGCTCTCACACCTGGGAATATTGCTCACGATTTTTTTTTTTAATGACGTCTGTTTACAAGAGCCTTGAGGAAGCTAATGTGAACCCAGTGTAGCCGCAGGCCATTTGAATCGTGCCTGGCACCCTATGGCGTATATATATGTCATGTGCACAGTGGGACATGTTTCTCATGGCGTATATATATGCCATGTGCAGTTTAAGGGTTAAATCTTGCATGGCACTCCAACACATCAATAGCTGTGATGCGCAATTCCATGGCAGTTACTCAACACAGCTATTGATGGGTTGTGCAGTTTAGTGGTTAAAGCTTCTGAGCCATCCATCACTGTATACACTCTTCTCAGGAATTTTCATTGTTTGGTGAAACTCATGTGCCTTTTCCATGAGAAGCCAGCATGCCATTGGCTTCTTCATCTCCTCATGCTTTTGTTTGTACTACTGCCACACTGCATTATCGACACTCCACTTTTGCTTTACTTACTACCTTTCTATTTTGTATATCCTTACCACTTTCACTTCTAGAGAAATAGTAAAAAATGATAGGTTTAGCCTTAAGAAGATCAAAAAGAGTGCTCTTGCTAATGCCATAGTCAGCAAACACGATACTTCTCAGAACTCCGCTCTCCACCTTCTTAATTATTTCAACTTTCTTCTCAAATGTCATCACTGACTTCTTTCTTTTATATATTCCACTTGTTGAAGCTTTCACTGACACAATGGGTACATTTGTGCTGACATGGTGCATGGATGTTCCTAGATTGTGATGATATATCCAACAAAGTCACGGAATGAACACTCCAGTCTTGTGACAAATCCAAACAATGGAAACAATGGGTCGTGATGTCACAGGGTAGAAGGCACTAGAGTGGCACCCGACATGGTCAGTGGGCAAACTAGGGACCCATCCCTCACCCAACTACCCTGGGCCACAAGGCCTGGCGGACACTTGCCCAATGAGATACCCAAACTATTTTATGCAAACCTCGCACTTCCCAAAAATGAGTATCTGAACCAACCCCAATCAGGAATTGGAAGTTTCGGATACACGACCTTCGCAAAGCACATGGGTGTCTGTATTACTTTTTAGATGACTTTACTATTCCTTTTCACTATTTTCAATAATATGTTTACTACATATACTAGGGCTTAGGTTTATATCCAACCTCAGTGAAAAAAAGAAAAAGGGATGTTAACAAGAACTAACTTTTTATTATAAATAATACATTTTAATTATACATATATATATCAATATAATCAAATAACAATTACACTATTATAAATATATTATTATAAACAAATGAGCTCATACATTAATGTTTAAAATATCAAACATAGTATACCTTTACTGGCATCCAAAAATCAAATAAATCACAAAATTACATAGTACCACTGGTCTACACTGTATAGTACCACTGGCCTGCTCTATATAGTACCACTGGCCTGCATTATATAGTACCACTGGCCTGCAGTATATAATACCACTGGCCTGCACTATATAGTACCACTGGCCTGCACTATATAATACCACTGGCCTGCACTATATAGTACCACTGGCCTGCACTATATAGTACCACTGGCCTGCACTATATAGTACCACTGGCCTGCTCTATATAGTACCACTGGCCTGCATTATATAGTACCACTGGCCTGCACTATATAGTACCACTGGCCTGCAGTATATAGTACCACTGGCCTGCTCTATATAGTACCACTGGCCTGCACTATATAGTACCACTGGCCTGCATTATATAGTACCACTGGCCTGCTGTATATAGTACCACTGGCCTGCACTATATAGTACCACTGGCCTGCACTATATAGTACCACTGGCCTGCACTATATAGTACCACTGGCCTGCACTATATAGTACCACTGGCCTGCAGTATATAGTACCACTGGCCTGCAGTATATAGTACCACTGGCCTGCACTATATAGTACCACTGGCCTGCACTATATAGTACCACTGGCCTGCACTATATAGTACCACTGGCTTGCACTATATAGTACCACTGGCCTGCAGTATATAATACCACTGGCCTGCACTGTATAGTACCACTGGCCTGCACTGTATAGTACTACTGACATGAAGTATACAGCACTTCTGGCCTGCACAATACAGTACTATTTACCTGCACAACAACCTACCCAAGATGTAGCAATATCCACCATCTACATGTAACATCAGTACTGCATTGTAGCAACTTCAACACAACATTCATTCTACATAGATGTATTATTTTCCTTGTTAAAAGACAACCATGACACCTATACCAACGTGGTTAATATCTTGGAATTTTTTAACATTTCTGTGATTTTTACACAACTTCCCAAATATTGGATTGTATGTTGATATTGCATGGCTTCTTGCCTTCATTTTTCCTCAAAATGTATTACTAGAGCAAATTTATATTAAACTGTATACTCTAAACCCTAATAAAGTTATGCATATATGAAATTAATACATTAACAAATTATAATTTATTTTATTTCAGGTATTGTAAGCATCAATATATAATAGTTTCTTTCCTGTATGAACTGTCATATGTGCTGCTAAATATGATTTTCGTGAAAAGTCTTTTTGACACTCTGAACACTTGTATGGTTTCTCTCCAGTATGAACCCTCAGATGTTGTACTAGATCGTATCTTTGTGAAAAGTCTTTTAGACACTCTGAACACTGATATGGTTTTATTCCTGTATGTACTATCATGTGTGTTGTTAGATGTGACTTTTGTGAGAATGTTTTTAGACACTCCAAACACTGATATGGTTTTTCTCCAGTATGAACTCTCATATGTTTTGATAGATGTGATTTTTGTGAAAAGTCTTTCAGACAATCAAAACATTGATATAATTTTTCTCCTCTATGAACTCTCATATGTATTGTTAGACTTGATCTGTGTTTAAAGCCCTTCAGACATTCTGAACACCAATAAGGGACCTCTCCTGTGTGAACTGTCATGTGTGTTGTAAGATGAGATTTTTGTGAAAAATCTTTTTGACACACTGAACATTGATATGGCTTCTCTCCTGAATGAACTCTCATATGCTTTGCTAGATGTGATTTTTGAGTAAAGTGTTTTAAACATTGTGTACACCGATACGGTTTTTCTCCTCGATGAACTCTTGTATGTGTCACTAGACTTGATTTATGTTTAAAGCCCTTTAGACATTCAGAGCACCAATATAGTTTTTGTAATGAATGAACTCGCATATGTGTTGTTAGATATGATTTGTTTGAAAAGTCTTGCAGACACTCTGAACATCGATAGGGTCTTACTCCTGTATGAACAGTCATATGTACTGCTAGATGTGATTTTTGTTTAAAGTCTTTGAGACACACTGAACACCGATATGGTTTCTCACCTGTATGTACTCTCGTATGATTTGCTAGATGTGATTTTTGTGAAAATCCTTTATGACACTCAGAACATTGATATGGTTTCTCTCCTCTATGAGCTCTCATGTGTGTTGCTAGACTTGACTTGTGTTTAAAACCCTTCAGACATTCGGTACACCCATATGGTTTATCTGCTGAATGAACTGTCATGTGTGTTACTAGATGAGATTTTTGTGAAAAGGCTTTTAGACATTCCGAGCATTGAAATGGCTTCTCTCCTGTATGGATTGTCATATGTGCTGCCAGATAAGATTTTTGTGAAAAAGCTTTTAGGCATTCCAAACACTGATATGGTTTCTCTCCTCTATGAATTCTCATGTGTGTTGCTAGACTTGATTTGTGTTTAAAACTCTTTAGACACTCTAAGCACCCATAAGGTTTCTCCTCTGAATGAACTGTCATGTGTGTTATTAGATATGACTTTTGGGAAAATGGTTTTAGACACTCTAAACATTGATATGGTTTCTCTCTTGAGTGAACAATCATATGGGCTTCAAGATATGTCTTTTGTGAAAACCCTTTTAGACACTCAGAACATTGATATGGTTTCTCTGTTCTATGAACACTCATATGTGTAGCTAGATCTGATTTATGCTTGAAGCCCTTGATACATTCTGTACACCAAAATGGTTTCTCGTCTGAATGCGTATTCATTTGTGTAATTTTATGTAATTTTGGGGATCAGTTCTGTATAGACTCTGAACTCTGATCAGATATCTCTACAAGTGAAAACTTTTATATGTTTTATTTGATTTATAAATAAATATGTTAAATTATTTGACTGTACAATTTCTCTCCTAATTAAAAAAATTATTTTTTTGAAAATTACACTATGAAAAAGTGCTTAAAGCACTGAACTTTACTAAGTTTTCTCTCTTATAAGACCTCTCATAAACTGTGAGCAATAATATTAAGTATTTGTTTAGAGTGCATGGTAAATGAATATGACTTTTTTGAAGAACATTTCAAACTCTTGAACTCTTACATGGGTTACCATCTGTATGACATTTTGTCATTTATAGATTTATTTTAAGACTCTTAAATAATTAATATGTATAATAATTCTTTCTTGAATCAATTTTCCTGAGCTGGTTAACACAAACTTTGCACCAAATAGATCAGATACCTGACACTATGTCCCCTTTATTTTAAAAGCCTTCTTTTTTAGCAGACTTTCTTTAAACTTTTACAATCCTAAGAACAATGATGATGTATTATTTGGCTTTAAAAATGTTGTTTGAACTTTTAATAGACATATAATGTTATTATTAATTTCCTTTTGTTATATAATCCATCAACATTTAAAATACAAAAATACTAAATACTGAAATGATTTCTCTCAAAAATAATGTGATAATGGGTAAGAAATAATTTAACACTAATAATACTCAAAATAATGATCTGATCTTTTGTTTAGTAATTACATTTGATCATCAATACTGTATTCTACTTCAAATTCTCCAATACAGTGACAATAAGCTTTTCCCTCCGGCAGTGTATGCGAAGGTGATACTACAGTACTGCAAACCTCCGCCTGCTAAGGCAATGTGTGCACAGGTAGTAAACACTAACTGATCTCAACAGTGCCAGAGTAATACTTGAACACTCTGTTTGGAGTTACACTGCATAAACAAATGAGAAAATTCAGCAATGTACACATCATCTCTAAAAGCAGGTGATCAATGTTCGTGTAATATAAATACTACTGTACCTTGTTGGGTCAAGGTCAAAGTTCATATACACAATACATTCTAGGATCAGGGGTCAACGTTCATGTAAAACATTCACTACTTCTGATTGAAAGGTAAATATCAATGCAGCAACTGTTTATACTACACATGAAACCCTTGAAATGGACAAGTTATCGTTTAAAACAGTGAGTGCCCAGGTGTACACTGGGTGTTGAGGGTGGCCCAGCTTACACTGGTCATTGAGGAAGGCCAGTAAATATTTTATTAAAATATTATCACATGAGCTCTTAAGATTTATCTATGATTTACCTGTAATGGATTTTAAGTATTGTATCTCTGCTGAAGCAGCCTAGCCAGTCTTTATGCCAGTTAATTTTGCAGCCACATTATATAAGCAGAGTTTGCATGCTGGCACTGCAGGGGTTCTCAGAGCATCATACCAATGAGCTGTAAAAGAAGACCAACACTCGGTATTACTTGAATCACACTTCCATAAAATATATACTGGTATTAAAGCTTATGTTAAATTAGTTATAATAAGACAGGAACCTTAGAAACCTTCTCCAGTGCACGCTAGACTAATAAGCAATCAGGATCAGAATAAGATACACAAATTATCTAAGACCACGCCTTCCCTTCGCATTTGATACCTTACCTTGATACCTGCTTGATGGGGTTCTGGGAGTTCTTCTACTCCCCAAGCCCGGCCCGAGGCCAGGCTTGACTTGTGAGAGTTTGGTCCACTAGGCTGTTGCTTGGAGCGCCCCACATACCCACCACAGCCTGGTTGGTCTGACACTCCTACACTGTTCTCTAACACACCTCTCAAATGTGAATCTTTAATAATATTGGATAAAATTAGGTTGAAACCAATTATTTTTATCCAATATTATATAAATTACTTTGATTATATGTGAAGTAAACATAAAACTTTAAATTTAAAAAAAAAAAGGCAAATTCTCAATTTTATACAAGTTTAATTTATCCACTGCACTGCACAGAGCGCCTTAAGGCGCTGGATTGAAGGTGCGCAGAGCGCCATTTGATAATCGTAGGTATGTTGTAGGATTCAAAACTGGCGTGCAGTGACCTGGGAACGAGATGGTTGCACGAAGCCTCCAGTAAGCGTCTGCCATTTTTTTTTTAAATCTCTGCATGCCTCACGACCATCGGGAGCCTTAGTATCAAGGTAGCAACCATGTCTGATGCATCACAACGAGCTCTCGGTCTTCAGTCAGCCACGGTGTTGAAAAACAACTCTCAGACTCTTCAGGGGCCTGACAGCTGAGTGGACAGCACTTCAGATTCGTAGTCTTGAGGTTCCGGGTTCGATCCCTGGTGGAGGCAGCAACAAATGGGCAGTTTCTTTCACCCTTATGCCCCTGTTACCTAGTAGTAAATAGGTACCTAGGAGTTAGACAGCTGCTACGGGCTGTTTCCTGGGGATGTATAACAAAAAGAAGGCCTGGTCAAGGACCGGGCCGCAGGGACGCTAAGCCCCGAAATCATCTCAAGATAACCTCAAGATAACCTCAGAAATGATACAGACAATGAGGTGGACGATGTCAAGAGTGCGTACAGTACACGCGTCTCGCCCAGCCTCCTATGCTGCCCTAGGTCAACATCACTGGATTTACCATCACCATCTGTGTCACCTGATGTGAGTCTACTGAGTGATAGTGTAAGTGATGAGTCAGTTTCTGGCTTCAGTGACATAGTCTCAGAAACAAGCAGTTTTGATGAACCGAGTGCAAGCAGCTATGGTGTTACTAGGCGAGGTTTTGCTACCCCAGCAACATGCTGAGGCAAGCGCCAGCATGTCACACGGCTTGAGGACAAAGACGACAGTGAGCCTCTGACATCAGGTGTTCAGATTAGTGGGCCAGCCAGAGGCTTAGGGCCCACGCAAGAATATCCCTGAAAAAAAAAAAATCAGGTGTTCGTGGTAGGCCTATACCTCGCAGAACAGACTCATCTCCTGGCATTCGCAGCTTTAGCACAATTGGTGCTCGTGCTGGTGTAGGCCGTGGTGTTGGCGCAAAAAAAAAAAAAAAAGGTGTATTTGCATGGGAGGATTGTGACAATTTTGTCCTGCAAATTCCAGCATTTGATAATACCGATGTTGGTGTGACACCCTTATTCCTCTATACTAGTGATGATATGCCTGAAATGGATTCTTTTATGGCATATTTCAATCAGCCATTCATAGACCATCTCGTTGCAGAGACGACCCAATATGCTCTGCAACTCATTGCCTTGGGAATTTTACCTGCCTCTCCAATGACACGCTGGAAAGCCACGATTATTGAGGAATTGTATGTGTATTTAGCGTTGTGCATGATGATAAAGCATGCAGAAAAACATGTGATCCAGGATTATTAGAACAAATACAGCCTTGTTCCAACACCCTTGTTCAACAGGTACATGTCACGTGATAGGTTCCTGCTGCTTCTCCGGTTCCTGCACGTTGAAAACAATGTTAATGAAGACAGACAGGACAGACTGTGGAAAGTGCGAAAGATATTTATTGAATTGAGAGGAAAGTACCGTGACTATCTTGTACCAACACAGAATGTCGTGATTGATTAATCACTAGTTCTCTTCAAGTGATGACTGGTGTGCAAGCAGAGCATACCATCAAAGCGGCACTGGTTTGGACTAAAGTTCTTCGTGTTATTTGACTGCAAAACTGGTATGATCATGGACATGATATTGTATTCAGGTACAGACGTTGACATACCAGGTCAAGATCCACACGGGTTCTCATTCAGTGTCATCAAAACCCTAATGGAACCGTTGCTGAACAAGGGGCATATCCTGTATACAGACAACTACTTTACCAGCCCCTTGGTGACCAGATTCCCCCTTGACCACAACACCGGCGAATGTGGCACTGTCAAGACACACAGGAGGGAAATGCCAGTATTTGGAATTGCAGTGGGTGAATACCAGCTGAGAAAGTGTGATCAAATGTTATCCATTCGCTGAAGGGACAGACGTGAGATGAATATGTTAACAACTACTCACACCACGGGTTCAATGTTGGACAGTTGCAAAGTGAACTTTGAAACAAAGTTAAAAATGTAAAAACCGATTGTGTCATTGACTACAATGCAAATATGGGTTTAGTAGATACAGTACATGTGACATAATGGTTGGTGCTGTCAAGTGCATGAGAAAATCTGTGACGTGGACTAATAAATTGTTTCTCCACCTTGTTGACATTCCAGTGCTGAAATCTTTTCAACCCGTATCTTGTGAAATCTGGCAAGATACCACCAGTCCGTACTCTCAGTGTTGCTCTAGTATCGCAACTACTTGCAAAATATTAGGTGGGAAGGGAAGGGAATTATCGGGGGGGGGGGGGGCCAAGTGCCAAGTAGTGCCAAGCCATTACGACTATATAGCTCTTGGAAGGGGTCAGGATAAGGATTTGGGATGGGACGGGGGAAAGGAATGGTGCCCAACCCCTTGGACAGTCGGGGACTGAACGCCGACCAGCATGATGCGAGACCCTCACTCTACTATCCAGCCCAAGTGGTTAGGCAATATTGGGTGGGAGGACAGTGTTGAGACACGTGGGGTGCCGGCAATAATGCCTCGCACAGTTCCTGACACTCAAATGTAAAGAATATCTTGCTGTATACAATCTTAGTTATATGCCAAGCACAGGAACATGTGAAAAGGGTAAACATGCTTGCATGGTTTGCAAGAACACACAACTTAAGGAATAGAAGTGAAAATCTGTCTGCACTTGGTGTGTTGAGTGCAAAGTTGCCTTATGCCCAGTTGATTGCTTCAGTGACTATCACAAACTCGTAATTACCTAAGTTTAATTACCTAAGTGTAGTTACAGGACGAGAGCTACACTCGTGGTGTCCCGTCTTCCCAACACTCTTTGTCATATAACGCTTTGAAACTACTGACGGTCTTGGCCTCCACCACCTTCTCACCTAACTTGTTCCAACCGTCTACCACTCTGTTTGCAAAAGTGAATTTTCTTATATTTCTTCGGTATCTGTGTTTAGCTAGTTTAAATCTATGACCTCTTGTTCTTGAAGTTCCAGGTCTCAAGAAATCTTCCCTATTGATTTTATCAATTCCTGTTACTATTTTGTACGTAGTGATCATATCACCTCTTTTTCTTCTGTCTTCTAGTTTTGGCGTATTTAACCCTTACACTGCTCAGGGGTCCTGGGGACATTTACACCCCTGTGCGCAAGAAAAAAAAAATCAAAAATTTTTTTTCATCTTCTAAACATGTTAATTTGTGTCCCCTGAGCACGGGAAAAATAAAAAATAAATCGTAGGTGACATATTTTGGGCGCAATTGACCAAGGAAGTCTGGCAAAAAGTGGGCGTTGACAGAGCGGTCGTCAGACCCGGTCAGCGTCACCCGCGCTGACAGATGGGAGTTGCCACAAAGATATTATTACCTAATTGTTTCAATGTCTCCGATTGATTTTTTCTTAGTTTTTTTGCAGTAATATTATTCAATAGTGTGTATTGTAATATATTTATATAATAAAAGTGGTGAATAATCGCTATACTCAAAAGTATGATGTGCATATTAGTGATTCAATTATTATGTTTATAAAACAATAAACAAATAGTTTTGCTGCTATTACACTCTATACACAGGTTATATATAAGTATCTGCATGTTTTGGTCACCATAACGAACCACTAAGTTGGTATTGAGAGTCAAAAAGCAACGAAGAGTTACCGCCACACACCAGCCAGCCACTCGCTGCCACTCCCTCAACACACGCACTAAACTTTCTCCCCCAACAATACTGTTTGCAGTGTTATTACCCTATATACACATATTACATATAAGTATCTACATGTTTTATGCACCGTAACTGTACACCTAAGCTTGTAGTGCGCCCAAAGAGCATAGTGGCCACCCTCTAAACAGCTAGACAAATCATGCAGACGATGTCACCTCCGTCACCCATATGGCTCCTCCCAGCATAATCCTTTTGCTGTTATTACACTAATACACACATTATATATAAGTATCTACATTTGTGTTCACCATAGAGAACCACTGACCTGGTATGGTGAATGCAAACAATAGAAGGTAGCCACACAGTCAATAAACGATGCTGTCTCCCTCCGTCTCTCATCATCTCTCCTCCCACAGCGCTAATTATTACAACAATCCTGCTATTATCACAACCCTGGTTATTTATATCACAGTCATAGGTCATCTGTAATATTGTCATTGCTAAATAATAACAATTATATATTTATTTTGACATTTTTCAGCGATGCTGTGGTCACAAGCTGAACAGCAATGCTGTTCGCTCATGCTGCGTGCGCCAGCCTTGGTTGCTCCAACAGTACTGTGCCTCTCACACCTGAGAATATTGCCCACGATTTTTTTTTAAATGGCGTCTGTTTACAAGAGCCCTGAGGAAGCTACTGTGAACCCCGTGTAGCCGCGGGCCATTGAATCGGGCCTGGCACCCTATGGCGTATATATACGCCATGCGTACTGTGGGACATGTTACTCAGGGCGTATATATACGCCATGCGCAGTTTAAGGGTTAAGCCAGATCCAGTAACATAAACCTCTCTTAAATATTCGATTTACATCAAATTATATATTTTTGGGTTATATATTTAGTTTAGAAACATTATTACGGTAATAAGAGCTATAAAAAATACTTATTTTGGAACTGATTTATTAATTTTATTATTTCGAAGCCGTAGGTCACTGAACTGTGGCGACGAAATCGAACACACCGGGTGTTGTGTTCGATTTCCAGTAACATAAATTTCTCTCAAATATTTGATTTACATCAAATTATATATTTTTGGGTTACATGTTTAGTTTAGCAACATTATTACGGTAATAAGAGCTATAAAAAATACTTATTTTGGAACTGATTTATTAATTTTATTATTTCGAAGCCTAGATCACTGAACTGTTGCGACGAAATCGAACAAAACAAGCATGGTGTTGTGTGGACAGGGATTAGACCCGTCCACTCGTGTTGGAGTTGAGCCGCCAATAACGTGAATAATTTCTCAAATAGCAGATATCTATCATATTACAGTTTATTTTTGGTTTTATTTAGTTTAGTTTAATTAGGATAATAAAGAGTTATTAAAACACCAGGTTTAGAAATGATTCAATGTGAAACGTTCAAAGTCATGGGTCACTGAACTATGACAACACAGACGAAAGTGAGTGAAACCTCACTATACAGTGAGGTTTACTGTACAGTATTCCCTTATCTGTACACCCTCACTCGTCTTGTTTCATCACAGAAAATGTATATAAGAAGATTTCAACACATTAGCTAGCTATTCACGCTTCAGCCTTTAAATTAATTTACAAAGATACATGTGCCACAAATCGGTGAACCAAAATCATTGAAACTCTGTCGTTCACTTGTGTGGACCACTTTGGCTGGTGTTTAGTTAATATGCGTCACTTCTTGTGTGGTCCACTTGTGTGATCCAACTTGTCTTACGAAGGAATTATTAATTGTAATCTGTGATGGTATGGTAAAGTTTTCCACCACTCTGTGATCTCTGTCCCAACATCATAAGCTTGTGGACCACTTGTGGACCACTTGTGCGGTCCACTTGTGTGGTCCACTTGTGTGATCGAACTTGTCATATGAAGGAATTAATAATTGTAATCTGTGATAGAATGGGAAAGTTTTCCACCAGTTTGTGAACTCTGTCTCGACGTCGTAAGCAAATCCGAACATCCCCCGCTTCGGTGAACCATTGTTCTTCGAACCAGGTGAGTAAATCCGGCCTGAAAACTGTGCGAACTAGCCAGAGATTCATTGAATCGGGGTACGTTGAATCGAGGTTGTACTGTATGTGCATAGTATTGTGGAAGGAGGAATAATTTTGGTGAGGGAGGGAAGGAATCCAGGTAGCGTCACTGTGTGTGGCAGCCATTCTTGTTTTGCTCACCATACTAGCTTAGTGGTTCACTATGGTGAACATATATGTACATGGGTATATACAATGTGTGTATATAGTGTAACAACAGCAACAGGAGTATGTTGGGAGGAGTCATTTTGGTGAGGGAGGTGGCGTCATACTCGTAGCGTCGTCTACTGGCTGCTGTGTGATTTCTCATGCAGTGTATGGTGACCACTGTGCAGTTTGGACACAATACCAGCTTACTTGCATAGTTAAGGTGAATAAAACAAGTAGGTATGTATACATAACGTGTGTAAATAGTGTCATAAAAACAATAACAGTATGGGGGGAGGGAGGGAGGAATATTGGCGAGTAAGGTGTAAGGAGTAAGCTATGTGTTGGAGGAGTGAGGGAGGGCTGGCTGGGTATGGCAGCTCACATTTGCAGAGTTCTGAGTGTGTTGATGGTGAATGTATATAGTGTGTGATAGCGTATAGTGTGTAAATATGTTGTAAATATATATAAATGAACATGAAACATTGGATATATGAGCAATATATGTGGACACATTTGTGACACATATAACACAGTGTCTTGGGACAGTACGGATGTTCTACTACCATAATATTGTGTATGTGTTCATTATACATAGGATTGGCAAGAAAAAACAAATGTATTTGGAAATGAACGCAAAAAATAAACAAAAAAAATATTTGTGGCAACTCGCGCATGTTGAAGCTGGTGGGCGACTGGCTCCGGGAGTCTACGTTACAGGCGACCACCAAATTGTGACGTCACACGCCATTTTCCAGACCCCATTGCGGCCAAAGTAAGTACGAGTTCAATTTTCTTTTTACATATCTGTGATCAAAGAAGGGGTATTTAACATTTTCAAAAAAAAAAAAAAAAAAATTCCCAAGAATTTATTTCCTGCGCACAAGGGGGGTGGGGGGGTGGGGTGCTGTATTTGGAAGGCGAGTAGCACAGTGGTTAACGTACCCCGATTCACCGCATCTCCGGCTAGGTCGCACACTTTTCAGGCCGGATTTACTCACCCGGTTTGGCGTACTCTGGTTCACCGAAGCAGGGGCTGTGCAGATTTGCTTACGATGTTGGGACAGAGTTCACAGACTGGTGGAATACTTTCCCATTCTATCACAGAATGAGGTATGAGCTACGAGGAGAGACTACGGGAATTAAACCTCATTAAACCTTCTGTCTTCGTTGGAAGACAGAAGTTAGGGGGGACATGATCACCACATTCAAGATTCTCAAGGAAATCGACAGGGTTGATAAAGACAGGCTATTTAACACAAGGGGCACACGCACAAGGGGACACAGGTGGAAACTGAGTGCCCAAATGAGCCACAGAGATATTAGAAAGAACTTTTTTAGTGTCAGAGTGGTTGACAAATGGAATGCATTAGGATGTAATGTGGTGGAGGCTAACTCCATACACAGTTTCAAGTGTAGATACGATAGGAGCCCAATAGGCTCAGGAACCTGTACACCTGTTGATTGACGGTCGAGAGGCGGGACCAAAGAGCCAGAGCTCAACCCCCGCAAGCACACCTAGGTGAGTACAGGATACAATTAATAATTCCTTCATATGACAAGTTGGATCACACAAGTGGTCCAAACAACAAGTGAACCATATGAATCAAATACAGGCAGAGTGGTCCACACAAGTGAACGACTGTGTTTCCATGATTTTTGCTCACTGATTTGTGGCACATGTATCTTTGTAATTACCTAAGTGTAGTTACAGGATGAGAGCTACGCTCGTGGTGTCCCGTCTTCCCAGCACTCTTTGTCATATAACGCTTTGAAACTACTGACGGTCTTGGCCTCCACCACCTTCTCACCTAACTTGTTCCAACCGTCTACTACTCTGTTTGCGAAAGTGAATTTTCTTATATTTCTTCGGCATCTGTGTTTAGCTAGTTTATATCTATGACCTCTTGTTCTTAAAGTTCCAGGTCTCAGGAAATCTTCCCTATCGATTTTATCAATTCCTGTTACTATTTTGTATGTAGTGATCATATTACCTCTTTTTTCTTCTGTCTTCCAGTTTTGGCATATTTAATGCCTCTAACCCCTCTTCGTAGCTCTTGCCCTTCAGTTCTGGGAGCCACTTAGTAGAATGTCTTTGCACCTTTTCCAGTTTGTTGATGTGCTTCTTAAGATATGGGCACCACACAACTGCTGCATATTCTAGCTTTAGCCTAACAAAAGTCGTGAACAATTTCTTTAGTATATCGCCATCCATGTATTTAAAAGCAATTCTGAAGTTAGAAAGTGTGGCATAGGCTCCTCGCACAATATTCTCTATGTGGTCCTCAGGTGATAGTTTTCTATCTAGAACCACCCCTAGATCTCTTTCTTTATCAGAATTCATTAACCCTTAACATGCTCGGGGTTTAATACCCACAAGGGGTTATTTAAGTATAAAAGACTTCCTTTTGGACTCTCCTCGTCTCCAGCAATTTTTCAGAGATTCATGTCCCAGTTGTTAGTTAACATTGAAGGTGTGGCTAGTTTTTTAGAAGACATTATTGTATGTGGAGAGAATGAGGAAGTGCATGATGCTAGATTAGAACAAGTTTTGAATCTTTTGCAAAAGCACAATGTGAAGATTAATAAGGGAAAAACAACATTGAAGACCAAGGCCATTGAATACCTGGGGTACCATATTTCAGGTAAGGGCTTTACTCCTTCTCACAAAAATGTAGCGGCTATAATAGATGCCCCAGCCCCAACATCAGTTTGGGAAGTACAGTCTTTTGTTGGGATGGTTACATATTTTTGTAAGAAACAAAAGCTTTGTTGAAAAGCTTTAGCCCCTGAAAACAGGGGCTAAAGCTTTGGGACCAGATTCACGAAAGCACTTACGCAAGCACTTACGAACGTGTACATCTTTCCTCAATCTTTGACGCCTTGGTTACATTTATTAAACAGTTTGCAAGCATGAAAACTTCCCATTCAACTGTTGGTATTGTTATAAACAGCCTCCTGGTGCTTCGGAGGCTCATTAACTGTTTAATAATTGGAAACAAAGCCGTCAAAGATTGAGAAAAGTTGTACAGGTTCGTAAGTGTTTGCGTAACAGCTTCGTGAATCTGGCCCCTGGAGGCTTTTTTGTAGATTAGAGTTGGTATCTCCACAAGGGCAGTAGACTTGGTCTTAAGGGAAAGGATTACCTCATTTAGATCAGTGGAATTAGCGGGCATTAGGTACAGACACTGTGGGTAGTTACCTGTAAGATAGTCCTGAACATTAGTACTGGAAGATGGAATATCATTAGCAAGGGATGACCAAATGGATGAGAAGAACCTATTGAATTCAACAGCAGTATCAGAGGCTGAAAGCAGACCATCGTTTTTGGACAGGATTATTGGTTTGTTATTTAGAATCGTTTTTGATCACAATATATGTGAAATTGTGCTCCATGTTTTCTTGATGTTGTCCTTTGTTTGAGTAAATTTATCTTCGTAGTATTTAATTTTGGCTCTTCTAATTATTTTAGATAGTAATGATGAGTAATTCTTTGAAAGTTCTTTTGAGACAATACCTAACCTATACTTCTTCTCAAGGTCATGTTTTTTATTAATATATTTAAGTATCCCCTTTGTAAGCCAAGGATTGTTTAGCCTTTTAGTTGACTTGTTTCGTTAGGATAGGACATTGGGTGTTATAAAGGCTGAGAGTTTTTTGAAGAAATGATTGCACTGCTAGGTTGATGTCCCCTATGGTACCTAATTCGGACTCCCAGTTGATATTAGCAGCAGCAGCTATAAAATTGCCCATAGAAGTTTCACTGTGCAGCCTAAAGCTTATCTTCCTTGTATCTAGAAGTGGTTTGTGAATGTTGGTTAAGAGAAATGTGGAGTAATGGTCTGTAGTGCTATCAATGACTATCCCTGAAATAAGCGAAGAGGTTATGCGGACAGGTATTTGGGAGCCATTGGCGCATGTGCCACCCATGGTTGCTCATTCAGTACTAACCCAGCCAGCAGCCCTAGGGCATTCTGGGAATTTTTTTCAAGATGGCTGCCTCTCACTGGTCCTAAGAGTCCATTTCGTACACAACCAACCTCATACACATTTAGAATTGGTACCGAGAAATCAAAAAGTGTTTTCTAGGTTGGCGCAGTTTCCCGCCGACCAAGAATACTCGGTTGGCACAATTAAGTGGTTAAACTGCGCAACATGTCATATGACGTTTTGAGTAACTTGCTATAAATTGAGCATCACGTCATATGACGTGTTGGAGCACTACGCAAGATTTAAACGGCCTGTGGATACACAGGGTTCACCTTACCTTCATCATGGCTCTTGTAAACAGACCCCATGTAAAAAAAAAAAAAAAAATTGTGGGCCACATTCCCAGGTGTGAGGTCCTCAGTACTGAATGAACCACCAAGGCTGGCGCATGTATCCTGAGCTCACAGCAACTGCTGTTCAGCTTGTGACCACAGCATCGCCTAAAAATGCCATAATATATATGTACATGCTATTATTTAGCTATGATAGTATTACAGAAGACCCTTGACTGTGAAAAAAATGACCAGGATTCTGATAATAGCAGGATTGTTGTGATAATTAGCACTGTAGTGGGAGGAGTAATCTTGGTGGGGAGGGAGGTAGCATTGTCTGCTGACTGTGTGTGACCACCTTTTACTGTCTGGACTCATTATACCGGCTTAGTTGTTCGCTATGTTGAACAAAAACATGCAGATACTTATATATTACATCTGTATATAGTGAATAAAAGCAAAAACAGTATGGTGGGAGGAGAAGGGTGGCAATTCAGGGGAGGTGAAGGAGGGAGGGAGGGAGGGAGGGAGGGAGTGACAGCCAGTGGTGGGCTGCCACTGGCTGCCACTGCCACTCAGCATACCAACTTAGTGGTTTGTTATGGTGAACACAAATGTAGATATTTATATATAACATATATATATATAGTGTAATAACAGCAAAAAAAGTGTGGGGAGAAGCCATTTTGGTGAGGGAGGTGGCAACATCTGCATGATTTATCATGCTTAGTTGGGGTGGCCACTATGTTCTTTGGGCATTATACCAGCTTAGATGAACAGTTATGGTGAAAAGAACATGTAGATACTTACATATAACGTCTGTATATAATGAATTAAAGCAAGAACAGTATGGTGGGAAGAGGATGTGGGCGAGTGAGGAGTCATTGAGGGAGTGGCGGTGAGAGGCTGACTGGCAGATGTGGTGGCCACACCTCGCTGCTTTTTGACTTGCAATATCAACTTAGTGGTTTGTTATGGTGAATAAAACATGCAGATACTTATATATAATCTGTGTATATAGTGTTATAACTGACAAAGTATTTGTTTATTGTTTTATGAACACAATAATTGAATCAATAATATGCACACCATAATTTTGAGCACAGCGATGATTCACACATTTTATTATATAAATATATCACACTACACACTATTGAATAATATTACAGCAAAAAAACAAAGAAAAATCAATGAGAGACATTGAAATAATTAGGTAATTATCTCTTTGTGGCCACTCCTGCCTGACAGCTGGGGCTGAGCAGCCAGGTTCGGATGCACGCTGAGTCAGTGCCTCTTTTTTGCCAAACCTCCCCACCTTATAGCAGGCAAAATATGCGACTTACGATTTTTTTATTTTTTTTTCCGTGATCAGGGAACACACATTAACAGGTTTAGAAGAAAAAATAATCTAATTTTTTTTTTTTTATGCACCTGTGGGGTGACAATGGCCAAATAGCCCTTAGCAACACAAGAGTTAATCTACAACCAGGTCCCCAGATAGAACCAGGTCTATTCTATAAATTCATAAACAACAAATTGCAGGTAAAGGATGATATACAGAGGTTGAAAATGGGAAATAGATTCACGAAAAATGAAAAGGAAATGTGTGAAACATTAAGCGAAAAGTTCCAAAGTGTGTTTGTACAAAATGAAATCTTCAGGGAACCAGATACAATAAGAATTCCAGAGAACAACATAGAGCACATAGAGGTGTCTAGAGACGAAGTGGAAAAAATGCTCAAGGAGCTAAATAAGAACAAGGCAGTTGGTCCAGATGGAGTTTCATCATGGGTTCTGAGAGAATGTGCACCTGAGCTCAGCATTCCTCTTCAACTGATTTTTCAGGCATCCCTGTTTACAGGAGTTGTAGCTGATGTGTGGAAAAAGGCTAACACAGTTTCCAATCTACAAAAGTGGAAGCAGGGAAGACCCCCTTAATTATAGACTGGTATCATTGACAAGTGTAATAGTCAAAATATTGGAAAAAATAATAAAAACTAAATGGGTAGAACACCTGGAGAGAAATGATATAATATCAGACAGACAGTATGGTTTTCGATCTGGAAGATCATGTGTATTGAATTTACTCAGTTTCTATGATCGAGCAACAGAGATATTACAGGAAAGAGATGGTTGGATTGACTGCATCTATCTGGACCTAAAAAAGGCTTTTGACAGAGTTCCACATAAGAGGTTGTTCTGGAAACTGGAAAATATTGGAGGGGTGACAGGTACGCTTCTAACATGGATGAATTTTTTTTTGACTGATAGAAAAATGAGGGCAGTGATCAGAGGCAATGTATTGGACTGGAGAAATGTCACAAGTGGAGTACCACAGGGTTCAGTTCTTGCACCAGTGATGTTTATTGTGTACATAAATGATCTACCAGTTGGTATACAGAATTATATGAACATGTTTGCTGATGATGCTAAGATAATAGGAAGGATAAGAAACTTAGATGATTGTCATGCCCTTCAAGATGACCTGGACAAAATAAGTATATGGAGCACCACCTGGCAAATGGAATTTAATGTTAATAAATGCCATGTTATGGAATGGGGAATAGGAAAACATAGACCCCACACAACCTATATATTATGTGAGAAATCTTTAACCCTTAAAGTGCGCATCACGTCATATGATGTGTTGGAGTACTACGCAAGATTTAAACAGCCCGCGGATACACGGGGTTCACCACACCATCATCAGGGCTCTTGTAAACAGACGCCATTTTTAAACAAAATCGTGGGCCAAACTCCCGGGTGTTATTGGCCTCAGTATTGAGTGAGCAACCAAGCCTGACGCACGCAGCATGAGCTAACAGCACTGCTGTTCAGCTTGTGACCGCAGCATCGCCTAAAAATGCCAAATTATACTTGTTCATGCTATTATGTAGCGATGATATTATCACAGAAGACCCCTGACTGTGATAAAACTGACCAGGGTTCTGATAATAGCAGGATTGTGGTGATATTTAGCGCTGTGCGCCATGGAAGGAGGAGTAATGCTGTGGGAGGGAGGGTGGTGGCGATGTCTTTTGACTGTGTGTGGCCACCTTTTATTGACTGCACTCAGCATACCAGCTTAGTGGTTCGCTATGGTGAACACAAATGTAGATACTTATATATAACGTGTGTATAGAGGGTATAAACAGCAAGAGAAAGTTTGGAGCCGCCATTTTGGTGAGGGCGGTGGCGTCGTCTGCACGACGCCACCGTGCAGACGACGGTGTTGTTTACTGGTTACCACGATGGTCTTTGGGCACCATACCAGTTTATTTGTACAAGTATGGTGAATAAAACAGGTAGATATTTATATATAATGTGTGTATATAGCGTAATAACACCACACAGTATTGTTGGAGGAGAAATATTAGTGCGTCTGGCCTTGAGGGCGGCCGCCGATCAGCTGACTGTGTCAGTAGGCACATCTTTGTGCCTTTACTCACCATACAAGCTTAGATGTACAGTTATGGTGAACAAAACATGTAGATACTTATATATAACGTCTGTATATAGTGAATTATAGCAAAAACATTATTGTGGGAGGAGAATGTGGGTGAGTCAGATGACTGGAGGGAGGGCGGGAGTGGCTGGCTGGTACACGGCGGTCACTCCTCGTTACTTTTTGACTCATAATAGCTACTTAGTGGTTCGTTATAGTGAACAAAACATGCAGATACCTATATATAACCTGTGCTTATAATGTAATAACCGACAAAGTATTTGTTCACTGATTGATGAACATAATTGAATCAACAATATGCACCATATTTTTGAGTACAGCAATGATTCACTCATTTTATTATATAAATATATCAAACTACACACTATTGAATAATATTACAGCAAAAAAAGTATGAAAAATCAATCAGAGACATTGAAATAATTCGGTAATTATCTCTTTGTGGCAACTCAGGCCTGACAGCTTGCGAGCAACAGACCGCCTGGGACGCACGCTGAGTCAGCGCCTATAATTTGCCAGACTTCCCCGCCCTATAGCAGACAATATATGCCACTTACAATTTTTTTATTATTTTTCCCGTGATCAGTGAACACAAATTAACAGGTTAGAAAGAAAAAATAATATTTTTTTTTTTCAAAATGACATGCGCCTGTGGGGATGACAGGATATTAATCACTAACAATTTCTGGCTCTCCTCCTCTACAGGAATTTGCAAGTAAGCATCTTCAGGTCAGTCTTAGAAAAAATTGCCCCCTTGCAGACCACTGACAACAACTCATTTATCTTAGGTAAAGGGTACTTCTCACAGTGTATGCAGTTGTTCAGTTCCTTGAAGTCTGCACAGATTCTCAAGGATTTCTGATCTGCCTTCAACACTGGTACAATTGGGGCTGCCCACTCACTATGTGTAATTGGCTTTAAGATGCCTTCTGCCACATGCTTTTCCAGGGCTGATTCTACCAATTGCTTGTAATGAAACGACACTGTTCTTGCCTTGAAAAATTTAGGTGACGCTTCACTTTTCAGGTGAATTTTTGCCACCATGCTATTAATTGGCTTATCTGCCTCCACTGAATATTTATCTAATATTTGTTCGGCACTTTTAATTGTTTTAACTATCGACAATTCATCTAGGCCCGCCAAGAAAATTCCCACTTTTTCCATGAGATCCTTACCACATAGGCTAGGATTATGTGAATCCACTACATAAAAATCCTTTACAATTTCTTTTCCATTATAACCTACTTTTGCCGACACCTTGCCATAGACCTTACTCAGTACATTATCATAAGCACTTAATGATTTTTTACGTGGTTTTACATTCAAATGCATGGTATCTGCCCAATCTCTAGACAATGCTGACACTGCAGCACCAGTGTCCAGTTCCAAGGGAACTACCCATTAATTACAAAATTCACCACTTGTGACTTCACTGAACATACCTTTAATTTCACCGAATATAGTCTGTTTTCCTCACCTGCAGCTTCTTCAGACGGTTTCCCTTTCTCTACTGCCTTGACCACAGTACCACTACCTCTTCTTCTTGCATTCCCTGGTCGTCTCCTTTCCCAGGCCTTGCTGTTCCTGTTCAGATATTCCCTACACACTCTCTGCAAGTGTCCCTCCTTGTTACAAAAGTTGCATATATAGGCACGGAACTTGAACTTGCTACTTATGTGATTGTATCCACAGTGTTTACATCTGGTCTGGCCCTGTACGACCATAATTTCCTGAGTAGAAGTCCTACTTCCAAAAGCCCATTCCAGGTTCAATATCTTCTCGAGCACTGTCCATGAAGTCATCGATTGTAGATCCAAATTTTCTGCCACCAGGTTAGGGAAATAATTCTCCTTTTCCACTGCCATGAACAACTGGTCCCTAACCCTGCCATCCAACTGTGCTCCGAAGTTGCAGTGGTTAGCCAAAGCCTTCAATTCCACAAATAAATCCTGTATGGATTCCTGCTGCTTTTTCGTCCTCTTCTGGAAATCCATCAAACTCCTGTGATATGATGATTTCACCACATACTGACGCTTAAGAAGGGCAATCAGGTCTACATAGGTCTTCGTGTGAGGTAGTTCAGGTGCACACAAATTTCCGAGAACACTATACACTTCAGAACCCAGTGAAACTAAGAGTACCACTTTCTTGTTGGCGTCCTCCTTAACCCTTAACATGCTAGGGGAGTAATATCCTTTCTTCCCCACAGGCGCATGTAATTTTGAAAAAAAAATGTATGGTGAGTAAAGGCACAAAGACGTAGGACCTCACACAGTCAGCTGATGGCTGCCGCCCTCAAGGCCAGACGCACTAATATTTCTCCTACAACAATACTGTTTATGGTGTTATTACGCTATATACACACATTATATATAAATATCTACCTGTTTTATTCACCATACTTATACAAGTAAACTGGTATGGTGCCCAAAGACCATCGTGGTAACCAGTAAACAACATGATAAATTGTGCAGACGACGCCACCGCCCTCACAAAAATGGCGGCTCCCAACCTACTCCTCTTACTGTTTATACCCTCTATACACACGTTATATATAAGTATCTACATTTGTGTTCACCATAGCGAACCACTAAGCTGGTATGCTGAGTGCAATCAATAAAAGGTGGCCACACACAGTCAGAAGATATCGCCACCACCCTCCCTCCCACAGCATTACTCCTCACTCCATGGTGCATAGCACTAAATATCACGACAATCCTGCTATTATCAGAACCCTGGTCAGTTTTATCACAATTAGGGGTCTTCTGTAATAATATCATCGCTACATAATAGCATGAACAAGTATATTTTGGCATTTTTAGGTGATGCTGTGGTCACAAGCTGAACAGCAGTGCTGTTAGCTCATGCTGCGTGCGTCAGGCTTGGTTACTCACTTAATACTGAGGCCAATAACACCCGGGAGTTTGGCCCACGACTTTTTATTTAAATGGCGTCTGTTTACAAGAGCCCTGATGAAGGTGTGGTGAACCCCGTGTATCCGCAGGCCGTTTAAATCTTGCGTAGTACTCCAACACGTCATATGACGTGATGCGCAGTTGACTGGAACAACGTCCAACACGTCATATGACGTGATGCGCACTTTAAGGGTTAATCTCCCGGTACTGAAAGTTTGCTTCCAGCAGGCTGAGCCACAGGTCCAACGAGATCTTGGCAGTGTTTAACGGCTCATTGACATGAGTGGCGTAGCCATGGCCACGGTGGTAGCACACTCCACTGTTGTATGCGAAGCGTCCACTCGTCCACACGATGTACCCTGCTCACTCTTGATCCTCACACCACATCTCGTACCCAGGCTCTCTGCCGGAGATGTTTAATCCTCATCGCCACTGTTATGGTTGTCAGAGAAACAATCAGAGAGCAAAAACAAACAAAACAGAGAGAAGAAACAAGAGAAACAATCTTCGTCCACATGATTTTATTCTCAGCCAGTAACAACAACAAAACAATTATCAGGTTCATAAAATATTATTAACAAGATCATAAACAAAAGAGCATCTGCTCCAAACATTCTACTTCCAACATCTGTAGTACTCAATCCCAACAATAGGATTACAAGGGTGACACTCAGAGCTACAACTGGATACGCTCGCTGTATCATCCTCATAGGTGCTGTATCACTTGCATCCGACCTTTGTGTTAGGTCCTTATTGTGCCTAGCTTCATCAATATTATGACTCTTATGTTCTTCAAACAATAAGGTTTGAATTTCACCAACAGAGCTTTATCTTTCAACACCACGTCGGACAGGTGTTTGGGGGCCAGAGGCGCATGCGCCACCCATGGTTGCTCATTCAGTACTAACCCAGCCAGCAGCCCTAGGGTATTCTGGGAATTTTTTCCAAGATGGTTGCCTCTCACTGGAGGTCCTAAGAGTCCATTTCGTACACAACCAACCTCGTACACATTTAGAATTGGTACCGAAAAATCAAAAAGAGTTTTCTCAGTTGGCGCAGTTTCCCGCCGACCGAGAATACTCGGCTGGCGCAGTTAAGTGGTTAAATCACTGTTCATCCTCTCTTGTGTACTCTATATATTTAAAACACTGAATACTAATGTCAATCCTGACCTTCAATGCTTCCTAGAAGGTTGTAACAGAACTCATGTGCACCACACCAGAAACAAATACCTATTTGATATTCCAAGAGTACGACTTAATCAAACTAGGAAAGCTCTACAAATCAAGGGACCCAGAATGTGGAATGACCTTCCCAATCATGTCAAAGATTGTACATCTCTCAACCAGTTTAAGATGAAAACTAAGTACAGTACTATCTAATTAACTCCATGTAGCCTACCTTACTTCTAAATGTCAACCCATGTCTTACTATTTAAAAACAAAAATGCTGTTTGTTGACCAACTTGTATATTGGCTATTTTCTACCATGTTCCCCCCTTTTTTTAATCTTTTACTATTTTTTTTCTTTCAATGCAATTTATACTTTAAGCTCAATTACTATTAAGTTTTAGTCTAAGTGAAGTCTTTTTCCCCACCTCACCTTGCCCGAAACGCTATGTGTACTAGTGGCTTTAGGTATTGTATGTACTACCTCTATCTTTAAATCAAACAGAATGTTTGTACTGTAACTCTGCAACTATGTATGTACTTTTCCTAAATAAATTATTAATATTAATATTAATTAATATTAATATATTAATCAAGCTTCCATACTCTCGTCTCGCACTCGATCTCCTCGACTCTGCCCACATTCAGAGCACCATGCTCTACACACTCACCCCGCATCCAAGCTGCTCTCTACCCCCGGCCTCACTCAGCTCTCTGCCCTGCTCCAGGCTTCGTCTCAACTTCTACAACACTTCTATGCTGCCAACAAACTGACTGCTGTAACCAAGACTATACAAAATAAATTTAAAAAACAACTACACTTAATGTATCTAATCAACCAAATACGTACATGTAATAATACATTACATTTTATCTGTACATAAGCTAATGAGAATATGGAGCAAGTATATTACTAACATAATATACTTGCTACATCAACACCCAAAGGCCTATCTTATCCCCAGGTCAGGTTAAGTACAGGGAGGGGATCATTATTTCACAAGATTCTTGAAATTACTCTTGAATAGGTGCTGATCTCTGTGTACTGAAGTCTGTAGTCTGATGTCCCTAGTCCAAACAACTATCCAAGCTGCAGTCTGCAGTCCGAGCTGCGGGCTGCAGTCCGAGGTACAGTTTGCAGTCTGAGCTACGGTCTGCAGTCCAAGCTGCAGTCTGCAGTCCGAGCGGCAGGCTGCAGTCTGAGCTACAGTCTGCAGTCCAAGCTGCAGTCTGCAGTCCGAGCTGTGGTCTGAGCTGCTGTCTGCAGTCCCAACTGTGGTCTTAGGTCCTAGCTACAGTATGATCTGCTGTCCGAGCCGCTGTCTGCTGTCCAAGCTGCTGTCTGTTGTCCAAAGTGCAAAAAGCTACAGGCATCTATTAGGAAATCTGGCCCATGGAGAAACAAGGCTAAATTACCTGTAGCACCTCTCCTGGTCCTCTGCCTGAGGTGAGCTGTAACAGTAGTGTGTCCTCCAGCAGGTGTCAGCAGTGCTGCAGGAGCTGCCTTCCTGAGTGTCAGCAGTGCTGCAGGAGCTGCCTTCCTGGGTGTCAGCAGTGCTGTAGGTGCTGTCTTCCTGGGTGTCAGCAGTGCTGCAGGAGCTGCCTTTCTGGGTGTCAGCAGTGCTGTAGGTGCTCTTCCTGGGTGTCAGCAGTGCTGCAGGAGCTGCCTTTCTGGGTGTCAGCAGTGCTGCAGGAGCTGCTTTACTGGGTGTCATCAGTGCTGCAGGAGCTGCCTTTCTGGGTGTCAGCAGTGCTGCAGGAGCTGCCTTTCTGGGTGTCAGCAGTGCTGCAGGAGCTGCCTTCCTGGATGTCAGCAGTGCTGCAGGAGCTGCCGTCCTGGGTGCCAGCAGCTGCTGTAATAATTCCCGTTGTTGGGAACAAGAAGCCTGAACCGAGGTTTGTATAAAGATCCTCACTAGGGTGAACCTCTAATATTCCCCAGAATGCAACCCATAATAGCTGCTTAATTAGCCACTGGGAACTTATTTACTGTTGGGTGAACAGAAGCATCAGATGAAAGGAAATGTCCCCAACCATTTCAGTGTCAGCAGTGCTGTAGTGCTGCAGACTGGACAGCACTGCATATACATACAGTTCACTGTTTTATATACATATATAAAATGCTGAACTGTAATGTCAATGCACCTCAGTGCTGCAGGTGCTGCTGTACTGAGTCAACAGTACTGCTGTTGCTGCTGTACTGTCAACAGTGCTGCTGTACTGTGTCAGCAGTGCTGCAGGTGCTGCTGTACTGTGTCAGCTGTGCTGCCGTCCTGGGTGTCAGCAGTGCTGCAGATGCTGTCGTTCTGGGTGTCAGCAGTGCTACAGTACTAGGTCAGCACTGCTGCAGGTGCTGCTGTACTGGGTGTCAGCAGTGCTCCAGATGCTGCCATTCTGGGTGTCAGCAGTGTTACAGATGCTGCCATCCTGGGTGTCAGCAGTGCTGTGGGTGCTGCCGTCCTGGGTGTCAGCAGTGCTGTAGGTGTTGCCGTCCTGGGTGTCAGCAGTGCTGTAGGTGCTGCCGTCCTGGGTGTCAGCAGTGCTGCCGTCCTAGGTGTCAGCAGTGCTGTAAGTGCTGCCGTCCTAGGTGTCAACAGTGCTGCCGGCCTGGGTGTCAGCAATGGTACCGTTGGCCGCAAACAGTGCCGGACTGACGCAAGTCCCGGAGGACGAGAGTAAACAACTTGCTTCACATCCCCCACAACGCTCTCCTCCCCCAGACCCCTAACCAACAGGGAGAGGAAGGGAGAGGTTCCCCATGAACCTCCTCACCACACATGTAGTATAACCCAGGGCTCCCTTACAATATATATATTTTAAATAATAATATTCAATTAATTCATGTATTTTAATCATAAGTACTTGTCAATAAGTGCATAATTAATATTTTGCTGGATAGTAACAATCGCGATGTTTAGAAATTAATTCACCCGATTTTCCTGAGATCGATTGTTTTTAAATTCAAATTCAAATGTTTATTCAGGTAAAGTACATACATACAAGGTGTGATACAAATATTGATGGATTTAAAGATAGTTAGTACATACAATGCCTAAAGCCACTATTACGCAAAGCGTTTCGGACAGGTTAGTTTAGTTCATTTATTATGCACCCCATACCCATCCCGTGGGCGGTAGTGGAAAGGGTTACAGAAGCACATATGTGATGGAGTGCGAAAAGATACGTGAATTTAGAGACAATTCTATAACCAATGTTCCAGCGATGTGTCAATATTTCATTCAAAATGATCTGATCATTTTGATCAGATCCAAAAATCTGCTCCAAAAGAGCACCACCGATGCAATCATTAGTCTCCTTGACGTTATCTACTCAGCCCTTGACAAAAATGAGTTTCCGATTGGACTCTTCATTGACCTAAGAAAAGCCTTTGATACTGTTAATCACAACTACCTCTTACTTAAACTCCAGCATTATGGAATCCGAGGCCTTGCCCTTGACTACATCCGATCCTATCTTAGTGACAGACACCAATATGTAACCATCAATGATACAACTTCTTCCACTCTACCAATTACCGTTGGAGTGCCACAGGCCAGTATCTTAGGACCTCTTCTATTTCTTATATATATGGCCACTGCTTCGCAAGCGGGGATGTTTCTGATGGGGGAGAAAGAAACATTTGCGCAGCGCTTCCCGCGGCGTTGCACGGGCAGTCTGGGGCCGTATAAATACGGGGGCGCAGAGGGGCTCTGCCCTCACTCCGCCTGCCCTCACAAAGGCCTCTACGGCCTCTTGGTCGGGTACATTATGTGTTATGTGGTCTCTCACTTATTAGTTACTCTTTGTGTCCTGCCTGTTATATCCTAGTGTTATATAATTACTCCACATTTGCACTCGGCCTTAATTCTAGTACCAGTTAAGCTTTAGGTTTCTGCAGAATTAGTTTCCATGTCACTATAGGCTAAGGTCTCATACTTACTACGGGTGTACCTTTTAAGTTATATCTAGTCCTCGGACTTGGAATTGTTACTGTTAATTCTTACTTTATATATTTACATGTTCTGCAGAATTTAATCTTCAATAAACTTTAAAGCCCCATACTGCCAGTATCTTTCTCCCCCTGATCAGAAAATAAACGATCTGCCTAATGTCTCTAATATTCTCAAACCTATATTGTTTGCTGACGATACTACCCTTATCTATTCAGACCTCAACCCACATACACTAAATAATGTTGTGAATAATGAATTAAAAAAAGTCCACTTATGGATGTCAACGAACAAACTAACATTAAACATCGAAAAGACTTACTACATCTTATTTGGAAGCAAATAATAAATAAATAAATAAATAAATGTTTATTTAGGTAAGGTACATACATAAAGAGATTTTACAAATAAATAAATAAATAAATAAATGTTGATTTAGGTAAGGTACATACATACAAGAAATTTTTACAAAGATTGGTTGACTTATAGGTAGAGCTAGTACATACAATGCCTAAAGCCACTATTACGCAAAGCGTTTCGGGCATGAAAAACTTAAATGACAAGCTTAATACTAATTGAGCATAAAGAGTAGAATGAAAACAAGAAATGAAAACATAGCTGAAAAAGCAGCACAAATACAATTATGTCCACAAACAGCGCTCTTTAAAAAAAAACAGACATTGGTTGACAATAGAAGGGTAAGGTAGGTTACAGGGAATTTATTAGGTATAGCTTCGTTTTTATCTTAAACTGGTTGAGAGAGGTACAGCCTTTAACATGGTTGGGAAGGTCATTCCACATTCTGGGCCCCTTGATTTGTAGAGCATTTCTAGTTTGATTAAGTCGTACTCTAGGAATATCAAAACTGTATTTATTTCTGGTGTAGTGCTCATGGGTTCTGTTACAACCTTCTATGAAGCTTTTGAGGTCAGGATTGATCCAACAAACAAAGTTTGTTGGATCATCAAATCATCAGTTGGATCAGCAAATCATCAAATGCAATTCAGCTACAGATAGACAACATTAACATCAGTAATAAAAATGATGGCAAGTTTCTTGGCCTATTCCTAGACAAGAGACTCAACTTCAGCACCCACATTCAACACATAACTAAGAAAGTCTCTAAGACAGTTGGTATGCTCTCCAAAATCAGATATTATGTTCCTAACTCTGCTCTCCTCTCACTATATTATGCACTAATCTACCCCTATCTTAATTATGGTATCTGTGCATGGGGGTCTACCACTGCAAACCACCTTAAGCCCATCATCACCCAGCAAAAATCTGCTATCAGAATAATAACTAACTCTGCTTTCAGACTCCCTTGACTCAGCTCCCTTGTTTAAATCCCTAAACTTGCTAAATATTAACTCCCTCCACACATTCTCTTGTGTCAACTACATTTACAAAACCCTGTTCTTAAATGCAAACCATGCACTGAAACTCTCCCTGGACAGGGAGAGTAATAGGACCCATTATCACCACACCAGAAATAAATATCTCTTTGATATCCCCAGGGTCAAACTTAATCTGTGTAAACACTCTATGCAAATTAAGGGACCTAGTCTATGGAACTCACTCCCTAGTGAATTGAAAAACTGTAAAACTTTTGCCTTATTTAAAAGCAAAACCAAAAAGTACCTAATTTCATCTTCTTAGTTTCCTACACTGAGCTTTAAATTTGCTCTGTACCCAGTGTTACCCAATCTCCTAATTTTTATGTAGTATCAAACAACCTTAATTATCATTGTGTTTATTGCTGTCTTCTTTTATGTGCTAGCCATATGCTGTATTGTGACTACCAATTTTTGTCAACTACCATTCAAGCTGTCATTGCAATCAATCTTATGTTGTTTCTGCTGTATTGTGCCTACCAATTTTTGTCAACTACCATTCAAGCTGTCATTGCAATCAATCTTAGCTACCTATGTGTTTTAATATACTGTACCTACAATTTTCTCTCATCTTCTTTTTTTAATTCCATGTAACTGTTATCATTTTTTTGTCTATAAATTTTGCAAGTATTTACCTACTTAAAATTTTCTTAGATTAAGGACCTGCCCGAAACGCTGCGCGTACTAGTGGCTTTACAAGACTGTAATTACCATATTATGTATCCTCACATTCCCAATGTACATTCTTGTATATGCATAAATAAATAAATAAATAAATAGATCTGCTACCAGAAATTTTAGCCAAATATCCCCAGTTTGCTAACTGTAGGTAGTAACTGAGTGATTGTAACCTATCCGCCGCTGCTCACTGGATGGGGGGCGGTGTGCAGGACAAACATATAAATTTTGACACTAGCTCTCCACATATGTCAGTTGCTTAATTTAGAACCGGTACTTGAGGTCGATCTCGAACCCATTGTTGATGTGACGACTTATATTGAATTTTGTAACTAGCTCATCAAGATTGTAACTTGGTTAGCTAAATGAATTGTGGGGTTCAGTCCCTGAGTCCATTATGTGCCTCTGTAACCCTTTCCACTACCGCCCACAAGATGGGTATGAAGTGCATAATAAATGAACTAAACTAACTAGAAGCACATAATGGGCTCAGGGACTGAACCCCACAATTCATTTAGCTAAGCAAGTTACTTAATACAAGTTACAATCTTGATGAGCTAGTTACAAAATTGAATATAAGTCGTCACATCAACAATGGGTAACGTAGATATATGACCGAACCTAATCAACGTACCTACCTAACCTATCTTTATAGGTTAGGTTAGGTGGCAGAAAAAGTTAGGTTAGGTAGGTTAGGTAGTCGAAAAACAATTAATTCATGAAAACTTGGCTTTTTAGGCAAATCGGGCCTTGCATAGTAGGCTGAGAAGTGCGTTCTGGCTACTAGGTACGACATATATATATATATATATATTTTCTGACCAGGGGGAAAAAGACACAGGCCGAATGAGCTTAAATTTTTTATTAGTAAATTAAATTCTGCAGAACATGTAAATAATATAAGTAGGAATTAACAAATGTAACATGTCCATGTCTGAGGACTAATTAACTTAAAATGTACCCCCGTAGTAGTAAGCATAGCCTAGACATGGCAAACACGTTCTGCAGAAACCTAATGGCAGATGAAATATAATTAGAACTAGGTATAACAGTCAGGACACAAAGGGGGAATAAAGTGTATAGACACAACACTTAACGGAGCCCTACCAAGACATAATGGGAAATCCTAGAATTAACAGGCGGGCAGAAAATACCTAGTGACTGGGGAGAAGTTTTTCCCAGGGCGTGAGGCCGGCCGCCAAGGAATAAGAAGTGTTTCCTGACTCTTACTAGCACCTAGACTGGGCAAAGGATTAGCTGCGGACAGCGGGACACTTGGGGACCGGCGCTGCACCCCCACCGCAGGCCAGCTGGCCGGACCCCCCCCCCCCAGAAGGGCGAGGCCCGCTGGTCGCAAGGAGGCCTCAGAGTGGCAGAGCAACAACGTCCCGGACGTAGTCAGCTGGGGGGGTCCAGCTGGTTGCCTGACCCGCCATTATCTCCGATGGCGAGCCCGTCAAGAGAGCCGAGTGGCCCTGTCAATTCTAAAGGTAAGAGGGCGTGGTCGGCTGAAGGCGAGCCTAGCTCTGCGAGGGCGGCGCGAATTAATCGCCCTGAAGAAGTGTTGCCTGTTCCTTGGGGCACGGGCCGGGTAGAACTTGCCGGGGGGCGCTCGCTGGGCTAGGGTATGCGTGCGTCCTGCGCTGTGCTTGTAGGATCCGAAGAGTGTTGATTCCTGACCATGTAAACGATACCTGGTCCAGTCGGAGCGTGCGTCGATTTTTTGTCGCGTAGATCACCTCCCCCTGGCTGAAAGATATAAGGCAGTGTAACGGTTCTATTGTTACGTAAAGTATGGTGACAAATATACACAGACACTAAGATATATATATATATATATATATATTTGGTCGAATATACAGAAGTACACAGGTGATACTTTGGTGTGAGTTGAGCGCACTGAGCGTCAGTACAGTATCTCGCAAGTGTCTGCTCTAGACCACACTTGAAAGTAGAATCTGGTTAATGTTTGCTATTCTGCTGCTTATATGCTCGGGCAACACCTCACCGTGTTGCCCAGGCAACGCCTCACCTCATTCATCTCCAAAGGTTGACAGGAATATTAACAATGCATTTGGAGCGAGTATATTATTGGGATATTCTACTCGCTACAGAACTCCCCCTCCCAGGGGATGAAAGGAAAAATACTTGATCAAGGAACTTAGCTGGTCGGTGAATTGTACGCCCTGCTCGCGTTACATAACCATCAAAGTTAACTTCCTCCTCTTCGCTGATGTCATCTAACTGGGGTCGTAGGGTGGGAGGTCGCACAGGATCGTCGTCGTCGCAGGATCAGGTTGTGCGGCTGGTAACTGGGGTTGTAGGGTGGGAGGTCGTACAGGATCGTCCGTTGTCGTAGGTGGCGGTGCTGCTGGTAACTGTGGTCGAAAAGTGAACTGCGTAGTCGGCCGATGTGTCTCTGGATTTAGCAGTGTCGCAGACGTTGAGACGAAGCCTGGAGCAGAGCAGAGAGCTGAGTGAGGCCGGAATCGTGGAACTCTATGTGGGAGAGCGTGGCGGCTCGATTGAGAATTGTGAGTGTCTGAACTCGGGGAGCGAGAGCGTGGCGGCTCGATGCGGTCGTAGTCTGCTGTCTGCTCTGTGTCGAAGCTGTAGCGTCTTGGGTTGATTAGGACTGTACACGCCGAGTACTACATTGTTGACTGTGGAAATTGTAGTCTGGTACTAAAAGATGTAGGCAGTGTGTGGACAAGCTCGGTGTAGCAGGAGAGAAGAATGTGCATAATTGTTGCGTCCTTGGGTCGCTGGTGGAGCATTTAGATCCGGGGCGGATGGGCTCAGGCACCAGGACATTAGGAGGTAATGTAGGCACGTAGTTAGGACAACGAGGTAATCACATCTGGAGCTGAATTGTCCTGAAGGCGACGAAGTGTCGGAAACGCAAGCTGTAAATCCTGTACTGCGCAAAGGGCTTGAGTCGGCCGAGTATCAAAATGCAGTGAACGTGTAGATGAATCTGATGACAGAGCAGCTGTCGTGGGCGTAGGACAAGCAGTGCCCTGGCAGCGACGGAGAGTCGGCAGGACAAGCTGTAGATCCAACATGATGTAATCATTGATGAGGCTGTCAGATGAGTGAGTAACGATCGTGGAGCAGCAAGCCGTAGTAGATGAAAATGCAGAGATGGACGCGATGAAAATCATAGCTGTGGCGAGGGTGTTGGCAGTTCCATCACAGCAAATAGTAGCAGTAGAGGTCCAGTGAGAGTCCATGTTGTAGTCCATCGTGGCTGGGTATCGTCGAAACTCTCTGGGGTCACCAATGTAACGGTTCTATTGTTACGTAAAGTATGGTGACAAATATACACAGACACTAAGATATATATATATATATATATATATATATATATATATATATATATATATATATATATATATATATATATATACATATATATATATATATATATATATATATATATATATATATATATATATATATATATATATATATATTTGGTCGAATATACAGAAGTACACAGGTGATACTTTGGTGTGAGTTGAGCGCACTGAGCGTCAGTACAGTATCTCGCAAGTGTCTGCTCTAGACCACACTTGAAAGTAGAATCTGGTTAATGTTTGCTATTCTGCTGCTTATATGCTCGGGCAACACCTCACCGTGTTGCCCAGGCAACGCCTCACCTCATTCATCTCCAAAGGTTGACAGGAATATTAACAATGCATTTGGAGCGAGTATATTATTGGGATAATCTACTCGCTACAGAAGTAAGGGTGGGCAGAAGCGGCATGCAGTGTTATCGTGACATGCAAGAGCACAGACGAGAGGTAAACCCTAGCTGAATCAATACGGAGACGAAAACGGGGGGAGGGGGCCCAGCAGCAGGAATTAAGAGATTCCATAATTAACAATCCTGGATGAATAAGAGTTTTCCGAATAACTATACTGTAGCAATGAAGGGGGCTAACAATTCTAAGAATCTTCCAGCAAACGGAAGGGGGAAGTACCTTTGCTATGAGCAAAGGTGGGAGAAAGCCAGTAGAACAGCAAGGAAGCACAAAGCAACTATAAACAGGGATAATACGAAACACTATAAATCTTGATAATATAAACAATACATATACCAAGAACGGGTATATACAACAAAGCAATATATACATAAACAATAAAATTGAATAAGAACCAATTCTTAAAGCCAAATCTATAACATGCTTGTGTCCTAAGCGGATGTAGAATGTGAGCGGGGAACATTACCCTTGGTCTCCATCCCATCTCTGCCTCCAGACGGGTGATAGGGCTGAATAGAAGCCAAGGAGTCTGCCTTAAGTGGCCGCTGAGTGTAGTCTTGTGTTGTCAATGAGCGTCTGCAAGCCGCAGCTAGTACGCCGTGAACTTCGGCTGCATCTTTTAGAACAGGAGCAAAGTGAAATCGACGGCAGGGAACTGGCATCCAGTAACTGTAATAAGGATAATATTAAGATTATCCGTGGTCCCGCGGAGAAACAGTCTCCGTGGTGTAGTGGTAAGACACTCGCCTGGCGTTCCGCGAGCGCTATGTCATGGGTTCGTATCCTGGCCGGGGAGGATTTACTGGGCGCAATTCCTTAACTGTAGCCTCTGTTTAACGCAACAGTAAAATGTGTACTTGGATGAAAAAACGATTCTTCGCGGCAGGGGATCGTATTCCAGGGACCATAGGATTAAGGACTTGCCCGAAACGCTACGCGTACTAGTGGCTGTACAAGAATGTAATAACTCTTGTATATATCTCAAAAAAAAAAAAAAAAAAAAAAAAAAAAAAAAAGAATATAATGTCGTAAATAATCGTACAATGTAAGAATACAATGTAATATCGTAAATAACCGATGACGGCAAGTGCCGCGTTTGTCGACATAATTGTATTTGTTCTGTTTTTTCATCTATGTTTTCATTTCTTGTTTTCATTTTACTCATTATGCTCAATTAGTATTAAGCTTGTCATTTAAGTTTATCATGCCCGAAACGCTTTGCGTAATAGTGGCTTTAGGCATTGTATGTACTAGCTCTACCTATAAGTCAACCAATCTTTGTAAAAAATTTCTTGTATGTATGTACCTTACCTAAATAAACATTTTATTTTATTTTATTTTTTTTTATTTTTTATTTAAAGGGTTAGAATGAGCTGGTCTGGACTGGCTGTGGGTATAAGTTTTGCTACTCTGTGGGGTATAATTATTTTTATTGGGCCTTTTGCCAGCCAATTGGTAGTTTTCTGCCAACTTGGCCAAATCCCCTATTTTAGAATTTACCTCTACCCTTCCTCTTATATACTGAGCTACAATGTCTGGCATATTATCTATAAACTGTTCTATTAACATACTATTCTTAAGTGCTTCGTATGTTTCTGCTTTAGCCGAGCGAATCCATTTATCAAACAATCTAATTTGATCATTAGCAAATTCAGTGAGCGGTTGGTTGTGGGTAGGCCTAAGGTTGCGATAAGCTTGGCTGTGAGCTTCAGGAGTAATTTCATATGCCAGCAAAATACGTTCCCTGACTTTATCATATTCAAAACACTCGTTGTCAGGCATGTTTATAAAATATCTTGTGCTTTACCCCTAAGTCTTCCCTGTAGGATTTTCACCCACTCTTCCTTTGGCCAGTTCATGGACATGGCCAGTCTCTGAAAATGGTTGAAAATCCTTTCAGTGTCCGACTCGGAAAATTCAGGCAAATTATGCTTTTTCTTATAATGCCTGGGGTTTGAATCCCAGGCAGGTGGAGCTAGGTCCAGTGGCATTCGCTCTAATTCTAGCCTCCTCGGTTTTGAGTCTTTGCTCCTCTAATTTTATTCTTGCTAACTCTAGAGCTAACTCTCTGTCCCTATGAGCTGCACTTTCTGCTTGGCTAGGCTGGCATAAAGGTATATCACTTTCCAATAGTTCTTGATCAATACAATGTTGTAATATTTCATTCACCAAAGTCCACTTTTTATCCGCGTCATTTAATTCTAGGTCAAATTCCTTGCCTAACAATACTAAATTAGACTTGGTAAGTTTCTTTATCTCTACCACTGAAGGCTCCCTTGCCAGTCTCTGCATTTCAGATGACATTGCTAATAAGTTTAGCTCCCAGCCAAAGAAAAAATTAAAAAATAAAAATTGGAAAAAAAAAAAATTTGCACGGCCCCTAACACAAGGCCACACTAACCTTAATCGTGAAGGGATCCAGCTGGGTGTCCAGTCAGTGCAAGAATGTCCTTTGCCAGATGAGCTGGACCCTAGGCTAGCACACAACCGTTCTGCGGAAAACAAAAAATTTTAGTTTTGGCACTCAAGAATCTAATTTTTTACAATTATAAAGTTCCTCCCGGACTGGCCAACCGCTTGTTATAATAAATGGGTGGGCTTGCTATGGGGAAACTGGTACTATTCAGGGGTAAGGTCAGTCAGAATAAAGATGTATCTATTTGGGGAGATCAGTAAGGCCCGGCCCCCATGGAAACAAGAAGTAGTGCTGACTACTTGGCTACACAACAAGGTCAGTCTAGGGAATGATCAAGATCTCCTACACAGGAAGAACGATACTCTTATAATTCATGTACTTATTTATTAACCCCTTAACAGCCCCCCATATAAATATATAAATAAATAAATAAATATGTTTATTCAGGTAAGGTACATACATACAAGTGATGTTACATTAATGGATCGATATATAGATAGAGCTAGTACATACAATGCCTAAAGCCACTATTACGCAATGCGTTTCGGGCAGGAAAAACATTAATATCTAGAACTTAATACTAATTGAGCATAAAGAATAAAATGTGTTGAGAACAAATACAAATAAAGATAAAAAAAAAGGGGGAACATGACTGAAAAAGCAGCACAAATACAATAGGTTGACAAACAGTGTTGATTAAAAAAAATAACAGATGGGTTCATGAGTATATATTCACACCAATAACAATAAAAATAATAACTTTACCACACTACCTTACGTTAAAAGCCTTGGTCCACATAAGCAGGATACAAGGTTTTACACTGAACACAAGCTAGGGTAAAGCTCTACTATTGAATTACTTGAAGTTAGAGTCAGCTTAGGGTAGGGGGACCACGTGGTTCCAATGGGACCCTCTTTAGAATAACTAGTAATATAAACTCTAAAAACACCTACTACACACAGAGTATACTACTCTACACATAGAACATGAGTATGCAAGAGATTGAATAATGTACTCAGTATATACTTATCTTGAACAAGACACAGAAATAAGGAAACGAAGAGGAAGAGTAGGAGGATTCTGTCCACACCATGCCAGCTCAGAAAAAGATGGAGTCTCAGTCTCCTTCCCCCCAGCTGGCTCGCTGTCGGCAGACTGCTCAATTAATCGTACCGCAGCCCTATACCAAGTTTACTCAGGTTTACTTTACAAATGATTAGAAAGTATTAGTAAGCATAGTTGGTGCCTATGTTATTATTTAATAATCAACCCCAAGCTCAGTCTTTAAATGCTCTTTGAGAAACAAGAATAGTCTTACGTCTGGCAAGGAAGATACAAACAAAGACACATCGAGTTGCGTTTTGCTAATCTAACGTAGCTTATTTAGTTCAATTTTGACCTCTGGTTTCCACTGAAGAACCCAGGGTCGTAACATAAGTATATTAAAGCACATTGTTATATTAAAGCTTTGATTGATTACATTGACAGCTTGATTAGTAATTTAAACAAGATTAATAGACACCATACAGCAGATTGACAGCACATATAAGACAGCAATGAACACAATGGTAAAGATGTTCAGATTGGGTACATAAAGATTGGGAGACTGGGTAGCAATAGATACAGATAAACAAGATTAATAAACCCCATACAGCAGATTGACAGCACATATAAGAAGACAGCGATGATCACAATGGTAAAGATGTTCAAATTGGGAACATAAAGGTTGGGAGATTGGATAGCAAAAGATACAATGCAATTTTAAGGCAAAAAGTGAAAAACTATGAAGATGAAATTAGGTACTTTTTAGTATTGATTTTGAATGATGTAAAAGTTGGACAGCTTTTCAATTCAATAGGGAGTGAGTTCCATAAACTGGGTTCCTTTATTTGCATAGAGTGTTTACACAGATTAAGTTTAACTCTGGGGATATCAAAGAGATATTTATTTCTGGTGTGGTGATAATGGGTCCTATTACATCTGTCCAGGGAGAGTTTCAGAGCAGGATTTGCATTTAAGAACAGGGTTTTGTAAATGTAGTTGACACAAGAGAATTTATAGAGTGAGATTATGTTTAGCATGTTTTAAAGAACACAATAAAGTAGCCGTCACAACTGCAAGAAAACTGACAGGTTGGATAACAAGAACTTTTCACACTAGAGATGCTATACCGATGATGATACTTTTCAAAACGCTTGTGCTCTCTAGAGTGGAGTACTGCTGCACAATGACAGCCCCTTTCAAAGCTGGAGAAATTGCTGACCTGGAGAGCGTGCAGAGATCCTTTACTGCTAGAATCCACTCAGTAAAACATCTAAACTATTGGGACCGACTAAAGAGCCTAAAACTGTACTCCCTTGAGCGCAGGCGGGAGAGGTACATAATAATTTACACGTGGAAAATATTAGAGGGGCTGGTCCCAAACCTGCACACAGAAATAACATCACATGAGACCAGAAGACATGGCAGGATGTGCAGAATACCCCCGTTGAAAAGCAGAGGTGCAACAGGTACTCTGAGAGAGAACTCTATCAACATCAGAGGTCCGAGACTGTTCAACACGCTTCCACTACACATAAGGGGCATACCTGGCCGACCCCTCACAGTGTTCAAGAGAGAACTGGATAAGCACCTCCAAAGGATACCTAATCAACCAGGCTGTGACTCATACGTCAGGCTGCGAGCAGCCGCATCCAACAGCCTGGTTGATCAGTCCGGCAACCAGGAGGCCTGGTCGACGACCGGGCCGCGGGGACGCTAAGCCCCGGAAGCACCTGAAGGTAACCTCAAGGTAATAGTAGCTTTAGGCATTGTATGTACTAGCTCTGTCTATAAATCAATCAATTTTTGTATAACCTCTTGTATGTATGTACTTTACCTGAATAAACATTTATTTACTTTATTTATAATCTTGACCCTACACTCTCGCGAGTCGTGTTTCTTACTACAATACCGACACTTGAGGTCAAACTAGCATTTCCATGCCATATGTCCCCAACGTGAACACTTCATGCATAATGTACTATTGATATTATGTACTACAGATATTATGTACCCCGCCCTGCCCTGGTGACTGTATTACTCCCTCATCTATCCATATCTCAACTATGGTATTTGTGCTTGGGGTTCTACTACCCAAAATCATTTACGTCCTCTAATTATTCAACACAAAGCTGCTATTAGGACAATATCCAACTCTGGCGCCAGACATCACTCGGTACCCCTACTCAAATCTCTGAATATGTTAGACATTAAGTCACTGCACATTCTCTCATGTGTATTATACATATATTTATTTATTTATTTATGCATGCATGTACAAGAATGTACATTGTGAATGTGAGGATACATAATATGGTAATTACAGTCTTGTAAAGCCACTAGCACGCGCAGCGTTTCGGGAAAATTTAAAAGAGGTAAATACTTGCAAAATTTATAGACAAAAAAATGATAACAGTTACATGGAAAGAAAAAAAGAAGATGAGAGAAAATTGTAGGTACAATATATTAAAGCACATAGGTAGCTAAGATTGATTGCAATGACAGCTTAAAATGGTAGTTGACAAAAATTGGTAGGCACAATACAGCAGAAACAATATAAGATTGATTACAATGACAGCTAGAATGGTAGTTGACAAAAATTGGTAGTCACAATACAGCATATGGCTAGCACATAAAAGAAGACAGCAATGAGCACAATGATAAGGTTGTTTGATACTACATAAAAATTAGGAGATTGGGTAACACTAGGTACAGAGCAAATTTAAAGCTCAGTGTAGGAAACTAAGAAGATGAAATTAGGTACTTTTTGGTTTTGCTTTTAAATAAGGCAAAAGCTTTACAGTTTTTCAATTCACTAGGGAGTGAGTTCCATAGACTAGGTCCCTTAATTTGCATAGAGTGTTTACAAAGATTAAGCTTGACCCTGGGGATATCAAAGAGATATTTATTTCTGGTGTGGTGATAATGGGTCCTATTACATCTGTCCAGGGAGAGTTTCAGAGCATGGTTTGCATTTAAGAACAGGGTTTTGTAAATGTAGTTGACACAAGAGAATGTGTGGAGGGAGTTAATATTTAGCAAGTTTAGGGATTTAAACAAGGGAGCTGAGTGTTGTCTGAAAGCAGAGTTAGTTATTATTCTGATAGCAGATTTTTGCTGTGTGATGATGGGCTTAAGGTGGTTTGCAGTGGTAGACCCCCATGCACAGATACCATAGTTAAGATAGGGGTAGATTAGTGCATAATATAGTGAGAGTAGAGCAGAGTTAGGAACATAATATCTGATTTTGGAGAGTATACCAACTGTCTTAGAGACTTTCTTAGTTATGTGTTGAATGTGGGTGCTGAAGTTGAGTCTCTTGTCTAGGAATAGGCCAAGAAACTTGTCATCATTTTTATTACTGATGTTAATGTTGTCTATCTGTAGCTGAATTGCATTTGATGATTTGCTTCCAAATAAGATGTAGTAAGTCTTTTCGATGTTTAATGTTAGTTTGTTCGTTGACATCCATAAGTGGACTTTTTTTAATTCATTATTCACAACATTATTTAGTGTATGTGGGGTTATATAAAACGCTAAACTGTAATGCCAATCCTGACCTCAAAAGCTTCATAGAAGGTTGTAACAGAACCCATGAGCACCACACCAGAAATAAATACAGTTTTGATATTCCTAGAGTACGACTTAAACTAGAAATGCTCTACAAATCAAGGGACCCAGATTGTGGAATGATCTTCCCAACCATGTTAAAGACTGTACCTCTCTCAACCAGTTTAAGATAAAAACGAAGCTATACCTTATAAATTCCCTGTAACCTACCTTACCCCTCTATTGTCAACCAATGTCTGTTTTTTTTAAGAGCGCTGTTTGTCGACAGAATTGTATTTGTGCTGCTTTTTCAGCTATGTTTTCATTCCATATTTTCATTTTATTCTTTATGCTCAATTAGTATTAAGCTTTAGTCATTTAAGTTTTTTATGCCCGAAACGCTTTGCGTAATAGTGGCTTTAGGCATTGTATGTACTAGCCCTATATATAAATCCATCACTCTTTGTAAAATCTCTTGTATGTATGTACCTTATATAAATAAACATTTGATTTGATTTGATTTTGATTTGATTTGATTTGATTTGGCTCTTTGGTCCCGCCTCTCGATGGTCAATCAACTGACGTTGATTGAATTCACTCCCTAACGAATTGAAAAGCTGTCAAACTTTTTCCTTATTCAAAAATATATCCCAAAAGTACTTAATTTCAATTTCATCTTCATAATTTCCTACCTAGTGCTTGAAACTCGCACTGTATCTAGTACTATCCAATTCCCCCAATATATGCACCTATCCCATACAACTTTACCATTGTAATCATTGCTGCTATCTTGTATCATATTATACACATAGTTTGCTACATTATATCTTGCAATAATCCTCAAATTATGCTGAAATGTTCATGTGGATGACCCTTAAATTTACTTTAATATATCTACTTTTTTCTGTCAAATTTCTTATGCAATGTTCTTTTTGTACTTTCTTACAATTTTTTTTTGTACTTTCTTATAATGTATCTGTAAAAATAAATTAATTTTGCTAGAAATTACCTTCTTAAAATTATATGTTAAATTAAGGATCTGCCCGAAACGCTATGCGTGCTAGTGGCATTACAAGAATGCAAAAAAAGAAACTTCAAGTCTCTGTACTCTCATGAACCCAATGTATTTTCCTGTATACATAAATAAATAAAAAAAAATCTAATGTCTCTCAGGTGTTCACATTCACGTAGATAGTGGTCAAGGCGGTGTCCATCACTCTCACCACAGATTCTGCACCTTCGCTGATCAACTGTTGTTTCCATTCCATATCTCCAAGGATATTTGTATCCAAGACGGATTCTCGCTGTTACTGATTCTTTCCCTCGTCCTCCTCCTCTTCGGCCATAATGACTGGGATTGCCAGCTGCAACCATGTTGTACCATCGTATAGATTCACTGGTTTGTGCTTCTATCCTCCTTTCCTCAGTTACCTTGTCACGGCGATGTTGCCTGACAATACCTCTAATTTGTAGTAGAGTCTTGGGTATGAAGTATTCAATATGGTCTCCTTCAGCGCCTTCAGCAGCCAGCACATCTGCTCGTTCATTCCCACATATTCCAACATGGGAGGGGATCCACAGAAACTTGATGACTCTTCCCTGACTGGTAAGTACTCTCACAGCTCTCTTAATTTCAGCGACTATTGCAAGATTTTCTGCCCGATTTTTACTTAGGCTTTGCAGTGCTGCTTTTGAATCGGTGCAAATCACTGCACCATTAGTGTTCCGTTCAAGAAACCTTAACGCCATAACAATGGCAGTTAGCTCTGCTTGCGTTGAAGAGGCATAGTTCTCAATACGTGCTTTTTCTTCATTTCTGCGTTGGAAAGTATTATCCTTGATTACCGTGTATGCTGCACCAGCCCTGCCATTGACAGGATTAGATGACCCGTCAGTGTAGATTTGATCTAGTTCATCTCCAGCTTCTTTATAAATTTCCTCGAGATACTTGCGCCTCATTTCTTGTGGTATCATGTTGGATTTTTTCGTTGCCATTTCATTGATGATGATCTTGCATGAGTCGTCCTCCCAGGGAGGTAACCTCTCTACAGGCAGGAGCTCACGGGCTTGCTCAAGCAGGTGAAGCTCTTCGAGGTAGCAGACTGATCTGTGATGCCATTTTTTGCTTCTCCTGTTTCCCCCTGAAAGTAGCACAGAGCTCAGTTTTTTCTTAGCAATATCATTGTAATGGGGATCTCTGGCTATCCTAATTGCAAGCTTAGCATTCAGCTCCTGAATTCTGCTTTTAACACTGGGAAGGGACAACTCCTCTCGTAGATTAGACGTTTTGGCAGTCCTTGGAACTCCAAGAATGATTGGCATGGCTTCATTTTGAATGCTTTCAAGCCTTTTTATATCGCTTTGGGAGTAGGTGCACAGAACTGGTGCGGCATAGTCTATGACGGAGCGCACATAGGCTGTGTACATCATTTAAGCACGGCAATAGAGGCTCCATGTCCATTCCAGGTCATAGCTTTCAGTGCCCTGAGTCGACTTTTGCATGTTCCTATGAGTTGGTTGAGCTCCTCTTTCTTTCCCTTGTTAGAGCCGACAGTGACGACAAGGTACCGATAGTGGTCAACCCATTCAAGTGTTACACCATTAATTTAGTTAGTTTAGTTCATTTATTATGCACCCCATACCCATCTTGTGGGCGGTAGTGGAAAGGGTTACAGAGGCACATAATGGGCTCAGGGACTGAACCCCACAATTCATTTCAAAATCAAAATCAAAATCAAAATGTTTATTTAGGTAAGGTACATACATAAAAGAGATTTTACAAAGAGTGATGGATTTATAGTTAGGGCTAGTACATACAATGCCTAAAGCCACTATTACGCAAAGCGTTTCGGGCATAAAAAACTTAAATGACTAAAGCTTAATACTAATTGAGCATAAAGAGTAAAATGAAAATATGGAATGAAAACATGGCTGAAAAAGCAGTACAAATACAATTCTGTCGACAAACAGCGCTCTTAAAAAAAAACAGACATTGGTTGACAATAGAGGGGTAAGGTAGGTTACAGGGAATTTATAAGGTATAGCTTCGTTTTTATCTTAAACTGGTTGAGAGAGGTACAGTCTTTAACATGGTTGGGAAGGTCATTCCACAATCTGGGTCCCTTGATTTGTAGAGCATTTCTAGTTTGATTAAGTCGTACTCTAGGAATATCAAAACTGTATTTATTTCTGGTGTGGTGCTCATGGGTTCTGTTACAACCATCTATGAAGCTTTTGAGGTCAGGATTGGCATTACAGTTTAGCGTTTTATATATGTATAATACACATGAGAGAATGTGCAGTGACTTAATGTCTAACATATTCAGAGATTTGAGTAGGGGTACCGAGTGATGTCTGGGGCCAGAGTTGGATATTGTCCTAATAGCAGCTTAGTGTTGAGTAATTAGAGGACGTAAATGATTTTGGGTAGTAGAACCCCAAGCACAAATACCATAGTTGAGATATGGATAGATGAGGGAGTAATAGAGAGTCACCAGGGCAGGGCGGGGTACATAATATCTGATCTTAGAAAGAATGCCAACAGTTTTTGAAACTTTTTTTGATATATTTAGAATGTGGCCCTGGAAATTCAGCTTGTGGTCAATGAGAATGCCAAGGAATTTGCCATCTAATTTGTTACAAATTTGGGTATTGTTTATTTTGAGATTTATTTGATTAGAGGATTTATTGCCAAACAGAATATAGAAAGTTTTGTCAATGTTAAGGGTGAGTTTGTTGGCAGTTAGCCATAGATGGACTTTATTTAGCTCAGTATTTACTGTGGCATTTAGAGCAAGGGGATCAGGACTGGAGTAAATGAAGGTTGTGTCGTCAGCAAATAGAATTGGTTTGAGGTGTTGGGAGGCAGTTGGAAGGTCATTAATGTATATGAGAAAGAGGAGAGGGCCAAGTATGCTGCCCTGGGGAACACCAATGTTGATGGGTAGGGTGGGAGAAATTGTATTATTCACAGAAACACATTGGAGCCTGTCAGTAAGGTAGGATTTGAGGTATTGTAGGGAGTGACCTCTGACTCCATAATGATGTAATTTAAGAAGAAGGTTTTGGTGGTTGACAGTATCGAAAGCTTTACGCAGGTCCACAAATAACCCAACAGGGAACTCATTTTTATCAAGAGCTGTATGAATCGAGTTAAGCATACTAATAAGTGCATCGTTAGTGCTTTTTTTGGGTCTGAAGCCATATTGGCAAGGTCTAAGTATATTGAGTTTGGCTAGATATGAGTAAAGCTGCTTATAGATTTTGTATTTTTGCAAACTTTTTGACAAGTTTGGCAGGATTGATATAGGTCTGTAGTTGTTAACATCTGTGAGATCACCACATTTGTGGACAGGCGTTACTCTCGCTTTTTTTAGAATATCTGGAAAGGTTTGGAGTTCAAGTGACTTGTTGAAGAGCAAAGCAATAGCAGGGGCTAAAGATCTGGAGGCTTTTTTGTAGATTAAAGTTGGTATCTCCTCAAGGGCACCAGACTTGGTTTTAAGGGAAAGGATTATCTCATTGACGTCAGTGGAATTAATAGGCTTTAGGTACAGAGACTGTGGATAGTTACCTGTAAGATAGTCCTTAATGTCAGTACTGGAAGATGGAATATCATTAGCAAGGGATGAACCAATGAAAGAGAAGAACCTATTGAACTCAATAGCAGAATCCGAGGCTGAAAGCTGACCATCGTTATTAGACAGGAGAGTCGGTTTGTTATTTAAAGACTTCTTTGATCCCAATATTTGTGAAATTGTTCTCCAAGTTTGTTTAATGTTGCTCTTTATTTGGATAAATTTATCTTCGTAGTATTTAGTTTTGGCTCGTCTAATTATCTTAGATAGCAATAATGAGTAATTCTTTGAGAATTCTTGGAGACAATTCCTAACCTATACTTCTTCTCAAGGTCATGTTTTTTATTAATAGATTTAAGTATTCCCTTTGTAACCCAGGGATTGTTAAGTCTTTTGGTTGTGACTTGTTTTGTAAGCATAGGACAGTGGGTATTATAAAGGCTAAGAGTTTTTTGAAGAAAAGATTGCACTGCTAGGTTGATGTCCTCTATGTTACCTAACTCGGACTCCCAGTTGACATTATCAGCAGCAGTTATAAAATTGTCTATAGCAGTTTCATTGTGTAGTCTAAAACGTATCTCTCTTGACTCAAGAGGTGGTTTGCTAATGTTAGTTAAGAGAAATGTGGGGTAATGGTCTGTAGTGCTATCGGTGATTATGCCTGAAGTAAGCGGAGAGGTTATGTTTGTCCAGATGTGATCTAGAGTCGTGGCAGTGCTATCAGTGATTCTAGTAGGTCTAGTGATTAAGGGTATGAGGAAGCAGGAATTCATACAGTTGAGGAAGCTAACAGCAGTAGGGTGTTCTGGCTCGCAGAGGTCAATATTAAAGTCCCCTGCGATAATTAGGTGGTTTTTGTTCAGTCTGTTATCAAGTATTAGATTTCTAAGGTTTGAGTGGAATTCGGACACATCAGTGTTAGGAATTCTATAAACTGCACCCACAGACAGGACAGACTCGGCACCCTTGACTCTGAAGCTGGCGAAGATATACTCCCCATAGCAGTCTCTAGTTCTAATTTCTTTTAAGCATGTTAGTTCTTGGTGGTAGTAAAGAGCAGTGCCACCACCTCTCTGAAGTTGACGACAGTTGTGAATTGCTGAGTAGTTAGGCATGTTAAAGAGTTGAGTAGTATCCTCTTTCAACCATGTTTCAGTAAGTATAATAAAAGAGAATTTGTTGTCAATAGCTTCAATCAAGGCACTAACATCATCGAAGTGTTTACCTAGGGATCTAACGTTCAAATTGATTACAGAGATATTGTGATTATGAGTTAATACATTGTTTACATCATGTGCTGCAAAATATCTGCAATTTAGATCATTAAAGTGATTATTGTCATAGATAGTGGATAAGAGGTTAAGTTCTGGGTCTATACTTGTCTGCATAAAAAAAAGCTGATTGCAGGAAAAACAATGGAAGAAAGGCAAATTACAAGGTAGAAATAAGCTATAAAATATGGAAAAAAATGTACACAATACTGTACAAAACAAACACAAAAGGGGCTTACAGGGGTACAATGGAGTAAGGGAGTATGGCTAGGCTAGGCAACCTAGGTAATAAATGAGATTAAAGAAAAAACATATAAACATGGACTATACAAAACACAAGATATAGACATACAAAAAAAATATAAACAAGACTAAGCAATACAAAAACAAATTGAGCAAAAATGAAAAATGAGGTAGATTGCTTACAAGTACTCTCAGGTACACTGTAAGTAACAATTTGCAATTTGAGATGCAGGCAAAGCCAGGGGTACAATGGAGTAAGGGAGCATGGCGAGGCTAGGCAACCTAGGTAATAAATGAAATCAAAGAAAAGTTGAATAATAAGCATAGGCAAATTTAAGCTAATGATTATTAACTATAAATAGTTCAGTTATGACTGTATAATTAATAAGACCAGAAGAACTATTAATGCACTCAATTAAATAATTTCAGTAAATGACTAGTTAAGAGTAAGTTAAAAATTAAGTCAGAAAATGAACCAAGGAGACTTAGGAAACCTAGCCCCACTAGTTGACAGGGGGTTAATTAAGTTAATTCACTGGGAGTGATAATGAGGTCAGACAAACCACATTGGGAGAGGAAAGTGTTGAGGTTCTCTTCTTTAGTAATTGTGAACATTTTTCCCTCTGCGGTTTTTCTCACCTTTATCAGTCCATCTCTAACGAAGCACTGATGAATCGCATCTGGGTTTTGTTGACGGATTTGACGCAGGCGGTAGAGGATTTGCTGTCTGTTCCTAGTCAAGCACTCGTTGATGTATAATCCCTTCCGTTGGAATGCAGCTGTCCGGACTAGATGGGATTTCGTGAACTGGGAAGACAGCTTCAGGCGAATTTTCCGTTGGTTTTGACTTGATGGATTCTTTTTGCCTACTCTGTAGGCGGCAATAACGTCAGTTTTGTTTAGAATGAGCTGCAATTTGTTTTTTAAGGGATCCTGAGCTATTTCGACACAATTTTCACCTTCATCTTCTTGGGCTGTGATTGGTTCCACATATTCGTCATCACTAGACAGTGCTCTTGTTATTCTAATTCTTCTGTCATCATGTCGCAGGAGCTGTTCCCTGGTGATTTCTGCGGGGAGAGAGGAGGAGGATGCTGCATCACTCCACTTGTGAATTAGTTCCTCAGCCTTACCCTGGGGGTCTCTGTGAGCCGCAGGCCGGGCTCTGCCACCCTTAGCTATCTGAATTTTTGCCCACACTTGTCTTGCAGATGTTTCCCGTCCAATAGAGCTAGTGAACTCAAGTCATTGTCTTTCCCGCTCTTTAATCTTCTCTTCCCTGGCTACTTGACACACAGTTTTAAGCAACTCCTGGTTACTTTCAGTGGGATGTCTCCGGTACTCTCTACTCATGTCTCGCACATTTGCGTTAAGCATCTTTATGTAATAATTTTCATACCATTTTATTTTCTTCCTCTGAGGGTTACTTCGCCCAGGTGTACGGCGCGGAACTCTTAGACAGCTCTCAATTTGGTGATTAAGGTCATCAACAAATGTGTCAATGTCTTCTGGGATTTGGTATTCCGTGAACCAAGCGAGAGGGAGTGAGATCCGTGTCTAACCAGATTCAGACAAAATCTCTTATTTAAACTACGTGGAATTTGCAAAAGATCCACTGCTATTAAACATTGTTTTGTGCGCGATGGTAAAATAATAGCTAGGAAGACTGACTCTGGAAAAACTTATGTAATAACCACTGAGGCACACCTCACTTCTTTCCTGGATGACTGTGGGATATCAGCTGAATAACCAGAACATAATTTGTAGTCTCACATACAACCAAAGTGTACTTAAGCTCTGCCTTTCCTTTCCAAAGGTGTTTATTTTTATTTTTATTTTATTTTTTTGTTTGTCATCTTTGCCTGTTTTATACTCTTAATTATTTGTTCTTAGTTAATCCCCTTGTCACTAAACCTAGGGCTTTTTATTACCCTGTTAATTAACCATTACTATGCTAATTATCTTCAAGATCATTTTTTTATGATTATTATTTTTCTTATTATTTTTTATTTTACATTTATATTGTCAGTCTCTACTGATTTTTTGTTTTTTATTTTATGTAACTTCTGTGTCCTCCCTGGCTATCTATTGGATCTTTATTTTACTTCTAAATTGTTACTATTTTATTGTATTTGCTTTTATTCTTGTGTTTTGCTTTATCGTGTATCTTGTATCGTGATCCCTCTGCATCTCTATGCACACTGATATTGATCCTGATCAAAATCTTCTGTCTCATATCTATACCAACCAGCACATTGATCATCATTATTGCAAGTATTACACAGCACACCAGGCTAAAAACAAACTCCAAAATAGCACCTGCTTATCAGTTTACAACCAAAATGTTAGATCACTTGGTAAACATTTTGACGATTTAAATGCACTACTCACAGCACTAGGTACTAACCTATCGTTCATTATTTTAACAGAAACTTGGCTAAATAAAGACTATACCCAACTCTACAACTTAGCTGGTTATAAAGCCATTCATAACTGTAGGCCTAATAAAAAAGGTGGTGGCACAGCTATATATTACCGAGATACATTTATCTGCAACAGTGTTATTAGTGACAGAGATGAATACTGTGAATATACTTTTGCTCAGTTTACAATTAAATCCCTTAAATCCTCTTTGACTATTGGAGCCATCTATAGATTTCCCAATACTAACATAGCTTCTTTCTCAGACAACCTAAGGAATCTTATTATAAACAACAATCTCAACAAAAACCATATCATTCTGGGAGGAGACTTTAATATTGACCTGGGTCAACAAAATTGCTCTCAAGTTGACTATTTCCTTAACAGCATGAACTCCTGTATGCTAATCCCCACAATCACCAAACCTACCCGAGTCACTCAAACATCAGCCACTACCTTGGACCACATATGGACAAACATAACAGCTCCCCTTGTATCTGGTATAATCTACGACAGAACAACTGACCACTATCCTACCTTTCTCATAGCGAACATGGACATAACACCACCAAAAAGCAAGAAACTTTCATTTAGGCTACACAGTGAATCAGCTTTAGACAATCTTACAGAGGCACTTCACAATATTAACTGGGATTCTGAATTCAATAATACCCATGATATAAATTCATTAGCTAACCTCTTCCTCTCCAAAACTCTAAGCCTCTACAACCTTCATTGTCCCCTTCTTACCAAGCAAGTAACTGACAAAAGATTAAACAATCCATGGCTCACAAGTGGCATTCTCAACTCAATCAACAAGAAACATGAATATGAAAAGAAAGTTAGGATTGGCCTAGTTTCAAAGGAAGTAGCTAAAAGGTACTTATCAATGCTTACCAGTATCATAAGAAAGGCAAAACTTGCATATTATGTGAATAGATTCAATGAAGCAAAAGGCAACATGAAAAACACTTGGAAAACTATCTCTAGTGTCCTAGGAACTAAACAACACTCACAACACTGCCCTGGTGTTCCCCAGGCAGCATACTTGGCCCTCTCCTCTTTCTCATCTACATTAATGACCTTCCAAATGCCTCCCAACACCTCAAACCAATTCTATTTGCTGACGACACAACCTTCATTTACTCCAGTCCTGATCCCCTTGCTCTAAATGCCACAGTAAATACTGAGCTAAATAAAGTCCATCTGTGGCTAACTGCCAACAAACTCACCCTTAACATTGACAAAACCTTCTATATTCTGTTTGGCAATAAATCCTCTAATCAAATAAATCTCAAAATAAACAATACCCAAATTTGTAACAAATTAGATGGCAAATTCCTTGGCATTCTCATTGACCACAAGCTTAATTTCCAGGGACACATTCTAAACATATCAAAAAAAGTTTCAAAAACTGTGGGCATTCTTTCTAAGATCAGATATTATGTACCACGCCCTGCCCTGGTGACTCTCTATTACTCCCTTATCTATCCATATCTCAACTATGGTATTTGTGCTTGGGGCTCTACTACCCAAAATCACTTACGTCCTCTAATTACTCAACACAAAGCTGCTATTAGGACAATATCCAATTCTGGCCCCAGACATCACTCGGTACCCCTACTTAAATCTCTGAATATGTTAGACATTAAGTCACTGCACATTCTCTCATGTGTATTATACATGTATAAAACGCTAAACTATAATGCCAATCCTGATCTCAAAAGCTTCATAGAAGGTTGTATCAGAACCCATGAGCATCACACCAGAAATAAATACAGTTTTGATATTCCTAGAGTACGACTTAATCAAACTAGAAATGCTCTACAAATCAAGGGGCCCAGAATGTGGAATGACCTTCCCAACCATGTTAAAGACTGTACCTCTCTCAACCAGTTTAAGTTAAAAGCGAAGCTATACCTAATAAATTCCCTGTAACCTACCTTACCCTTCTATTGTCAACCAATGTCTGTTTTTTCTTTAAAGAGCGCTGTTTGTCGACATAATTGTATTTGTGCTGCTTTTTCATCTATGTTTTCATTTCTTGTTTTCATTCTACTCATTATGCTCAATTAGTATTAAGCTTGTCATTTAAGTTTATCATGCCCGAAACGCTTTGCGTAATAGTGGCTTTAGGCATTGTATGTACTAGCTCTACCTATAAGTCAAACAATCCTTGTAAATATTTTTTGTATGTATGTACCTTACCTAAATAAAATTGTATTGTATTGTATTGTATTGTATTGTATTGTATAACCAAATAAAACTCTACAAGGATGGGGATATACCGTCAACTGATTTAGAAATGGTAAATGAATTTAATAGTTTCTTTTCATCGGTTGGTGCTAATCTTGCCAGTAAAATTCCACAGACTCAGACACATATTAACACATATCTCTCAGGCAGCTATCCAAACTCTCTTCTCCTTTCACCAATCAGCCCGGCAGATGTTGTGTCCATCATACACTCTTGTTACGACCCTGGGTTCTCCAGTGGAAACCAGAGGTCAAAATTGAACTATTAAACTTTCTGGTAGTACAGTTGTGCATCGCGAATAGCAATTGTTTGTATCTTCCCTGCCAGACGTAAGACTATTATTGTTTCTCAAAGAGCATTTAAAGACTGAGCTGGGGGTTGATTATTAAATAATAACATAGGCACCAACTTTGCTTACTAATACTTTCTAATCATTCATAAAGTAACAATACGTTGCATAGGGGAAGATCTTTAATGTGCTTAGCTGCACGATCAATTAGGCTCCTCCCGGCACCACGACATGCGGGAGGCAGCTGGTGGCTAGCTCGCTCTTCTCTGGCTGGTGTCGTGCGGATAAGACCTACTCTGTGGCTGTATCCCTACTCTTCTCCCTTCTCCTCTTACTTATTTCCCTTACCTGAAGTTCCTGTATCCTTAAGTTAAGTACGGGGCATTATTAAGTGAACCTACTCTGGTAGTAAATATTGGTGAGACCTGGGGTTAGTATTTGCCAGTGTTTTGTTTACCCCTAAGTGTTGTGTTTTGTATTAGGGTACCACATGGTCTCACTACCCTAAGCTGCATCCAGCTTCAGTGCTTATACAGTAGTACTTTACCCTAGCTTGTTATTAGTGTAACCTTGTATCCTGCCTATGGGGACCAAGGCTTTTAACGTAAGATAGTGTGGTAAAGGTATTATTATTATTGTTATTGGTGTGAGTGTATATGGGGGGTTGTTAAGGGGTTAATAAATAAGTACATGAATTACAGAGTATCTCTTCTTCCAGTGTGGGAGCGCATTGATCAACCCTTAGACTAACATATATGGTCTAGTAGCAAGTTATTACTACTGTGGATAGTTTATTTTGGGGGCCGGGCCTTTTAGCTCTCCCATATTTGATACTCTTGTCTTCTAACTACTCTTACCCCTTAATATTACCAGAACCCCATAGCCCCCACATCTACTTTTGTAACAACTCTCTAAAAACCAAGGCAGGGAACACCAGTGAAATTCCGTCCATTGTGTACAAGAGAGCCTCCCATGCCCTTGCCCCACCCATAGCACTACTGTTCAACAAATCTATAGAGTGTCACACCTTCCCTGATATCCTAAAAAAAAAGCAAGAGTAACGCCAGTCCATAAAGGAGGCAATCCGGCGGACATAAACAATTATAGACCAATATCAAATCTACCCATTCTATCAAAAATATTTGAAAAAATTATTTACAAACAGCTCTATTCCTACCTCGTAAAATTCGACATACTCAGCCCCTGCCAGTTTGGCTTCCGGTCCCAAAAGAGCACCAACGATGCAATCATTAGTCTCCTTGACATTATCTACTCAGCCCTTGACAAAAATGAGTTTCCGATTGGACTCTTCATTGACCTAAGAAAAGCCTTTGATACTGTTAATCACAACTACCTCTTACTTAAACTCCAGCATTATGGAATCCGAGGCCTTGCCCTTGACTACATCCGATCCTATCTTAGTGACAGACACCAATATGTAACCATCAATGATACAACTTCTTCCACTCTACCAATTATCGTTGGAGTGCCACAGGGCAGCATCTTAGGACCTCTTCTATTTCTTATATATATAAACGATCTGCCTAATGTCTCTAATATTCTCAAACCTATACTGTTTGCTGACGATACTACTCTTATCTATTCAAACCTCAACCCACATACACTAAATAATGTTGTGAATAATGAATTAAAAAAAGTCCACTTATGGATGTCAACGAACAAACTAACATTAAACATCGAAAAGACTTACTACATCTTATTTGGAAGCAAATCATCAAATGCAATTCAGCTACAGATAGACAACATCAACATCAGTAATAAAAATGATGGCAAGTTTCTTGGCCTATTCCTAGACAAGAGACTCAACTTCAGCACCCACATTCAACACATAACTAAGAAAGTCTCTAAGACAGTTGGTATACTCTCCAAAATCAGATATTATGTTCCTAACTCTGCTCTCCTCTCACTATATTATGCACTAATCTCTCCCTATCTTAATTATGGTATCTGTGCATGGGGGTCTACCACTGCAAACCACCTTAAGCCCATCATCACACAACAAAAATCTGCTATCAGAATAATAACTAACTCTGCTTTCAGACAACACTCAGCTCCATTGTTTAAATCCCTAAACTTGCTAAATATTAACTCCCTCCACACATTCTCGTGTGTCAACTACATTTACAAAACCCTGTTCTCAAATGCAAACCATGCTCTGAAACTCTCCCTGGACAGATGTAATAGGACCCATTATCACCACACCAGAAATAAATATCTCTTTGATATCCCCAGGGTCAAACTTAATCTGTGTAAACACTCTATGCAAATTAAGGGACCTAGTCTATGGAACTCACTCCCTAGTGAATTGAAAAACTGTAAAACTTTTGCCTTATTTAAAAGCAAAACCAAAAAGTACCTAACTTCATCTTCTTAGTTTCCTACACTGAGCTTTAAATTTGCTCTGTACCTAGTGTTACCCAATCTCCTAATTTTTATGTAATATCAAACAACCTTATCATTGTGTTCAGATGTCAGATCAGATTCAGATTCAGATGTTTATTCAGGTAAGGTATATACATACAAGTGATGTTACATTAATGGATTGATATATAGATAGAGCTAGTACATACAATGCCTAAAGCCACTATTACGCAATGCGTTTCGGGCAAGAAAAACATTAATATCTAGAACTTAATACTAATTGAGCATAAAGAATAAAAAGTGTTGAGAACAAATACAAATAAAGATAAAAAAAAAAAAAAAAAAAAAAAAAAAAGGGGGAACATGACTGAAAAAGCAGCACAAATACAATAGGTTGACAAACAGTGTTGATTAAAGAAAAAGAAAATAACGGACATGGGTTGACAATAGAGGAGTGAGGTAGGTTACAGGGAATTTATTAGGTAGTGTTTAGTTTTTATCTTAAACTGGTTGAGAGAGGTACTGTCTTTAACATGGTTGGGAAGGTCATTCCACATTCTGGGCCCCTTGATTTGTAGAGCATTTCTGGTTTGATTAAGTCGTACTCTAGGAATATCAAAACTGTATTTATTTCTGGTGTGGTGCTCATGGGTTCTGTTACAACCTTCTATGAAGCTTTTGAGATCAGGATTGGCATTACAATTTAGCGTTTTGTATATGTATAGTACACATGAGAGAATGTGCAGTGACTTAATGTCTAACATATTCAGGGATTTGAATAGGGGTACCGAGTGATGTCTGGGGCCAGAATTGGATATTGTCCTAATAGCAGCTTTGTGTTGAGTAATTAGAGGACGTAAATGATTTTGGGTAGTAGAGCCCCAAGCACAAATACCATAGTTGAGATATGGATAGATAAGGGAGTAATAGAGAGTCACCAGGGCAGGGCGTGGTACATAATATCTGATCTTAGAAAGAATGCCCACAGTTTTTGAAACTTTTTTAGATATGTTTAGAATGTGTCCCTGGAAATTCAGCTTGTGGTCAATGAGAATGCCAAGGAATTTGCCATCTAATTTGTTACAAATTTGGGTATTGTTTATTTTGAGATTTATTTGATTAGAGGATTTATTGCCAAACAGAATATAGAAAGTTTTGTCAATGTTAAGGGTGAGTTTGTTGGCAGTTAGCCACAGATGGACTTTATTTAGCTCAGTATTTACTGTGGCATTTAGAGCAAGGGGATCAGGACTGGAGTAAATGAAGGTTGTGTCGTCAGCAAATAGGATTGGTTTGAGGTGTTGGGAGGCATTTGGAAGGTCATTAATGTAGATGAGAAAGAGGAGAGGGCCAAGTATGCTGCCCTGGGGAACACCAATGTTGATGGGTAGGGTGGGAGAAATTGTATTATTCACAGAAACACATTGGAGCCTGTCAGTAAGGTAGGATTTGAGGTATTGTAGGGAGTGTCCTCTGACACCATAATGATGTAATTTCAGAAGAAGGTTTTGGTGGTTGACAGTATCGAAAGCTTTACGCAGGTCCACAAATAACCCAACAGGGAACTCATTTTTATCAAGAGCTGTATGAATCGAGTTAAGCATACTAATAAGTGCATCGTTAGTGCTTTTTTTGGGCCTGAAGCCATATTGGCAAGGGCTAAGTATATTGAGTTTGGCTAGATATGAGTAAAGCTGCTTATAGATTAGTTTTTCAAAAATTTTTGACAAGTTTGGCAGGATTGATATAGGTCTGTAGTTGTTAACATCTGTGAGATCACCACATTTGTGGACAGGCGTTACTCTCGCTTTTTTTAGAATATCTGGAAAGGTTTGGAGTTCAAGTGACTTGTTGAAGAGCAAAGCAATAGCAGGGGCTAAAGATCTGGAGGCTTTTTTGTAGATTAAAGTTGGTATCTTTTCAAGGGCACCAGACTTGGTTTTAAGGGAAATGATTATCTCATTGACGTCAATGGAATTAATAGGCTTTAGGTACAGAGACTGGGGATAGTTCCCTGTCAGATAGTCCTTAATGTCAGTACTGGAAGATGGAATATCATTAGCAAGGGATGAACCAATGGAAGAGAAGAACCTATTGAACTCAATAGCAGAATCAGAGGCTGAAAGCTGACCATCGTTATTAGACAGGAGAGTCGGTTTGTTATTTAAAGACTTCTTTGATCCCAATATTTGTGAAATTGTTCTCCATGTTTGTTTAATGTTGCTCTTTATTTGGGTAAATTTATCTTCGTAGTACTTAGTTTTGGCTCGTCTAATTATCTTAGATAGCAATAATGAGTAATTCTTTGAGAATTCTTTGGAGACAATCCCTAACCTATACTTTTTCTCAAGGTCATGTTTTTTATTAATAGATTTAAGTATTCCCTTTGTAAGCCAGGGATTGTTAAGCCTTTTGGTTGTGACTTGTTTTGTAAGCATAGGACAGTGGGTATTATAAAGGCTAAGAGTTGTTTGTAGAAAAGATTGCACTGCTAGGTTGATGTCCCCTATGTTACCTAACTCGGACTCCCAGTTGACATTATCAGCAGCAGTTATAAAATTGTTTATAGCAGTTTCATTGTGCAGCCTAAAGCTTAACTCCCTTGTTTCTAGAGGTGGTTTGCTAATGTTAGTTAAGAGAAATGTGGGGTAATGGTCTGTAGTGCTATCGGTGATTATACCTGAAGTAAGCGGAGAGGTTATATTTGTCCAGATGTGATCTAGAGTCGTGGCAGTGCTATCAGTGATTCTAGTAGGTCTAGTGATTAAGGGTATGAGGAAGCAGGAATTCATACAGTTGAGGAAGCTAACAGCAGTAGGGTGTTCTGGCTCGCAGAGGTCAATATTAAAGTCCCCTGCGATAATTAGGTGGTTTTTGTTCAGTCTGTTATCAAGTATTAGATTTCTAAGGTTTGAGTTGAATTCGGACACATCAGTGTTAGGAATTCTATAAACTGCACCCACAGACAGGATAGACTCGGCACCCTTGACTCTGAAGCTGGCGAAGATATACTCCCCATAGCAGTCTCTAGTTCTAATTTCTTTTAAGCATGTTAGTTCTTGGTGGTAGTAAAGAGCAGTGCCACCACCTCTCTGAAGTTGACGACAGTTGTGGATTGCTGAGTAGTTAGGCATGTTAAAGAGTTGAGTAGTATCATCTTTCAACCATGTTTCAGTAAGTATAATAAAAGAGAAATTGTTGTCAATAGCTTCAATCAAGGCACTAACATCATCGAAGTGTTTGCCTAGGGATCTAACGTTCAAATTGATTACAGAGATATTGTGACTATGAGTTAATACATTGTTTACATCATGTGCTGCAAAATATCTGCAATTTAGATCATTAAAGTGATTATTGTCATAGATAGTGGATAAGAGGTTAAGTTCTGGGTCTATACTTGACTGCATAAAAAAAAAGCTGATTGCCGGAAAAACAAGAAAAACAAAAAGAAATAAAAGTACACAATACTGTACTAAACAAACACAAAAGGGGCTTACAGGGGTACAATGGAGTAAGGGAGTATGGCTAGGCTAGGAAACCTAGGTAATGAATGAGATTAAAGAAAAAAACATATAAACATGGACTATACAAAACACAAGATATAGATATACAAAACAAAAATATAAACAGGACTAAGCAATACAAAAAAATTGAGCAAAAATTAAAAAAGAGGTAGATTGCTTACAGGTACTCTCAGGTACACTGTAAGTAACAATAGACAGAAAATATATGTCAATATAGAAAAGAATGTCACAATACAATAAGATAAGCAATTACATGAACAGATGAAAAACAAATCTGCTGTAAAAAAAGGAAGTAATTATAGCAAAACACAATATAATAATATAACAATACAATAAGAGCTTACAAAGTATTGAGTCTGCTAAATTAGAGAATAATTATGGCAGGACACAACAATAAATGCAAGCAAACAAGGAATTGAAACGATTAGAGGTGGAATTAAGGTCACTAGAAAGCCATGGAGGATGCACAAGTTTGGCGGAGAGAACAAAAAATCAGTAGAGACTGTCAAGATGAATATATAAAAAAATTTGACAAATGATAATTGTAAAGTAAAATAATCTTAAAGAAAATAAATATTATTAAGCTTAGTTTTAACTTATAATTAGTAGGAACTTAATTAAAAGAACAAAAATGAGATCAATAATTGATTTCAATAAATGACATAGATCAATACAAATAAATTTAAATTTAAAATATAAATGGAATTAGGGTAAGATTAGATTTAAGAGTTCATTGCTGTCTTCTTTATGTGCTAGCCATATGCTGTATTGTGACTACCAATTTTTGTCAACTACCATTCAAGCTGTCATTGCAATCAATCTTATATTGTTTCTGCTGTATTGTGCCTACCAATTTGTTGTCAACTACCATTTTAAGCTGTCATTGCAATCAATCTCAGCTACCTATGTGCTTTAATATACTGTACCTACAATTTTCTCTCATCTTTTTTTCATTTCATATAATCTGTTATCATTTTTTTGTCTATAATTTTTGCAAGTATTTACCTCCTTAAAATTTTCTTAGATTAAGGACCTGCCCGAAACGCTGCGCGTGCTAGTGGCTTTACAAGACTGTAATTACCATATTTGTATCCTCACATTCCTTATGTACATTCTTGTATATGCATAAATAAAATAAAATAAAATAAAATAAACCAATCACTCATCCTGTTTATGAAGTGCGGCCTCATATCTGGTCCGAGTGATAACCTTTTTCTTTTATTTGTCTCTTTCCTTCTCTTGCTCATGTCGACGGTGGTAATTAGTGCCCAGTGGTCACTACATAAACTGTGCACAATGTGTGTACTGGCATCCGTGTCCGGTGCATTCAGCAGGAGAGCATAGTCTAGTCTTCCTCCTCTGAGGTGAGTTGGCTGTTCATCACCCAGGACTCTAAGGTTTTCACTTTAATTGTGTTTAGTGTACAGAATTTTTGTTCCTGTGTACTGTTCTTTCCTTGATATACTTGATATGTACAGGTTTTCGTTGTTTTGTGTGTTCTTGTATTTGTTTGTGTATATAACCAACCAACCAACAGCCAACTACAGCATGATTTGAATGACCTCCGTGAGGAAAGCAACCTTCTGAAAACTGATGAAGCCATTAAAAAACAGGAGGAAGCTCTCAGCAAAATGACTGCATGTATCAGTACATTTTCAGCCCAGCGTTCTGTCTCCCAGGATGAACAAGACCAGCAAAAGCTGCTAGACTCTGTTATAGTGTCGTCCCAAGATATACCTGTGGAACATGAAGGTGAAAACTGTGTCGAAATAGCTCTGGATCTCGTAAAAGACAAATTGCAGCTCATTCTAAACAAATCAGACGTTTTTGCTGCCTACAGAGTAGGCAAAAAGAATCCGTCAGATCAAAACCAACGGAAAATTCGCCTGAAGCTGTCTTCCCAGTTCACGAAATCCAATCTAGTCCGGACAGCTGTAACCCAACGGAAGGGATTATACATCAACGAGTGCTTGACTAGGAACAGACAGCACCTCCTCTACCGCCTGCGTCAAATCCGTCAAAAAAACCCAGATGCGATTCATCAGTGCTTCGTTAAAAATGGACTGATAAAGGTGAGAAAAACCGCAGAGGGAAAAATGTTCACAATTACTAAAGAAGAGAACCTCAACGCTTTCCTCTCCCAATGTGGTTTGTCTGACCTCATTATCACTCCCAGTGAATTAACTTAATTAACCCCCTGTCAACTAGTGGGGCTAGATTTCCTGAGTCTCATTGTTTCATTTTCTGACTTAATTTTTAACTTACTCTTAACTAGTCATTTACTGAAATTATTTAATTGAGTGCATAAATAGTTCTTCAGGTCTTATTAATTATACAGTCATAACTGAACTATTTATAGTTAATAATCATTAGCTTAAATTTGCCTATGCTTATTATTCAACTTTTCTTTGATTTCATTTATTACCTAGGTTGCCTAGCCTCGCCATGCTCCCTTACTCCATTGTACCCCTGGCTTTGCCTGCATCTCAAATTGCAAATTGTTACTTACAGTGTACCTGAGAGTACTTGTAAGCAATCTACCTCATTTTTCATTTTTGCTCAATTTGTTTTTGTATTGCTTAGTCTTGTTTATATTTTTGTTTTGTATTTCTATATCTTGTGTTTTGTATAGTCCATGTTTATATGTTCTTTCGTTAATCTCATTTATTACCTAGGTTGCCTAGCCTAGCCATACTCCCTTACTCCATTGTACCCCTGTAAGCCCCTTTTGTGTTTGCTTTGTACTGTATGGTGTACATTTTTTTCCCTATTTTATAGCTTATTTCTACCTTGTTATTTGCCTTTCTTCCATTGTTTTTCCTGCAATCAGCTTTTTTTTATGCAGACAAGTATAGACCCTGAACTTAACCTCTTATCCACTATCTATGACAATTATCACTTTAATGATCTAAATTGCAGATATTTTGCAGCACATGATGTAAACAATGTATTAACTCATAATCACAATATCTCTGTAATCAATTTGAACGTTAGATCCCTAGGTAAACACTTTGATGATGTTAGTGCCTTGATTGAAGCTATTAACAACAAATTCTCTTTTATTATACTTACTGAAACATGGTTGAAAGAGGATACTACTCAGCTCTTTAACATGCCTAACTACTCAGCAATTCACAACTGTCGTCAACTTCAGAGAGGTGGTGGCACTGCTCTTTACTACCACCAAGAACTAACATGCTTAAAAGAAATTAGAACCAAAGACTGCTATGGGGAGTATATCTTCGCCAGCTTCAGAGTCAAGGGTGCCGAGTCTGTCCTGACTGTGGGTGCAGTTTATAGAATTCCTAACACTAATGTGTCTGAATTCAACTCAAACCTTAGAAATCTAATACTTGATAACAGACTGAACAAAAACCACCTAATTATCGCAGGGGACTTTAATATTGACCTCTGCGAGCCTGAACACCCCACTGCTGCTAGCTTCCTCAACTGTATGAATTCCTGCTTCCTCATACCCTTAATCACTAGACCTACTAGAATCACTGATAGCACTGCCACGACTCTAGATCACATCTGGACAAACATAACCTCTCCGCTTACTTCAGGTATAATCACCGATAGCACTACAGATCATTACCCCACATTTCTCTTAACTAACATTAGCAAACCACCTCTTGAGTCAAGAGTGATACGTTTTAGACTTCACAATGAAACTGCTTTAGACAATTTTATAACTGCTGCTGATAATGTCAACTGGGAGTCCGAGTTAGGTAACATAGTGGACATCAACCTAGCAGTGCAATCTTTTCTTCAAAAAACTCTTAGCCTTTATAATACCCACTGTCCTATGCTTACAAAACAAGTCACAACCAAAAGGCTTAACAATCCCTGGCTTACAAAGGGAATACTTAAATCTATTAATAAAAAACATGACCTTGAGAAGAAGTATAGGTTAGGAATTGTCTCCAAAGAATTCTCAAAGAATTACTCATTATTGCTATCTAAGATAATTAGACGAGCCAAAACTAAATACTACGAAGATAAATTTACCCAAATAAAGAGCAACATTAAACAAACTTGGAGAACAATTTCTCAAATATTGGGATCAAAGAAGTCTTTAAATAACAAACCGACTCTCCTGTCTAATAACGATGGTCAGCTTTCAGCCTCTGATTCTGCTATTGAGTTCAATAGGATCTTCTCTTCCATTGGTTCATCCCTTGCAAATGATATTCCATCTTCCAGTACAGACATTAAGGACTATCTTTCAGGTAACTATCCACAGTCTCTGTACCTAAAGCCTATTAATTCCACTGACGTCAATGAGATAATCCTTTCCCTTAAAACCAAGTCTGGTGCCCTTGAGGAGATACCAACTTTAATTTACAAAAAAGCCTCCAGATGTTTAGCCCCTGCTATTGCTTTGCTCTTCAACAAGTCACTTGAACTCCAAACCTTCCCAGATATTCTAAAAAAAGCGAGAGTAACGCCTGTCCACAAATGTGGTAATCTCGCAGATGTTAACAACTACAGACCTATATCTATCCTGCCAAACTTGTCAAAAAATTTTGAAAAACTAATCTATAAGCAGCTTTACTCATATCTAGCCAAACTCAATATACTTAGCCCTTGCCAATATGGCTTCAGACCCAAAAAAAGCACTAACGATGCACTTATTAGTATGCTTAACTCGATTCATACAGCTCTTGATAAAAATGAGTTCCCTGTTGGGTTGTTTGTGGACCTGCGTAAAGCTTTTGATACTGTCAACCACCAAAACCTTCTTCTTAAATTACATCATTATGGAGTCAGAGGACACTCCCTACAATACCTCAAATCCTACCTTACTGACAGGCTCCAATATGTTTCTGTGAATAATACAATTTCTCCCATCCTACCCATCAACTTTGGTGTTCCCCAGGGCAGCATACTTGGCCCTCTCCTCTTTCTCATCTACATTAATGACCTTCCAAATGCCTCACAACACCTCAAACCAATTCTATTTGCTGACGACACAACCTTCATTTACTCCAGTCCTGATCCCCTTGCTCTAAATGCCACAGTAAATACTGAGCTAAATAAAGTCCATCTGTGGCTAACTGCCAACAAACTCACCCTTAACATTGACAAAACCTTCTATATTCTGTTTGGCAATAAATCCTCTAATCAAATAAATCTCAAAATAAACAATACCCAAATTTGTAACAAATTAGATGGCAAATTCCTTGGCATTCTCATTGACCACAAGCTGAATTTCCAGGGACACATACTAAACATATCAAAAAAAGTTTCAAAAACTGTGGGCATTCTTTCTAAGATCAGATATTATGTACCACGCCCTGCTCTGGTGACTCTCTATTACTCCCTTATCTATCCATATCTCAACTATGGTATTTGTGCTTGGGGCTCTACTACCCAAAATCACTTACGTCCTCTAATTACTCAACACAAAGCTGCTATTAGGACAATATCCAATTCTGGCCCCAGACATCACTCGGTACCCCTACTCAAATCTCTGAATATGTTAGACATTAAGTCACTGCACATTCTCTCATGTGTAGTATACATATATAAAACGCTAAACTATAATGCCAATCCTGATCTCAAAAGCTTCATAGAAGGTTGTAACAGAACCCATGAGCATCACACCAGAAATAAATACAGTTTTGATATTCCTAGAGTACGTCTTAATCAAACTAGAAATGCTCTACAAATCAAGGGGCCCAGAATGTGGAATGACCTTCCCAACCATGTTAAAGACTGTACCTCTCTCAACCAGTTTAAGTTAAAAGCGAAGCTATACCTAATAAATTCCCTGTAACCTACCTTACCCTTCTATTGTCAACCAATGTCTGTGTTTTTTCTTTAAAGAGCGCTGTTTGTCGACATAATTGTATTTGTGCTGCTTTTTCATCTATGTTTTCATTTCTTGTTTTCATTCTACTCATTATGCTCAATTACTGTAGTATTAAGCTTGTCATTTAAGTTTATCATGCCCGAAACGCTTTGCGTAATAGTGGCTTTAGGCATTGTATGTACTAGCTGTACCTATAAGTCTACCAATCCTTGTAAAAATTTATTGTATGTATGTACCTTACCTAAATAAAATTGTATTGTATTGTATTGTATAAATAAATAAAAAAAAATCATCGAAGTGTTTACCTAGGGATCTAACGTTCAAGTTGAGTACAGAGATATTGTGATTATGTGTTAATACTTTGTTTACATCATGTGCTGTAAAATTTGGGTATTGTTTATTTTGAGATTTATTTGATTAGAGGATTTATTGCCAAACAGAATATAGAAAGTTTTGTCAATGTTAAGGGTGAGTTTGTTGGCAGTTAGCCAAAGATGGATTTTATTTAGCTCAGTATTTACTGTGGCATTTAGAGCAAGGGGGTCAGGACTGGAGTAAATGAAGGTTGTGTCGTCAGCAAATAGAATTGGTTTGAGGTGTTGGAAGGCATTTGGAAGGTCATTAATGTAGATGAGAAAGAGGAGTACAGTAAGACGGTACAAAAGAGTACAACAAGGCCGGGAGGGTGTAGGAGTACAGTAAGACAGTACATGAGAGTACAATAAGGCTGGGAGGGTGTAGGAGTACAGTAAGACAGTACATGAGAGTACAATAAGGCCGGGAGGGTGTAGGAGTACAGTAAGACAGTACAAGAGAGTACAACAAGGCCGGGAGGGTGTAGGAGTACAGTAAGACAGTACAAGAGAGTACAACAAGGCCGGGAGGGTGTAGGAGTACAGTAAGACAGTACAAGAGAGTACAATAAGGCCGGGGCGGTGTACGAGGGCTGCTCCTCCCTCCCCACAACAACAGCCGTCACTGCCACTTGTCGTCGCCTCTCAACCAACACCAACAACACCGCTAAATGAACTCTTCCCTCACATGTATCCTCCGCCAGTCACTACCCAGGTCAGTACCAGTGTCCCACACATGTATCCTCCGCCAGTCACTACCCAGGTCAGTACCAGTGTCCTCACATGTATCCTCCGCCAGTCACTACCCAGGTCAGTACCAGTGTCCCACACATGTATCCTCCACCAGTCACTACCCAGGTCAGTACCAGTGTCCCACACATGTATCCTCCACCAGTCACTACCCAGGTCAGCACCAGTGTCCCACACATGTATCCTCCACCAGTCACTACCCAGGTCAGTACCAGTGTCCCTCACATGAATCCTCCACCAGTCTCTACCCAGGTCAGTACCAGTGTCCTTGCATGTATCCTCTGCTAGTCACTACCCAGGTCAGTACCAGTGTCCTCACATGTATCCTCCGCCAGTCACTACCCAGGTCTGTACCAGTGTCCCTCACATGTATCCTCCACCAGTCACTACCCAGGTCAGCACCAGTGTCCCACACATGTATCCTCCACCAGTCACTACCCAGGTCAGTACCAGTGTCCTCACATGTATCCTCCGCCAGTCACTATCCAGGTCAGTACCAGTGTCCCACACATGTATCCTCCACCAGTCACTACCCAGGTCAGTACCAGTGTCCCACACATGTATCCTCTGCCAGTCACTACCCAGGTCAGTACCAGTGTCCTCACATGTATCCTCCGCCAGTCACTACCCAGGTCAGTACCAGTGTCCCACACATGTATCCTCTGCCAGTCACTACCCAGGTCAGTACCAGTGTCCTCACATGTATCCTCCGCCAGTCACTACCCAGGTCAGTACCAGTGTCCTCACATGTATCCTCCGCCAGTCACTACCCAGGTCAGTACCAGTGTCCTCACATGTATCCTCCGCCAGTCACTACCCAGGTCAGTACCAGTGTCCTCACATGTATCCTCCACCAGTCACTACCCAGGTCAGTACCAGTGTCCCTCACATGTATCCTCCGCCAGTCTCTACCCAGGTCAGTACCAGTGTGCTTGCATGTATCCTCTGCTAGTCACTACCCAGGTCAGTACCAGTGTCCTCACATGTATCCTACACCAGTTACTACCCAGGTCAATACCAGTGTCCCACACATGTATCCCCCACCAGTCACTACCCAGGTCAATATCAGTGTCCCATACATGTATCCTCCATCAGTCACTACCCAGGTCAATACCAGTGTCCTCACATGTATCCTGCACCAGTCACTACCCAGGTCAATACCAGTGTCCCACACATGTATCTCCCACCAGTCACTACCCAGGTCAGTACCAGTTTCCTCACATGTATCCTACGTCAGTGACTTTGGCCGCTTTTTCGGGGGAGCGGTGTGGTTGGATGGCTATTCAGAAGGGCTGGGTGGATTTGGGAAGGCATATAGGGTGGCTATTTGGGCGGATGGTGTACGTGCGCAGCTATTTGAGTGGGAGGTGTGGGTGGGCAGCTATTCGGGTGTGGTGGGTGGATTTGGGCAGGCAGATGGGCGGCTATTTGGGTGGGTTTTTGGTCAGGTGGATGGGCGGCTAATACCAAGGGAGTGGGTCGTATACACTCTACAGTAGACTGAAGTTTAACCCTTAACCACTGGACTGCGCCAACCGAGAAAACTTGGTCGGTTGGAAACTGCGCCAACCGAGAAAACACCTTTTGAATATTTTGTACCCATTCAAAACGTGCGTGCGGTTGGTTGTGTACGAGATGGATGCCTGAGGCCTTCAGTGAGTGGTGGCCATTTTGAAAATTTCCAGAATGCCCCAGGTCCGAGGTTAGTCTCAATTCTGATCGAGTAACTGTGATTAACGCACGCGCATTCGGCTCCCAATTGCCTGTGGGACGCGCTGTTGAAAGACCGCTTTCTCCAGGGGAGATAAACACTTTATTGTTTGAAGATGAAGTGGAATATTATATTAATGACCCAAGGACCGATTGGGACATAACACAAGAGTCCGATGGAAGTGAAACAGATACAGATAATGATGATACAGTGAAGGCGTATCATTCAGGATGAGCTGCACGTACAGGTGGTGCATCACAGGTCATCATCCTTGCCAGTATTTTCCCCACCACCGCCACCTCCATCTTCCATTTTTGATGAAAGTGATACTGTTGAGTCATTTTCTGGGTTTAGTGACGTTGCTTCTGATACAAGTAGTACAGATGATTAAGTGCTAGCAGCTGCCGTCGCGGTGTTACCAGGCGCAGATCTGCTGTGTTAGCAGGTCGCCCTGCCAAGCATCACCATGTATCCCCCACGACAACAGTGTTGCCTCTATATTTACTTTACTTTCCCTGCTCGCCCTACTAGTAGACAAGGTAGAAGACCTCCAATTCCTCCCCAAAGGAAATTTAGTGCAAGAAAACACACCCATACTGGAGTCGCTCGTGCCGTTGCTACAAGGAGAACGGGTGAATTTGTGTGGGAGGACTGTGATATTTTTGTACCACACAAACCTCAATTTGATCATAGTGATGTGGGGGTTGAACCCATGTTCCCGTACACAGGTGACGACATGACTGAAATGGACTATTTTCTTGCATATTTTGATTAGTAGTTCATGCAGCATCTTGTTGCCGAAACCAACAGGTATGCAGGGCAACTTGTTGAAGGTGGCATATTACAGGCTTCACGTATGATAGGTTGGAAGGGCACCACCGTGGCTGAGCTGTATGTGTTCTTTTCTCTATGTATGCTAATGAAACATTCGGTGAACCGCGTCATACAGGATTATTGGAACAAAGAATGTGCTGTTCCATCAGCTGTGTTCAACAAGTACGTGTCACAAGACAGGTTCCTGATACTACTATGGTGCCTACACTTTGAAAACCTTGCAAATTTTGATAGAAATGATCGACTTTAGAGAGTGCGAAAAGTGTTCAGTGATATCAAATGGAAATTTCGTGATTACTTTTTATCTGGACAGAATGTTGTCATTGATGAATCCCTTGTTCTTTTCAAGGGATGTCTTGTCTTCAAACAGTACATCCCATCGAAACGGCACTGTTTTGGCCTCAATTTTTTTGTACTGTGCGACTTTGAAACCGGAATGGTGATCGATATGATATTATATTATATATAATATAATATCATACAAATACGATTTGACATAACTAAACTTTTTCAAACTTGCACAAACATTTTCTAATTTTTTGTGCATAATCAACTAGGCAAATACTCCAACTTTGTCTAAATGATCGCCAACATAACTTGAAAAAAAGTAGAAAATAGAAAATAATTTTAAAATTGAATATTGAAAACTTCAGATTTTCAAATCAGCTTCAAAAATATAAAATATCACCAATTGTTCATTTGGTGTTTTATGCTCTCAGAATAGCATATGATTTTCATTTTCATCAAATTAGAATATAGGTTTTCAGTATAGTTTACTGTAAAAAAAATTGTCAATACAATATGGCATTTGAAATATGCTGCAAATTTAGACAAAAATAAATTATAACTCCAAACGTATAGGGTTTTTGAAAAATCCATTCTGGAGGGATTGTAGAACAGACAGCTGAGCACACAATGTCAAAATGGTTGGAATCAGTCAGAAACTGGAATTTTAGAAGCCACTCAAAGTTGAAAGTTTAGTTTCAGAGATACTGTCTCCACTCGCTAATCTGGACCATTTGGGAAGAACCCACAGCCGATTTATCACGTTTTCCAGATTAACGTACTTTTTCACCTCTTGAGTCCAAAAGTGACCATTTCCAATTATTTCTATACCACAGACAATGTAATTTGAATTGCCTTGCCACATATAATTATAAAATATTGAACTAGAAACCTCAACTTACCTTGTTGTTGTTCGTCGTCTTGATTGATGCCATACATCTTGAAGCTAAGAATTCTTGACAATTTACGTAACCTATACTAACACAATACTAAAATTAACACTTAAAATTACTGTACACTTCATTAACCACTTAACTGCGCCAACCGAGTTTTCTCAGTCAGGGGGAAACTGCGCCAACCAAGAAAACTAGTTTTGATTTTTCGTAACCAATTTTAAATGTGTACGAGGTTGGTTGTGTACGAAATGGACTCTTAGGACCTCCAGTGAAAGGCAGCCATCTTGGAAAAAATTCCCAGAATGCCCTAGGGCTGCTGGCTGGGTTAGTACTGAATGAGCAACCATGGGTGGCGCACGCGCCTCTGGCTCCCAAACACCTGTCTGACTTGGCATTGAAAGATAATGCTCTGTCGGTGAAATTCAAACCTTATTGTTTGAAGGTCATAATATTGGGGAAGCTAGGCGCAATAAGGACCTAACACAAAGGTCGGATGCAAGTGATACAGCACCTTGAGGACGATACAGCGAGCGTATCCAGTTGTAGCTCTGAGCGTCACCCTTGAAATCCTATGCTATTTATTTAGATGATACTTAGATGAATCGTTTTCTGCGTTCCGTGATGATGCATCTGATACAAATAGCATAGATGAACAGTGTTAGCAGCTTCCATGGTGGTGTTTTCCATAGATATTTTCAAGAATACCTGAATCTCTTCCTAACTGGCGGACACTCTTTGAGGCTACCTGAATCTCTCTCTGACTGACAGACACTCTTGAGGTATGCTGAATCTCTTCCTGTGTGGGACCATACAAAGCGATCTTTTCAAGACTACCTTACAAATTGATCTTTTCCTATAATCTTTTCAATACAGTACAACCTCGATTCAACGTACTATATGGGACCACCCCCAGTTCGTTGGAGCGTTGGATTCGTTGCAAGAGGTGACCTTCAAGAGGCGTTTGCGTCAGTGTCTTTTTTTTTTCTTGTACACAATAAAAATGCATTGTATCATATTACTTACTGTACCTATATTTTACTACTCTACTAAAAATTCTGTAATTCATGTATTTACCTTATTGTTGGAGTTATGTCCATCTTGAAGTTTTGTGAAGTTGTGAATGCTCTACAGTAAATAGGTACTGCAGTGCATTAAGCCGTTAGCACTGTATTATTAAAAGTGGTTTTGCTGTATGTTGAGTACTACAATACAGTTCTTGAAAACTATTGTACATTAGAATTATTGCAACTTTAATTTTAACACTATGTACACACTTGAATTTAACACTTATTCTAATTGTTCACTTCACACACGATGTTTTTAGATGTTTGCATCAGCTTTGCTGGTGCTCGCTGCTGCTGTGTTGGCTTCAGCTGCTTTTGTGCTGGTGCTGGGTACAGCTGTGCTGGTGCTGGGTACGGCTGTGCTGGTGCTGGGTACGGCTGTGCTGGTGCTGGGAACGGCTGTGCTGGTGCTGGGTACAGCTGTGCTGGTGCTGGGTACGGCTGTGCTGGTGCTGGGTACAGCTGTGCTGGTGCTGGGTACGGCTGTGCTGGTGCTGGGTACGGCTGTGCTGGTGCTGGGTACAGCTGTGCTGGTGCTGGGTACGGCTGTGCTGGTGCTGGGTACGGTTGTGCTGGTGCTGGGAACGTCAACAGTGCCAGTAACATTTTGTATAATCTCATCATCTGTTAAAT
>NC_091199.1:15756968-16026968 GCF_040958095.1 Procambarus clarkii | reverse complement strand
AGTTTGTAGGCAGTACAACAAAGCCACATCAACAATATGCACTAAAGAAGAAAAATAAGATTATGGGTGCTAAAGTGGCAAAAGGATTAAGAACATTAACGGCACAAAGACCACAAATACTTGAAGAAGTGGAAAAGTTGTTATTAATTTGGATACACGACAAGGAGTTGAGGGGTGATAGTGTTTCGGAGGCCATTATTTGTGAGAAAGCCAGGGTGTTGCATGAAGACCTTCTAAAGAATACCCCTGCAACGAGTGATGCAGATAAGAAAGAGTTTAAGGCAAGCAGGGGCTGGTTTGAAAAATTTAGAAAGAGAAGTGGTATCCATAGTGTTACAAGGCATGGGGTTATGTGATGTGATTATGGAAGGGGACTCCCCTTCCAAACAGTAACTCCTCTCCTCCTCCCCCCTCCTCACCATCTTCCATACGCCTACAGCACTCGACAGCAAGGTAAGTAATAACTGGAACACAGTTTTGTAGGTTTATTTAGATAAATTAGGTATAAAAATTTAGTTTGATGTGGGGTTTTTGGGGTAGTCAGGAACGGATTAATTCATTTCCCTTTATTTCTTATGGGGAAATTAACTTCGGAATGCGAGTTTTCGGAAGGCGAGGCGTCTCCAGGAACGGATTAAACTCTTATTCTGAGGTATGCCTGTATATGCACATATTATATATAAGTATCTACATGTTGTATGCACCGTAACTGTACACCTAAGCTTGTAGAGTGCCCAAAGAGCATAGTGGCCACCCTCTGCACAGCCAGACAAATCATGCAGACGACGTCACCTCCCTCACCCAAATGTCTCCTCCCAGCATAATCCTTTTGCTGTTATTACACTAATACACACATTATATATAAGTATCTACATTTGTGTTCACCATAGAGAACCACTGACCTGGTATGGTGAATGCAAACAATAACAGATGGCCACACAGTCAGTAAATGATGCAATCTCCCTCCGTCCCTCAGCATCACTCGTCCCACAGCACTAATTATTTCAACAATCCTGCTATTATCACAACCCTGGTTATTTATATCACAGTCAGGGGTCATCTGTAATATTGTCATCGCCAAATAATAGCAATTATATGTTTATTTTGACATTTTTCGGAGATGCTGTGGTCACAAGCTGAACAGCAATGCTGTTCACTCATGCTGCGAGCACCACCCTTGGTTGCTCCAACAGTACTGTGCCTCTCACACCTGAGAATATTGCCCACGATTTAAAAAAAAAATGGCTTCTGTTTACAAGAGCCCTGAGGAAGCTAATGTGAACCTCGTGTAGCCACGGGCCATTTGAATCGGGCCTGGTACCCTTGGGCGTATATATACGCCATGCGCACGGTGGGACATGTTACTCAGGGCGTATATATATATGCCATGCGCAGTTTAAGGGTTAAGCAAACTGCCAGCAAACAGCTGGCAGTTTGACTGCCAGCTGCTGATGCCTCACTGGTTGAAGACACTTGGGTTGCCTGTGAGGCCTCACTGGTTGATGGCGCTTGGCTTGCCTGTGACGCCTCACTGGTTGAAGGCGCTTGGCTTGCCTGTGACGCCTCACTGGTTGAAGGCGCTTGGCTTGCCTGTGACGCCTCGCTGCTTGAAGGTGCTTGGCTTGCCTGTGTCGCCTCACTTGCTGAAGGCGCTTGGCTTGCCTGTAAGGCCTCACTGGTTGAAGGCGCTTTGCTTTCTTTTCTTACCATATAAGAATCAAGTGTAGCTTGCCTTCTGTGTTAATTGGCCTGTTGTATGATCAGTTCTTTGGTTCGCCTCAGGTACTGATACATGTTTCCAACTTCTGGATGAGCACAATTGGATGAAAAAATAATTAACAGGTCAACAGAAGACATGAGTAAACTGTATTTTGTTGTTTGTGGTGTTGGTTCTTCACCGCCTTCTTCCTCCTCCTCCTCTTTGTCGACCTCACCAGTAATAGACTGGAGAATCTCTTCACTCATCACACCATATCCTGGGTCATTAGCATCTTTTTCAAGCCAATCAACCACATCCTGTCTTTATAAGTTTTTGCCAGCATTTCTGAACATTCCATGGATTTCATCTGTAAATCCTTCAAAATTCATTTCTTCTTCCTCCTCATTGCTGACCATAGACATGAGAAGTTTTTCCCGGAATTCTTCAGAGTCGATTCCTTTATTTCGCTCCACACCTTGGCCCAGTTATAGATGGTTTCCTTGATTGTATAGTTCTTCAAATTCTCAAAAAAACTTTTTAGCCCTGTTATCCACACCGAGTTCCACATCTTCTGCAAGAGGAAAAATCACCAAAACTTTGTTGAGCATCTTTTTGGTGTACAACCTCTTCGTGGCACAGATAACTTCCTGATCCATAGGCTGGATGAGAGAGGTTGTATTAGGAGGAAGTGCCATACACGTTATCTTGCCATCATGTGAGGTTAACGTGTCAATTCTAGGGTGGGCAGGGCATTATCAAGCAACAGTAAAGCCCGAACTTCGCTTGGCCTAACTTTGAGTTTCTAAACTTGATAATAAACAAACTTCCCTGCAGAACACATCATAAAACCAGGAAAGAAAGATCTCCTGTGTAAACCATGCATTCTTTGAGGTTTAATATTTCACAGGTAGTCTGTCCAAGCAATGTTGCAAGGCTCTTGGTTTCTTTGATTTGCCAACAATTGCACACGTGATTCTGTCTGCGCCGTCGGCATTCGCACACATCATGGCTGACAGCTTGTCCTTGTTGACCTTACGGCCTGGTACACAACTCTCACTCCTCATAGTTAGAGTTTTTTCTGGAAAACTCCTCCAATACAGCCCAATTTCATCAGCATTATAAATTTTATAAGAATATTAATTATTTGACAAAATGTATGTTCTTAATTTATGTTTAAATGGTTCTACACTGCTTGTATCTGCAGTGTACTAGTGCCTATATTGAATTCCTTGGCAACACTTGAAGTCAACCGGTCATTTTCACAAAGTTGTATAACATGTAACTTGTCTTTAATGGTTAGGATAATCTTCTTCCTCTTAACACCTTCAGAACGATTGATGCTGCTACCAGACATAGTCTTGGCCAAAAATGTTCAAGTTACTATGAAAACAAAAAAGTTATTTAAAAAAATATTTCACTAATGGCGTGGCACTGTGGTATAACACGAGGGACGGGAGCACATGGGCTGTTTGGTTTGACCAGGCTTGGACGGGTCCACTTGGGGCAGGCAGCCACGTTGCGTAGGCTGCCATGCAAAAAAAACTCGCAATATTTTTGAAGCAAACTTCAGCCTGTGCAAATTGTTTTCAGGAAACTTGTATATTTGTTATTACATAATTATTTCTTTTGTTTTTGAATGTGATGAATTGTTCTAAAATTAATGGTAATTCCTGTACTGTAGTGTATAGGCCCCTCCACATCCCCCTTATTCCCCAGGCAGTCCCTCCGAACGCTTCCCTCTCTCCCGACACCACCCGCCCACCCCACCCCCTCCTACACCATGCGCCTAGAGCCACAGACGTACGGAATTAATATGGTATGGCCCGCCGCCTGGCTTTCTGATCCGGACAATTCACCGCTTGGTCCGGCTGACTGTCTGGATAGTGTAACATTGGCAGCAAGTTAACCGGCTTAGATTTTTTATCCGGCCAAACACCCGCTGGTCCGGCTCCCATGAACATTTTGGCCGGATGGTGAGATAACCTTATTCGGCCATGATTTTGGCCAGATAAGGGCGTTTTCCTGATGGCCGGATTCCGGATTAGCGAGTGTCTACAGTAATTGAAGTTGAAGTTCTCGATAATGAATAGAGGTAGTTCTAATTCGCTAAGATAATTGCACCTTTTAATAAACATTGTTTGGCATTCGTACTCGAATATGTGAAAGTTGTAGGTCAATATGTGTTGAAATGAAGTCAAGAAAAATAACTCCCCAAAAAACAAAATATAGAGATAATTATAATAAAATGATTTAGGGGATATATTTAGGGTATGCTTTATAAAAGTGAAAAAGCCCTAATCTAGTCCTTAACCACTAAACTGCGCAATGCGCCTGCAGGCCCCTGACGGGATGCACAATGCGCCTCTGGGATTTTATATTTTTAGTGTATGATTTAAAATTCTCGCGGCTACATGGGGTTCACATCAGCTTCCACAGGGCTCTTGTAAACAGATGCCATCTTAAAAAAAAATCGTGGACAACATTCCCAGGTGTGAGAGCCTCAGTACTGAGGGAGCAACCAAGGAAATATATATATATATATATATATATATATATAATATATATATTATATATATATGTGTTGAATATATATATATATATATATATATATATATATATATAATATATATATATATATATATATATATATATATATTATATATATATGTGTTGAATATATATATATATATATATATATATATATATATATATATATATTATATATATATATGTGTTGAATATATATATATATATATATATATATATATATATATATATATATATATATATATATATATAGCACCACTTGGTTTCCGAACCCCTTGGGGACGAGACCCGTCGGTTAACATGTAAGTTCGTAAACGAGAAATAAAGGGCAAAAATAAACTAGAAATGTAAAAAAAAAAAATTACGAAAAATTTATGAAAAAACTCTAGGGAAAAAAATTGACAGGTTCATAGCGTAAATGCGACCGTACAGTGGAACCTCTATTAACGAGTTTAATCCGTTCTGGCACCGAGCTCGTTATCTGGAAAACTCGTCTTAAGAAACAAATTTCCCCATTTAAAATAAAGGAAATAAATTTAATCCGTTCCACTCCCAAAAACATCCATACTTGTATGACTTTTTTTGTGTAAATATAATACTTCACATGTAATTATAAATGTTTTGTTATACTGTTTTAATGTTTACTTTACCTTATGAAGAGTAGTTGCTGGCTTGAGGGAGATGATGGGGAGGTGGGAAGGAGGAGAGGGGTAATGGTGTGGAAGGAGAATCCACCTCTGAGTCAGGCGGACTCTCTCTTCTTGGGAATTTCACCCAAATTTCATTTCAAATGTCACACAAGGATGCGTTAGACCAGCACCAAATAAAAAACTACGTCGATTGCACTCGTCGTGTCAACAATACAATGGTCTTACCACGAAGATACAATACAATGCTGTTCTCCCAAATAGGCTATGTGGCTATTAGAGAAAACGGAAATTTCATGGCAAACATGTTTATACTATCCCCAAGTCGATCGGATAAGAATTAGATTTTATAGAAATATTTGCTCAAATGACACTTGAGCGCGGTGTTTGGGTGCATTCAAGAGAAAAAAGTGTGTCACGTTCAAGCGACATATACCTGCGAAAGTGATAACACTTTCACAAAGTGTTATCACAAAGTGATAAATTAATTAAACATTTTCACACACCGGGTTGTCACTGCTTTATCAGAGCAGCTTTTCCAAGAATGCGTTCACCTTTTCAAACATTCCCAACACTTCCCTGATCTCAGTGGAAGAGGCAGCATCCTCCCTTACCTCCTCATTCCCTTACTAATGGTGTAAATTGTTGATGAGGACCTGCCATACTTCCTTGTGAGATCAGTCACACAGACACCACACTCATGCTTTGCCATAATTTCCTTCTTCAAATCCACAGTAATTGTCTTTCTTCCTCTTGACAACACTATCTTTAGCAAGCAGCTTCTTTGGCGACATTGTGCGTTACAAATTGTAGTCACAAAACCACTAAAAACACAAAGAAAAGCGCAAATAAATCCAGAGGGATGCTTGTCGTGTGCGATACAACAACAACACTGGCGTTGGAGGCGTCCAAGAATTTGCGAGAACCCGCGAGATGCTAGGAAGCACCATGTGGTTTTGCTCGTTAATAGAGGTGAAGCTCGTCAATAGAGACAAATTTGCTGCGAGTAGCTTGCTCATTACTGGAAATGCTCGTTAATAGAGCCGCTCGTTAATCGAGGTTCCACTGTAGTAAAATTACTGAAGTCAACAAGGGGATAAATCGACAATAAATCACAAATAGGGGAACAGACAACCTTTACGCCACAAACCCAACATGGAGACGTGTGGAGGATGCTTTAACCCTTAACATGCTCGGGGTTTAATATCCTGTCATCCCCAAAGGCGCATGTCATTTTGAAAAAAAAAAAAAAAAATTCTTCCTAACCTGTTAATTTGTGTTCACTGATCACAGGAAAAATAATAAAAAAATCGTGTCATATATTGCCTGCTATAGGGCGGGGAAGTCTGGCAAAAAATAGGCGCTGACTCAGCGTGCGTCCCAGGCGGTCTGTTGATCGCCAGCTGTCAGGCCGGAGTTGCCACAAAGAGATAATTACCTAATTATTTCAATGTCTCTGATTGATTTTTCATAGTTTTTTTGCTGTAATATTGTTCAATAGTGTGTAGTTTGATATATTTTTATAATAAAATGAGTGAATCATCGCTGTACTAAAAAATATGGTGTGCATATTGTTGATTCAATTATGTTCATCAATCAGTGAACAAATACTTTGTCGGTTATTACACTATACACACAGGTTATATATAAGTATCTGCATGTTTTGTTCACTATAACGAACCACTAAGTAGCTATTATGAGTCAAAAAGTAACGAGGAGTGACCGTCGTGTACCAGCCAGCCACTCACGCCCTCCCTCAAGTCACCTGACTCAGCCACATTCTCCTCCCACAATACTGTTTTTGCTCTTATTCACTATATACAGACGCTATATATAAGTATCTACATGTTTTATTCACCATAACTGTACATCTAAGCTTGTATGGTGAGTAAAGGCACAAAGACGTAGGTCCTCATACAGTCAGCTGATGGCTGCCGTCCTCAAGGCCAGACGCACTAATATTTCTCCTCCAACAATACTGTGTGGTGTTATTATGCTATATATCTTATATACAGACGTTATATATAAGTATTTACATGTTTTGTTCACCATAACTGTACATCTAAGCTTGTATGGTGAGTAAAGGCACCAAGACGTAGGACCTCACACAGTCAGCTGATGGCTGCCGCCCTCAAGGCCAGACGCACTAATATTTCTCCTAAAACAATACTGTTTGTGGTGTTATTACGCTATATACACACATTATATATAAATATCTACCTGTTTTATTCACCATACTTGTACAAGTAGGGAGCCGGTCAGCCGAGCGGACAGCACACTGGACTTGTGATCCTGTGGTCCTGGGTTCAATCCTGGGCGCCGGCGAGAAACAATGGACAGAGTTTCTTTCACCCTATGCCCCCTGTTACCTAGCAGTAAAATAGGTACCTGGGTGTTGGTCAGCTGTCACGGGCTGCTTCCTGGGGGTAGAGGCCTGGTCGAGGACCGGGCCGCGGGGACACTAAAAAATAAAAAGCCCCGAAATCATCTCAAGATAACCTCAAGATCTCAAGAAGAAGTAAACTGGTATTGTGCCCAAAGACCATCGTGGTAACCAGTAAACAACACCGTCGTCTGCACGTTGGCATCGTCTGCACGACGCCACCGCCCTCACCAAAATGGTGGCTCCCAACCTTCTCCTCTTGCTGTTTATACCCTCTATACACACGTTATATATAAGTGTCTACATTTGTGTTCACCATAGCGAACCACTAAGCAGGTATGGTGAGTGCAGTCAATAAAAGGTGGCCACACACAGTCAGAAGACATCGCCACCACCCTCCCTCCCACAGCATTACTCCTCCCTCCATGACGCACAGCGCTAAATATCACCAATCAATTGAAATATCAATTGAATCAACAATATGCACACCATATTTTTGAGTACAGCGATGATTCACTCATTTTATTATATAAATATATCAAACTACACACTATTGAATAATATTACAGCAAAAAAACTATGAAAAATCAATCAGAGACATTGAAATAATTAGGTAATTATCTCTTTGTGGCAACTCCGGCCTGACAGTTGGCGATCAACAGACCGCCTGGGACGCACGCTGACTCGGCGCCTATTTTTTGCCAGACTTCCCCGCCCTATAGCAGGCAATATATGCCACTTACGATTTTTTTATTATTTTTCCCGTGATCAGTGAACACAAATTAACAGGTTAGGAAGAATTTTTTGTTTTTTTTGAAAATTACATGCACCTGTGGGGAAGAAAGGATATTATACCCCTAGTATGTTAAGGGTTAAGCTATTTCGGAAGAGCGGAAGAGTGTTGTAGGGATTGTATGTAAGATTTGTAACATAAGATTTCACCTGAGTTGTACAGAATTACGTACACAATATGCAAACAGACAAGGTACCTACTGGATCTGTCACAAGGATAGACTGATGTGGAAAAAACATCACCAAACTAATGAATGGCATTCCTGAAGTACATAGATTACAATTCACACAAAAGCTACCAGAAATGTATGCAGAGTATGAAAAAACAGCAGCGAACACTGAACACAACCCAGGGACTGAGAGCTTAGAGAGCCACATTGGCAATGTAGAAGGACATTGTGTCGAGGTACACGAAAATGAAGGCAATATTGAAGAGCAAACTGGTAATAGAAGTAAGGAGAGAAACAATGAGAAGGACGAGACCACAAATGAGAAAGACGAAAGCAACAAGGAGAAAGATAAGGGCAATACCAAGAATGAATGCGGAAACGAGAAAGTTGGAACAAAAAACACAGAGGTAGCCAAGTCGTGCACAGGTAGAAACAATAAGAATACAAACACAGATGAAAATATTTGCAGGTATTATGCAAAAGGACAGTGCAGATATGGGACCAGAGGCACAGAATGCACATTCATGCACCCACGGAAATGCCGAAACATGTTAGGGAAAGGCAGCTGTCGTTTTGGAACAGATTGTAGATATTTCCATCCTAAGTTATGCAATCTCTCAGTGAATGAGAGTAAATGCTATGATCTCCATTGCCCTGATTTCCACGTGAGAAGTACACTGCGCTATATGAGAGAGGAAGTCCAATATAATAGCCCGGGATTTCTTTTTAGAGGCAAGCAGAACCAGAGGGAGGAACAGACAGGCAGAAACGTTGCAGGAGTATGGATGGGGAGGGAGGAAATGCCCAAGACTGGACTACGTTTCGTCATCAAGCCCACACACATACTACACCCCCAACTACACAGTGACTAGCACACTCCCCAGTATCACTTCCAAAACTGGACAAACTATTGCCAGACCAGCACACCCTGGGTCAGGGTAGAGAGGAGGGGAGAACTAACAAAACCTTCCAGAAGTGACATACAATATGGACAATCATTCATATTTGCAAACATTCAAGGTCTAAAATCAAAGTCAAGAAATAAAGTTAAGTTCATAAATGGTCTCCTATTAGAGTCAAACTCAATATTTGGGGCATTCACAAAACTCATGCAAAAGATTACATGGATAGTGAAATCTAGATTCCAAATTACAATTTATATAGATGTGATAATGAAAATAGGTCAAATGGAGGAGTAGGTCTGTATATTAAAGAGGACCTGGTATGCACAGAGCTACTAAACTCAACTAATGAGTTGGTAGAGGTACTTGGAATTAAGGTAGAGAAACTAAACCTAATTATTATTCTAATATATAAACCGCCAGATACAACGGTTGAGGAATTCACAGAGCAGATGCACAAAATAGAGAACATACTTGATAACTTAGCAAACCCAGCACCAGATATTATCTTCCTTGGAGATTTCAATTTGCCGAGTCTAAGATGGAGAATAGCAAACACAAATATCATAGCAGGGAATGACCCGGGAAATAACCAACCACAGGTCAGAGAACTTTTGAGATTCTGTGACAAATTCTCGCTCACTCAACAGATTACAGAACCAACTAGGAATGAAAACAGACTAGACTTGTTAGTTCATCATTGTGAACTAATCGGAGACATTACAATCTCAGATACTACATACTCAGACCATAAGCTCATTGAAGTGCGAACTAGCATAAATAACGGTAGTAGGTCTAAGAGACCCAACATGCGAGAAGGAGTCTCTCTGAATCTCTGAATATGTTAGACATTAAGTCACTGCACATTCTCTCATGTGTATTATACATATATAAAACGCTAAACTATAATGCCAATCCTGATCTCAAAAGCTTCATAGAAGGTTGTATCAGAACCCATGAGCATCACACCAGAAATAAATACAGTTTTGATATTCCTAGAGTACGACTTAATCAAACTAGAAATGCTCTACAAATCAAGGGGCCCAGAATGTGGAATGACCTTCCCAACCATGTTAAAGACTGTACCTCTCTCAACCAGTTTAAGTTAAAAGCGAAGCTATACCTAATAAATTCCCTGTAACCTACCTTACCCTTCTATTGTCAACCAATGTCTGTTTTTTTCTTTAAAGAGCGCTGTTTGTCGACTTAATTGTATTTGTGCTGCTTTTTCATCTATGTTTTCATTTCTTGTTTTCATTCTACTCATTATGCTCAATTAGTATTAAGCTTGTCATTTAAGTTTATCATGCCCGAAACGCTTTGCGTAATAGTGGCTTTAGGCATTGTATGTACTAGCTATACCTATAAGTTAAACAATCCTTGTAAATATTTATTGTATGTATGTACCTTACCTAAATAAAATTGTATTGTATTGTATTGTATTGAGTATTCAATCAATTCAGTTTCAACAATAAGAGGATCGACTGGGAAAAAATAAATGTAGACCTTGCAATAATTCAATGGGAGATGGTCTTAAGCGACAAAACTCCCACACAGGGAATAGCTGAATTGACAGTTGAAGCATACAAGGTCTGCTTGAAGCACGTGCCTGTGAAGAGGGTCAGAAAGAGGACCTGTTACGGCCACGATGGGTCGCAACCGGGTTCTTTGCTGGAGGAACCAAAGTACTAGTAAAACACAAGGGGAGAGTTGAAATGAATACGACACTTCATCAATTATCAATATATTCACATATTATCACTTTCCCATCACCTTAAATAGAATCATAAACGAAGTATTACTACACTGATATATATACACATATGCTGCTCTCATAGGACACTAAGCGCTCCTCGATGCTCATGCAGTGCAGCCTTGTCAACTTCCGTGTTTCCTCAACACACAGTACCGTCCTCAACCAGTACTGGGAAACACCAACGAGTCTACTCTAGCCATGGGCCAGCCTATCTTCAGTCTCACTAGGTGCTCCTTGCGAACGCCCACATTCACTCTCCAGCCTGGTGCTGGCAGAGAACATCAGCCACACGCTGCTGGGCCTCTACACGAACAAATACAAGGGTAGCGAACCCCTGGCAGGAGCTTCTTGCAACTAGCTAGTTACACTCCTCCATAGCACCTCACTGTCGGTCGTCTCTTCCTCTAGTCAGTCCCGGGATACGCCGAATTCTGTCACTGCCACTTCACAGGCAGACAGCAGATACTACTCGGTTCCTCTTCGGCGGCGGCTCACTGCTCACGTAAAGCAGAATGGAGTAGAGAGATAATAGGCTGCCCCGGGTAGACTGCTTGTCTCCGTACCACTGCAGCCCTACGTTGCCTCTGTGGATACAGACACGTCATCAGTAAACTGGCCAGTACTGGGGACACTAGGAAATACCACTTATGGACTCTGACATTAACATACACCTCCTCCCACAAGAGATGACACTGATTTTCTAGGTGCCACCTCACCAGAGGTCAGCAAAAGCGACTCTTCGGGCTGACCAGGACAGGAATCTAGCATCTGTTGCAGGTATCATACTGCCACCATCAGATGGCGTCGTCTATTTAGTGGAGGTTTAGGGAGCAGACTCACAGATGGCATTGACGTCGCTGCTCCATGCTCCGACGATGGAGTCGGGTTCGTAACAGGACCACTCTAGAAAGAGAACGCAGACGACTATACAGGAGAAGGAAAAAATAACGGAAATGCAGGCAGACACAACTATCACAAGAAAGGAAAATAAACCTAAACAGGGAGATCGAAGAAATAGAACAAACGTTGAAGCGATCATATGAGTCTGAGGAAATGGAATTGGAACAGAAAGCTATACAATAAAAACCGAAAAATCCAAAATATTTTTTCACGTACGCAAAATCAGAATAAAAAACCTCGATCAGTATTGGACCGTTAATTACAAATGAAGGTACGTACACAGAGGACAACAAAGAGATTAGTGAAATTTTAAGAAGCCAGTATGAGGCTATGTTTAGCACACCAATAAACAACATGAAAGTTGATGACCCAGACAGCTTCTTTATGAATGACATTCAAGCTGCAGATAATATAACAGATATTAACATGAACTTGGAAGATTTTGAAAGAGAAATTGACAATATGCTTATGCACTCAGCTCCTGGACCTGACTCATGGAATTCAATATTCATAAAGAAATGTATAGTACCAGTAGCGCGAGCACTCAGCGTAAAATGGAGAAAGAGCCTGGATACAGGGGAGATACCAGCTGCACTTAAATCTGCAGCTATAACTCCTCTGCACAAGGGAGGGGAGGGTAGTAAAGCCTTGGCAAAAAATTATAGACCAGTTCCACTAACATCACACATAATAAAAGTATTTGAAAGAGTGATTAGGAATCAAATTTCTAGTTTTATGGAAAATAATGAGCTACACAATCCTGGACAACATGAATTTAGAGCAGGCAGATCCTGTCTGTCACAGTTACTCAACCACTATGACAAAATCACAGAAGCTCTAGAAGAAAAGCAAAATGCAGATATTGTATACACAGACTTTGCAAAGGCATTCGACAAATGTGACCATGGAGTGATAACACACAAAATGAGGTCAATGGGAATAACTGGTAAAGTAGGACGCTGTATACTCAATTTCCTGTCAAACAAAACACAAAGAGTAATAGTCAATCATATAAAATCAAGTCCAAGCGTAGTTAAAAGCTCTGTACCTCAAGATACAATCCTTGCGCCACTACTGTTCCTTATTCTCATATCAGATATAGACAAAAATACACGTCACAACTTCGTGTCATCCTTTGCAGATGAGAAAAAAAATCAGCATGAAACTTACCTCTGCTGAAGACATTGAAAAATTATAAGCAGATATCAACAAAGTTTTCGATTGGGCAGCAGAAAATAACATGATGTTTAACAGTAATAAATTTCAGGTACTCAGGTACGGGAAAAATGAGGATCTGAAACATAATACAGGGTACAAAACACAATTGAATCTGCCCATAGTAGGAAAACAGCCTGTCAAGGATTTGGGAATACAGTGGTACCTCGGTTTAAGAGTTTAATTCGTTCCTGGAGACAGCTCATATTCCGAAAACTCGTATTCCGAAGCTATTTTCCCCATAAGAAATAATGGGAAATGAATTAATCCGTTCCTGACTACCTCAAAAACCTCACTTCAAACTAAATTTTATACCTAATTCATCTAAATAAACCTACAAAACTATGTTCAAGTTATTACTTACCCTTGCTGATGACTGCTGTTGGTGTATGGAAGATGTGAGGAGGAGGGAGAAGAAGAGCTGTTACTGTTTGGAAGGGGAGTCCCCTTCCATTATAACATCAGGCAGTGAGGACTTCACTGGTGTGCACACTCTGGCACGTTTTGCCTGCATACCACTAAGACTTGCTTGTTTTACTAAGAATCTGTCTAAAGACACTTGTTTTTCCCAACATTTTAACACTTGTCTGTAGTAAGACATCACATTGTCATTTAAAAGGTCAATGCAACAGCCTGCTACAGCTTTATCTGGGCGAGTTTTTTCAACAAAACTTTGCAATTCTTCCCATACTTCACACATTTTCTTAACACTTTAGTGCTATCACGGCGCTCAAGAGCATTACCACTTTTTGTGTTGAGGTCGCACAGCGGACTCGCTCACGAGTCACGAGAAAAAATATTTCTATAAACTCTATTTGTTATGCGATCGACTTTGGGATAGTTTGAAAATGTCCGCCATAAAGTTTCCGTTTTCTCTAATAGCCGCATAGCCTATTTGGGAGAACGACATAGCATTGCACCATCGAGGTAAGACCATTGTATTGTTGACACGCAAAGTGTAATCAACGTAGTTTTTTTATTTGGTGCCAGTCTAACGCATGCTTGTGTGACATTTTATACTTATGTTCTTATAGAACATTCTATTGCGAACATATTGGTACAAAAATGAAATACGTAAATCAAAAATTAATGTCAGGACAGTGAAAAGAGTATATACACTTTTCAGTGTTGCCACTGGATCACCCGAAAGCCGCACTATTTTCTTAGGTTAAACCTTACCACTGCTTTCTTGGGACCCATGGCAAGATATATAATAACAACTTTTATGATCTAATGACCAAAAATCCAAGAAAACACTGAAAATCCGGGTGCAGAATTGACGTAGGATAGTCACTGGGTGCGAGGCACTGGTAAACTGAGGGGTGAGAGGCGACGATCGCCGTACCACCACGCGCTAGGTCGGCCTGTATGCGTATCAACAAACTCGCCTTCCGAGGTAACCCTCACCTTCCGAGACACATTTTCCGAGGAAATCCTGCTCGTATTCCAAAAAACTCGTATACAGGGACACTCCTTTTTCGAGGTACCACTGTAATGATGTTCGATGATCTAACGTTTAGGGAGCATAACCAAGCAAATATTGCCTTCAGCCAGAAAAATGATAGGATGGATTACGAGAACTTTCAAATCCAGGGATTCCTTCACAATGGTTGTACTCTTCAAGTCACTTGTGTTGTCCCATCTTGAGTACTGCTCAGTACTCACTTCCCCCTTCAGAGCAGGAGAGATTGCTGAAATAGAGAGAATACAGAGAACATGTATACTGCACGCATAGACACGATAAAGCACCTAAATTATTGGGATCGTCTCAAAGCTCTCCAAATGTACTCACTAGAAAGGAGACGAGAGAGATACCAAATAATATACACATGGAAAATACTGGAGGGCCAGGTCCCAAATCTACACAGTAAAATAACAACGTACTGGAGTGAATGATATGGAAGAAAATGCAGGATAGAACCAGTGAAGAGCAGAGGTGCCATAGGCACAATCAGAGAACACTGTATAAACATCAGAGGTCCGCTGTTGTTCAACATCCTCCCAGCTACTATAAGAAATATTGCCAGAACAACCGTGGACATCTTCAAGAGAAAACTAGACTGTTTTCTAAAAGAAGTTCCGGATTAGCCGGGCTGTGGTGGGTATGTGGGCCTGTGGGCCACTCCAAGCAACAGCCTGGTGGACCAAACTCTCACAAGTCGTGCCTGGCCTCGGACTGGGCTTGAGGAGTAGAAGAACTCCCAGAACCCCATCAAGCAGGTATCAAGCAGGTGTGGAATGGATTAATTCAATTTACATTATTTTTTATGTAAAAATTCGCTTCAGTTTACAAATTTTCAGGTTATGAATCGTCTCTGGGAACAGATTAAATTTGTAAGCTGAGGTACCACTGTGTCTGAATAACTTGAAGAACATGAGCATTAATGCTGGTGGTGCACAGCGTTACTAACTTGTGAACCATTTCATGACTGGTCAGATAATTTTTTGTGTAGTTTAACTTGCTGTTGTCTGTATTGCCTAACTCTACCTTTCTGGTGACATTTTCTCACTCTGGATGATCTCATATCTTCAGCTACTTGTACCTCTGGTCTGTGGTTCCTGAGAGGCTTACAATAACTTGCAAAAGCCTCATGCAACCAAATTGGGTGGGGATCTCCAGGTTGTTAGCAACAGGGCATCTCCATAGGAACCCTGCCAGAAATTTATATTGACAGGTGGTTTCTAAGTTCAGGTGTTTGAAAGTTGGTTGTTCGTAACTCAGGAAGGCCAGGGATAATAACATATGCACATATTACCCCTAAAATGACTTGCATGTATTGAAGATGACATTCCTAGTGCCCTTAATATTACTTAAATGTATTACAGAACTCATTCCTTGTGTCCTTAAAATGTAAAAACTGTATGTCTGAAGCATAAGTGTTGTTAATCTCTCTTTCCTTTTGTAGCTTATCTGTACACCAATGGAACTACCATAGTACATTACTGCAGTACACCGGTGCCATAGATCTTGCAGCTCGTCTGTACACCAGAGGAACTACCATACTACAGTACTGCAGTACACCGGTGCCATAGGTCTTGCAGCTCGTCTGTACACCAGAGGAACTACCATAATTCAGTACTGCAGTACACCGGTACCATAGATCTTGCAGCTCGTCTGTACACCAGAGGAACTACCATAATTCAGTACTGCAGTACACCGGTACCATAGATCTTGCAGCTCGTCTGTACACCAGAGGAACTACCATAATTCAGTACTGCAGTACACCGGTACCATAGATCTTGCAGCTCGTCTGTACACCAGAGGAACTACCATACTACAGTACTGCAGTACACCGGTGCCATAGATCTTGCAGCTCGTCTGTACACTAGAGGAACTACCATACTACAGTACTGCAGTACACCGGTGCCATAGATCTTGCAGCTCGTCTGTACGCCAGAGGAACTACCATAATTCAGTAATGCCCTGTCAACACAAGTGCCATAGATGTCACGTAAGTGGTGGAAATATGGTATTTAGAGTGTGAGCATTGTCATAAAGCAGTGTCAGAGATATTTAGTCTTCAACATCCGGCTACAACACATACCTCATCAGCAGCCAGTATATTCAGGTTTGCTCATTAAAGTATTGTGTATGCCATCTGAATAATTTCATGTATCAACAGCAAGTGAACTTAATTTGTGAACTAAAATTCAAAGGTAGTATGAACTATTCAGAGATATTAAGTACTCTAGATGTTAATTATTGGTTAAGGTTTTTTGGAATGCATTAATTTTGTGGCCATTGTACTGAAGCATTAACATGGTAAACAAGTGAATGTGTGCTGTATCATACATATGGTTTCTCATAATCTAATACTGTATATGGTGTTGTAAAAGAATTCTTAGTAGGCCATTTTGCTCCATCATATTTCCCCCGCCTCTGATTTCTACGTCATCTTACTGCTCCATGGTACATTAATTGTACTTACTGGTAATATTTTCCTAATCAAATATTTTATATTTAAATATTATTTTACTGTGTACATCTGACATTTTTTAATTTTGAGATTTGATTGAATGCTCTCATCTACATAGTTGCATACCATATAATTAATAAAAAAACACATCAGTACCTTAATGATATATCTTTGATAACTTTGTTAATTACATGAATTGTTTTGACTGCTCAAGTTAACATTAAAAAGTGCATTTAAGTAATTACTTAAAAAAAAAATCTTGGGAAATTTATAATTCTTACATCTCTTATCTGAAGTTCAACTTGATATTGTCAAATATAATTTGAACGTGCATGTAGTAACTGTCAGACAAAATATTGTATATATTTATTGTCATGAACATGTTTATAATTTAACAGAAGTACAAGCTCCAGTGCACATGATAAAATTTAACAAATACTTTTATTCCAGAACAATTAAGAGCATTTAAAAATAAGAAGAAATGCATCATTGTTCAGTATTCTTAGTTGTTGTAAAGACATCAACCAGAAAGTAAACAGACTGTTGTAGAAAGTAAACAGACTGTTGTAAAGACATCAAGCAGAAAGTAAACAGTCTGTTGTAAAGACATCAAGCAGAAAGTAAACAGACTGTTGCAGAAAGTAAACTGACTATTGTAAAGACATAAAGCAGAAAGTAAACAGTCTGTTGTAAAGACATCAAGCAGAAAGTAAACATTGTTTTGGAAATAACAATCTCAGATTTGTTTTTTGTTTCCTGAATTTTTAATATTAAATGCTAGTGTACAGTAACGTAAATTCATATCAATGTTTAATGTCTCGAAGATTTGTCATTAAAAATAATTTTCTTCATGTAGAAATACACGAAAGTTCAATGTGAAGAAATTAGTTCCGAGAGTCTCGTCTCATGAACGTGTTTTCTATTGTCTTGTGGAACTTTATGCAAGAGGAAGAACTTAGAATACACAAGGCTATTCATATCAGACACAGTTTTAAGGGCTTGTAATAATTAAGTTTAATGAAAGTAAGCATTTTGAGCAAATTCTTAAGATTATATAGGGTAAAAATTATTTGTACAAAAATAAACAGAGTAACAACTTCCTGGCAAAAATTATGTGTTAACTGAAGGAAGGCAAACCAAAGTTTGTACCTGAAAGTCAGATCAGTGTTAAATTTGAGAGAAAAGTGTTTAGTGTTTAAAAGACCTAAAAATTATTTTGTTAACTCTGGTACGAGAAACCATATCTATGCTTGGAGTATTGAAAAGGCTAAAAAAAAATTTAGCTTGGTGGCGTATGAGAACGCTTACAGGAGAAAAACCGTATCAATGTTCATTGTGTTTAAAATACTTATCAAAAAAATCTGGTTTGATTAAACACATGGGTTCTCACAAAGAAGCAAATTCATACAATTGTTCAGTGTGTTTAAAAGAGTTCTCAGATAAACCTGATCTAGTATCACACATGAAAACACACACAGGAGATAAACCATATCAGTGTTCAGAATGTTTAAAAGAATTTTCACAAAAATGCGATTTGGTAAAACACAAGAGAACTCACACAGGAGAAAAGCCTTATCAGTGTTCAGATTGTTTGAAATGCTTTTCACAAAAACATGGTTTAGTTGCACACAAGCGAATTCACACTGGAGAAAAACCGTATCAATGTTCAGTGTGTTCAAAAGAATTCTTGGATAAAGTTGCCCTAGTATCACACATGAAGACTCACACTGGAAAGACACCATTTCAGTGTTCAGTATGTTTAAAATACTTTTCACAAAAACATAGATTGGTGACTCACAAGAGAATTCACACAGGAGAAAAACCTTATGAATGTTCAGAGTGTTCAAAACATTTCTCTGATAAATCTAATCTTGCATCACACATGAGATCTCACACAGGAATCAAACCATATCAGTGTTCAGAGTGTTTAAAAAACTTTGCACAAAAATGTGATTTGATTAAACACAAGAGAACTCACACAGGAGAGAAACCTTATCAGTGTTTAGAGTGTTTAAAATACTTTTCCCAAAAACATGGTTTGGCAACTCACAAAAGAACTCACACTGGGGAAAAACCATATCAGTGTTCAGAGTGCTCAAAAGAATTTGCTTATAAGTCTGCTTTAGTATCACATATGAGAATTCACACAGGAGAAACACCATATCAGTGTTCAGAGTGTTTAAAATATTTTTCTCAAAAGCATGTATTAATGACACACAAAAGAATTCACACAGGAGAGAAACCATTTCAGTGCACAGAATGTTTTAAACACTTCATAGAAAAATCTGCTCTAGTATCTCACATGAGAACTCACACAGGAGAGAAACCACATCAGTGTTTAGAATGCTTAAAAGAATTTTCTCAAAAATGTGATTTAATAAAACACAAGAGAACGCATACAGGAGAGAAACCATATCAGTGTTCAGACTGCTTAAAATATTTTTCGCAGAAACATGGCTTGGTGGCACACAAGAGAACTCACACTGGAGAAAAACCCTATCGGTGTCCAGAGTGTTTAAAAGACTTCTCGTATAAATCAGCTTTAGTGTCTCACATGCGAACTCATACGGGAGAGACACCATACCAATGTTCAGTATGTTTAAAATACTTTTCACAAAACCATGCTTTGGTGAGACACAAGAGAACTCACACAGGAGAGAAACCATATCAGTGTTCAGAGTGTTTAAAGTACTTTTCACAAAAGCATGGTTTGGTGTCGCACAAGAGAACCCACACTGGAGAGACACCATATCAGTGTTCAGAATGTTCAAAATACTTTTCTCATAAACATGCTTTGGTGTCACACAAGAGAACTCACTCAGGTGAGATGCCCTATCAATGTTCAGATTGTTTAAAATACTTTTCACAAAAACATGCCTTGGTTACACACAAGAGATCTCACATAGGAGAGAAATCAACACCTAATCCTGTACCCACACCCCCACACCCACACTCTCCTACATACCCACACTCTCCTACATACCCTCACTCTCCTACATACACACAATCTCCTACATACCCACACTCTCCCAGATACACACAGTCTCCTACATACCCACACTCACCAGTATACCCACACTCCCCTACATATCCTCAATCTCCTACATACCCTCACTCCCCTGCTTACCCACAGTCTCCTACATACCCACACTCCCCTACATACCCACACTCCCCTACATACCCACACTCCCCTACATACCCACACTCCCCTACATACCCACACTCAGCTGACTCAAATAGCACGCACCCACAAACACCACCCATCCAACTACACACATCTCATTCCACCCACTTACTCATGACATCCTGTCACACAACATCGACTCTTGCACAGCATCCACCCACATCTCCCCACCTCTCCACCCACAATATTCAACACCCACCAACCCACAACAATCCAAACACTACTACACACCTGCCTGTTCATACCAGCAACCACATGCTCACCCAAAATAACCCTCACCCACCCACCACCCAGAACAGTACCCACCCACCCACCACTCAAACCAGCCACCTATCCACCACCCAAAGCAACACCCACCCATCCACTAGCCTAAGCAACCAGCACCCGCCCACCACCCAAAGCAACGGCCACCTGTCCACTTCCCAAATCAACCACCATCTACACACACAAAATAACCCTCACCTGCCCGCCCACAGCAATGCCTATTTGCCCACCTATACCTCAATCCACCCACACCGCACCCACCTGCTTTGGTGACACAGGAGATTTCACTCAGGAGAAACTACATAAATATAAAACAAAAATTGTCTCTGCACAATCAGTCATTATTACTCAATTGAGGTCCTTTAAAAGTATTTTATGCCATGGTTTTTCATCTTGGTGTTAGTCATGTTATATTATGCCCTTAAAATCATGCTATTCACATGGACAAAATATCTGCCTACATGCAGTAAGTTAAGAAGCAGCACATCTCTATCATCTTGGCAGTAACTTTACAGTACTTTGTAATCTGAGAATGTAATAATTTAATGCACTGAGTAAAGGAAAAGAGGTGTGTATATATATATATATATATATATATATATATATATATATATATATATATATATATATATATATATGCATGAAATGATTTATGACACTGATCACATTAATGCAGAACAACCACAATGAAAAATTGGAGAATGCTAAAGCACGTTCAACCCAACAGAGCCATCTTGAGTAACAGGGATGACAATCCTGTTACTAAAGACGGCTCTGCCAGGCTGAAAGCGCTTTAGCATTTCTCACCTTTTCATTGTGGTTGTTCGGCATATATAATACACTCACAGACAACCACGTGCTTTCCAGACACCTCTTATCCGGATGTGTCTGTTATTTGTTTCGGGTTTGTCTGAGTAATAATGTGGGATAAACTGGTGAGGTGAGGGGAACGGGTTGAATAAAAATGTGTGATAAAGTGGAGTGCGGGAGTGGTACAAGTATTTCACCATCTGAGGTACCTCATTAGGCTAGACAGAATGTCAAGCTAGACAAACTGTCAGTCTATACAGGCTAAACAGGCCATCAGGCTAGACAAGTGTCAGCCTAGACAAACTGTTAGGTTAGACAGGGGTAGACATACTGCCAGGCTAGACGTGCTGTCACACTTGACATACTTTCAGGTTAGACAGGTTGGAATTCTGGACATGCAGTCAGGTTAGACACGCAGGGGTCAGGTTAGATTGTCCATCAGGCCATTAGGCTAGACAATTGTCAAGCTAGATAAACTGGGTCTAGACAGTGTCATGCTAAACAAACTGGGTCTAGACAGATTGTCAGGCTAGACAAACAGGGTCTAGACAGATTGTCAGGCTAGACAGGCTGTCAAGCTAAACACACTGTCAGGCTAGAAAAAGAATCTGAGACAGATTGTTTGACCGACAGTCAGGCTAGACTGTCACACTTGACAGGTTCTCAGGCTTCTAATATTGATGAAAAATTTTCAGACAGAAAAATGAGCACAGTAATCAGAGGCAAGATTGGAGAAATGTCATGAGTGGAGTCCCACAGGGTTGAGTTCTTGTACCAGTAATGTTCATTGTCTTCATAAATAATTTACCAAAAGGAATACAGAATTATATGAACATGTTTGTTGGTGATGGTATTAAATATACCATCACCAGCAAACATTAAATATGTTTAAACATTAAATTAAGAGGTATTAAATATGCCAAAACTAGATGATAGAAGAAAAAGTGGCGATATGATCACTATGTACAAAATTGTAATGGGAATCGACAAAAATGATAGGGAAGAATTCATGAGATCTAGTACTTCAAGAACAAGAAGTCATAGATTTAAGCTGACTAAGCAAAGGTGCCAAAGAAATATAACAAAATTATCTTTTGCAAACAGAGTGGTAGAATACTCTACATATTTTGTTATGTACATTTGAATTTTTTTTTAATTCCATATCCCTCCAATGTCCATCCTTTGAGAGAGCTTCTATTTATATCTCCCCAAGCTCCAGAATCCTCCAAACCCAAGTACCACTCCAGGCTCTATCGAACCACGAGTACCTACCAGACACCAGTACCAAAATCTGGCCCCCTTCAATGGAAGCAAGGGGAGTTTGGGGTACTAGACCACCATAATAATTATACAGGGAAAACACCACCAGAAAGGCAGAGCAAAACAAGAAACAGCTGCTTGGACAACATTTGCAACCTGATTCAATTTACAGTATGTATATTTCTGGGGGAGCCTCTTCGGCTCCCTGGAGCTATCTGGGCTGATTGGCAGTATTAGCTTTGGGCATTATTCAGTGTACATGGAGTTCTAGGCCTACCAGGTACCATGAACAAGAACATCGCTCCCTCAGAGAGGCGCGAGGAGCAATGGCCTATAGACACACTTTATATATAATTTAAGAAGTACTCTGTCTGCCATCGACCACCAGGTCAGGCACCCAGAAAGATAGGCACCCCAAAACACCCCCTCCCCCCTCATTCTAGTTAAGAATTGGTACCAAAGCTGAAACAAGTGGATAGAACTCCCCAAGAAGAAAAACGAGCATGACGTTACACACAGAAATCACAATTGCGTGATGCATCAAATGAACAAATCCACAAGGGCTGTAACAAGGATTCGAACCTGTGTCCAAGAGCATCCCAGACGCTGCCTTAATCGACTGAGCTACGACATTGTCAAAAGGAGTTGAAACTGAAGTTCTACTGAACTTACTGGATCCTGCAGCCTCTCCGAGGCTCAAACCCGGATTTTACACAACTCCCCCCATGCACTCGAGCTATGTCAATAGAAAGAATGTGAAATATATGAAAGAATGCTTTCAACCAAACAGGGGTTTCTATAAGCCATTGCTCCTCGTACCCCTCTTGGGGGGGGGGGGGGGGGGGGCAGGTTCTGGCTCGTGGTCCCCGGTAGGCAGGAACTCCATGCACTTTGACTGATGCCAGTAAGCTAATAGTTGCATATCAGCCTGGACAGCTCCGGGGAGCCTCCGGGGTCTCACCCAGAAAATGGCGTTTCATTACATTCAACTCTGTTTTTTTTTCTATGTCTCACTTGTAAGTGTCCCTCTCAGTTCATGTTTGCAATATCTCTTCACTTGTCATATCATCCTTGTCCCTATGGAGAGTCCCACTTGCAAAGTTTTGCAGAACTTTGACCCACATGGTAACGTCTTCTACCCGTCCTATTATTATGAACACCTTTTCCTTGAACACTTTTCTTTGCACTCACTCTCCATTGTCCTGTTCACAGATAGATACAAGTCTGCTGACCGTGTTGGCTACTCTGTAATATTTCTTGACCAAACCAATATATGCCGCCTACTCCCAGAGGTTAGCATCTTCCTGGTTCAACTGTGTACAATTTTGAGTGCTCATCGTCAACTGTTTTTCCGACGTCAACATTCCTTTGCCATTATGGTTGACTCACAGTGCTCTCGTGGCTCTGGAGTCATTTAACTCCCATACATCCTGTGATGGTCAAAATCTAATATTGGCTATTCCTTATCTCTAGCAGATTTAAGACAGTTGAATTTTGCTGGGTTCCCAGTCACATTGGTATTACCTTAAATGACCTTGAGGACCCTGTAACTAAGAAGGCTATCTGCACTTGTCCTATTTCCCCCAAAAAAAGCATTCCTTATTCAGATCTCTACCCAGTCATTCATTCCTCAATCTGAGACTGCTGCAGGCTCGTTGATCTGTTGTTACAGGTAAGAAAGTGTGCACTCTTAAAGGTAGCATATCCCCTTGGCCTTCCAACTACAGTGGTACCTCGGAATACGAGTGTCTCTATACGAAATTTTCAGAATACGAGCAGGATTTCATCGGAAAATGTGCCTTGGAAGGCGAGGGTTACCTCGGAATCCGAGTTTGTTGATACGCGTACAGGCCAAACTAGCACGTGATGGTACGGCGATCGTCGCTCCTCACCCCTCAGTTTACCAGTGCCTGGCGCCCAGTGACTATCCCACGTCAATTCTTCACCCGGATTTTCAGTGTTTTGTTGGATTTTTGGTCATTTGACCATAAATGTTGTTATTATATATCTCACCATGGGTCCCAAGAAAGCCAGTGGTAAGGATCAAGGCAAGAAAGCACATGTGAGGATGACAATAGAGGAAAAACAAGAGATCATTCGGAAGCATGAAAATGGTACACGTGTTGTTGAACTTTGTAGGCAGTACAACAAAGCCAAGTCAATGATATGCATTATACTTAGCAAGTAAAACGACATTATGAGTGCTAAAGTGGCAAAAGGCGTAAGAACGATCACGAAACAAAGACCACAAATACTTGAAGAAGTGGAAAAGTTGTTATTAATTTGGATACACAACAAGGAGTTAGCGGGTGATAGTGTTTCAGAGGCCATCATTTGTGAGAAAGCCAGGGTATTGCACGAAGACCTTGTAAAGAAAACCCCTGGAACGAGTGCAGATACGATAGACTTTAAGGCAAGCAGGGGATGGTTTGAAAAATTTAGAAAAAGAAGCGTATCCATAGTGTCAGTGTCATCCATATCCACCACACCTCTCCTCCTCCCCCCTTCCTCACCATCTTCCATACGCCTACAGCATTCATCAGCAAGGGTAAGTAATAACTTGAACATAGTTTTGTAGGTTTATTTAGATGAATTAGGTATAAAATTTAGTTTGAAGTGAGGTTTTTGGGGCAGTCAGGAACGGATTAATTCATTTCCCATTATTTCTTATGGGGAAATTAGCTTCGGATTACGAGTTTTCAAAATACGAGCTGTCTCCAGGAACAGATTAAACTCTTAAACCGAGGTACCACTGTACCACCATAACTGGCGGTGGGAAATAGCTTTGGCATGTATTGGTCATACACGCTTAACTCATTGGCACTTAATGCCATGCTGCCCTCTCCTTGTTGTTAAAAATCATTGTCCCTCTTACAGATGTGCACCTCCTTGTAGAATGTCCCGATTTTCAGGACGTTCATATGTCTTGCTTTCCTAATGTCTCTCAAGGTCATGTCTCTCAATAGAATCCTTAGTGAATCAGATACCTTCAATATCGCTCACCTTATGTGCTTCTGTTCTCATATTATCCTCAGTGATATTTAGCTCCTTTTCAATATCCTGTAACTGATGGTGTTACATAGATTTGGTACCTTCTTTTGATAATTCCTTTCCTCCTTGCAATGGATCTTGGGGGTTGGTTACGGGCTGCGCATGTCTGCTGGGGACAGCTGGTGATGGGGAGGGCCCTCAAGTTGCATTGGACTGTTGTCTGGTGGTGGGCAAGTGTAACTAAGTAGCAGTTAGGTTTGAAGGGATTCATGTTCTTTGGTGGAAGCATGTTTTCTTACACGCTTAACTCTTTTGCAGATTTTGGCCAAGACTGAGACTTGTGCTTTCAGGGAGGTCTGATAATCACTGATGCTTGGTTTAGCCAATGGTGGATCACATGCTCTGTCCTACTGCCTCAATGTGGCATTATTTGAGTGTTCTTCAGGTTGAGATCTTGTTTGTGAACCCTGTGTCTTGCCTCCCTGTGTCTTGCCTCCCTGTGTCTTGCCTCCCTATGTCTTGCAGCCCTGTGTCTTGCAGCCCTGTGTCTTGCAGCCCTGTGTCTTGCCTCCCTGTGTCTTGCATCCCTGTGTCTTGCCTCCCTGTGTCTTGCCTCCGTGTCTTGCCTCCCTGTGTCTTGCAGCCCTGTGTCTTGCCTCCCTGTGTCTTGCATCCCTGTGTCTTGCCTCCCTGTGTCTTGCCTCCCTGTGTCTTGCAGCCCTGTGTCTTGCAGCCCTGTGTCTTGCAGCCCTGTGTCTTGCCTCCCTGTGTCTTGCATCCCTGTGTCTTGCCTCCCTGTGTCTTGCAGCCCTGTGTCTTGCAGCCCTGTGTCTTGCAGCGCCCTGTGTCTTCCATCCCATATTCCAAGGTCCAGTGCTGGAAGGTTATCTGTAATGTTTGCTTCAGCCAGCCAGCTGTGCTGAAGTACTATTGCTTGTGACATCTGGAAATTTGTTGCTCAGATGGTTTTCTTTGACAATGTGTCCAAATATCCGGACTTAAGGATTTTGGTGCTCCAACAGATTGTTGACTTAGCACTATTTATTGCATGTCCCCACAACTTTGCTGTACTTAGGTATTTGCACATGAAGCTACTTTTTAATTTTTTTTACTAATTAGTTTTGTTTCAGAAATGTAGACCTCTTCTATTGAGGTGCCATTGTGATTACCTCAGGAAGGTACTCCCAAATATCAAGTATTGAATGTGCATTGTAGATAATTCAACTATACACCAAAGTTGTCTGAACTCTTTGAGATACCCTGACAGAAGGAACAGTACACTCACAATATGGTAAATATATATATTACCGTGGTGGCTGTTGTATTATGATGGCATCATGACAACATCCTCATCCGTTAGGTGAGGGGGTGCCAATGGCAGCAAGTGTCTGATCATGGATAGTGGCTATTGCCAAGTACAGCCAGTATGTAGCAGTACTGTACTTCCTCATAGTGCTCATGTAGCTGTGACAGCATTCTGATGTAGTTGTTACAAATGCAATGAAATGCTCTTTTCTTGTTGGTCCTCGGTAGCTGTGTATCCTCCCTCTATTCCCTTCTTCCCTGTAGGATGGCAGGTTTACCAGCGAGGCTGCGAGATCCCAGGTGACCTGGGTTGCTGCGTGCTGGTGTTAGATGTCAAATTGAGTATAAACAGTGCCGCACAAATTGTTTACTTTATTACTTTTGGGTACCACATTTTGTTCAAGCAGTTGCTAGTTTTGTTGTTCTTGTGCTGTCTGGGGGAGCTATCCAGGCTGAATGGATATGTATAACTTTCTGGCATCAGTCAATGCATGGAGTTCTTGCCTACCTGGGACCACGAGCCAGAACCTGGCCCCCTCTAGAGAGGCGCAAGAAGCAATGGCCTATAGAGACCCCCCCTTTATTATTGGGAGCATTCTATGTCTGCCATCATCTGGGATAGGCACCCAGAAAGGTAGGTGCCCCCAAAACAAACCCCTATTCTGGTAAAACTATTGCGACCGAAGACTGAACAAATGGCCAGAACTCCCCAAACGAAAACTAGCAACGAGCATGATGTCATCATGTTGCAGCTCCGCTGTCTGCGCAACCCCCCTCCCCCCTCCCCAGAAGGGGGAAGGGGCAGCCCCAGACCTAACTGCCGGCAACCCACCCTACAGTTCTTTGCTGATGGGAGTCTGGTGCGGTCGTGCCTCTGGCTCCAGTGTTTTGTTACAGTTCTGTGCCTTGTGGTGTGGGCTGTCCCTTCCAGTGGTGAGTGGGTCAGGAGTGATACTCTACGGTACTCGGGCTGCATGCGCCTAGGGTTTCCTTCCCTAGGTGCCCTGTAAGTACTGCCCTTGGGGCTTGGGGCCACCTTCCGCAAGTCACCTCGGGATCTACCTCCGCTGTGCTGTTTACTGCTCGGTATTTGGCTGCCCTTAGGGTTATCTTGAGATGATTTTGGGGCTTAGTGTTCCCGCGGCCCGGTCTCGACCAGGTCTCCACCCCCAGGAAGCAGCCCGTGACAGCTGACTAACTCCCAGGTACCTATTTACTGCTAGGTAACAGGGGCATCAGGGTGAAAGAAACTCTGCCCATAGTTTCTTGCCGGCGCCTGGGATCGAACTCGGGACCACAGGATCACGTGCCAGTGTTTTGTCGGCTCAGCCACCGACTCCCTGGGGGTCATCTTGAGGTTATCTTGAGATGATTTCGGGGCTTTTTAGTGTCCCCGCGGCCCAGTCTTCGACCAGGTCTCCACCCCCAGGAAGCAGCCCGTGACAGCTGACTAACTCCCAGGTACCTATTTACTGCTAGGTAACAGGGGCATCAGGGTGAAAGAAACTCTGCCCATAGTTTCTTGCCGGCGCCTGGGATCGAACTCGGGACCACAGGATCACGTGCCAGTGTTTTGTCGGCTCAGCCACCGACTCCCTGGGGGTCATCTTGAGGTTATCTTGAGATGATTTCGGGGCTTTTTAGTGTCCCCGCGGCCCGGTCCTTGACCAGGTCTCCATCCCCAGGAAGCAGCCCGTGACAGCTGACTAACACCCAGGTACCTATTTTACTGCTAGGTAACAGGGGGCATAGGGTGAAAGAAACTCTGCCCATTGTTTCTCGCTGGCGCCTGGGATCGAACCCGGGACCACAGGATCACAAGTCCAGTGTGCTGTCCGCTCGGCCGACCGGCTCCCCAGCTGACCGGGTCAGCTGGGTTTTTTCTTGCCCTTGTTTGTCTCTGGGTAGGGGGGTAGTTTTTGTCACTGGCAGGGGCGCAGTGACAAAACTGCGCTGCACAGCTAATTTTCACCAATAACAGTGGCCGGCTCTGTTCCGCCTGGGTACGTTGTCCTCTTGCGGGTTTTTCTTTTTTTGTGGCGGGGAGGGGGGGGGTCTGCCCTTATGTCCCCCTTCTCTGTTCTTGGGGTTATTGTATCCATCTACCTTGTTTTGGTGGTCCACCCAGCCTTGGCCCCCATGAGTGTACATGTCCCCGTGGGGTTCAGCTAGTGAAGTTTTGTTGGTAGATTTTGTTTTTGGTAGTTCGCAGTACCCTGCCTGGGCTTCCCCTAGCATGTATCCAAGGCTAAGAGCCCTGGGAAACCCCACGGGGGCTACGTGGTCCGATGGATGTGACTCCTGAGTTCCCCCTCGCTTCTTGCGAGTTTGAATGTTGCTCTGTCCCCTTGTCTCTGGGGGACACTCACCGGTTTTGCCTCCGGCATGCTACTTGTTGGGTCGGTGATTGTTTTGACCTGGAGTCGTGCGACATGTGTTGTCTGTACGTATGCCAGTTCACCCAGGCTACTGGGCCTGATATGAGGGTGTGGGCAGCTGAGGTATTGCATGCTAGATTTAGGTTGCTGCAACATGCTAGGTTAGTTGCTGCCCCGGATGCCCCGAGACTGCCCCGTTTTAGTTATAGGGACCCCGGACTGGGGGGGGGGGGTGGGAGTCGCTTCGGCTCTGGTTCCATCCGCCCCTCCTAGTCCTTCCTCTTCTGTCGTTCATTCAGTTACCCCCGCCCCCCTTCCCCCCCTTGCTTCTGGCTTCAAAATGTCTGAGGGTTTCGGAGTCGGGGCAGGGTTTAGTTTGTTTGGAGACTCTGGCGGTCTCGGGGGTGTCCCCTTCTGGGGCTGCGGTGGAGGCATTCGAGCCTGGTCCTTCTGCCGGAGCTTCTAAGTCTGGCCAGTGGACCCCCCTTCGTTCCTGCTTTTTCGGCTGCTCCCGCCTTTTCTTTGAAGGTGGGGGTCAGGAGGACGGCTTGGCCCCGGGTCCTCAGGGTGAGGTTCCCAGGGTTGGGGAGGGGTTGGCTTGGGGGCCTTGGGCCCCGTTGGACCCCGCCTGGGTTTTCCTACCCTCTGAGCAGGGCTTGGTGTTACAAGGAGAGGGGGTTCTCTTTCGCTCCCTCCACGTACAAATAGGACTTGGTGTCCACCCCTCCCCGGGCTCTGTTCCGTGATCCCGCGGGTTCTTCGGTTCCACCTTTCCGGAGGTTTCCGGCTTCCCGTGTTTCGTCTTCGGAGGTGCGGAAAGCCTTGGTAGCTTACTTTCTGCGCGACCTGGATTATGCTTTTGTGATTTATCCGTGTTCCTTCGTGTACGGATCTTCTGGTTCGTATGGGTTTCGTTATGAAGTTCCAGAGTCGTCCTGGTTGGCAGACTGACCTCTCTTTTTGTTAGAGGCTTGGCACACGTTCTGTCGGTCCTGTGCGCTTGAGTGGCGAGAGACTTCTACGACGTTCCAGGTTTTCCTGGGGGGCGACTTCGAGCATCTTAATGCTTGTTTGTTCGCTCCTGCTTTTTCGCGGGATGTTGGTGTCATGCAGCTTCACGTGCAGGTTTCTTCCCTTTCGGCTGCCTTGATTGCGGAGGATTTGCGGACTCGTGGCTTGCTTGCTTCAGCCCTGCGTTTCTTTTCCCTCCTTGAGCTCTCCTCGGATTAGCTTGAGTTAGATGTAGGGGCGCTTGGGGCCACTGCCGGGTCCGGTGAGCTGCCCTCTGTGGTGCGGGCATTGTCTGCTTTGTTGAAGCTCTTCCCGCCCATCCAGCGTGATGCTGTTTTGCGGTTCTATGCTTCTCGCCTCGCGTGTCATCAGGCGGTGCGTGGGGGGCCTTCCCGGAAAGGTCGAGCCAGGGCTTGGGGTTCTTTTTGTTGGGGTAGGCCTTTGGTGCCAGATTCGGGGCTGGCGCAGCCTTCGATTCAGGCTGTTGCTGGTCGGCGTGGGGATCGCCCTGTTCACCACTTGGGTTCTCGCAAGACGCGTCAGCCCTTTCGCGGTTCGTCCCATTGACAGGGCAATGGGGGGGGGGGGGGGGCTCGCCCGGTGTGCTCGCACCTGGTCCCACGATTCATGGGCTTTTCGGATCATTTTGTGCGGCCTGTGGTGGCGTTGGGTGGCTCCTCCCTCAGGGTGTTCGGGGCTGGTGGGGCAGGCCTCTTCCCCTGTCCTCTGTCGGGTCATCTCGGAGTGGATTCGCTAAGGGCATGGTTGAAATGATGGTGTCCTCTCAGGTGGGTTTCCCACCTGTTTCCGGTCCCGAAACGGGACTGCGCGGACCTCCAGTTCATTCTGGACTTGTCCCATCTGACCCCGTGGATTTCTTGCCCCTCCTTCAGGATGACCACTTTGTCCCAGGTCCGTCTTCTTTTGGAGCCGGGTGCTTGGATGGTGTCCCTGGACCTCAAGGACGCGTATTGGCGTATCCCGGTTCATCCGGGGTTCAGGGACTGGCTCGGTTTTGTTGTGGGGCGTCAAGGTTACCACTTTCGTTGTCTTCCCTTCGGGTTGAATCTGGCACCTCGCATTTTTACACGCCTTACTCGGGTCGTGGTAGCCCACCTGCGTCTGTTAGGTATTCGAGTTCTGGCCTTCCTCGACAACTGGCTGGTTTGGGCTCCCAGCCGGTCCGCATGTCAGCTCGCCAGGGATTCGGTTCTTTCCTAGCTCACCGGGTTCTGGTTCTTGGTGAACTGGAGGAAGTCCCATCTGGTTCCCCTCTCAGGTTCAGTCTTGGCTGGAGTCTGCTTTGGGACACTCGCACTGCTTCATTGTCTCTGCCTCCGGCGGCTTTGTTTCGCCTGCGGTCCCGCCTTTGCCTGTTTCTGGGGGGTTCCCGGGTCACGTGGTGGTTGCTCAAGAATTTGTGTGGGAGCCTGAACTTTGCCATGATGGTCTACCCGCCGGGTTGGGTGTGGCTTCATCGGCTGTTCTGGTTCCTTCGGGGACGGCCCTTCCGCCTCTCTCGCGATCATTGGGTTCGGCCTCCGGGGGCTTTAGGTCAGTTGCTGCGTCGCCGGCTTCCTCTTCGGGTTTTTCGGGGTTCAGTGCCTTGGCGCCTACCCGAGCCCTCGCTCGATGTGTACACGGACACGTCGTCTCTTGGCTGGGGTTTTGTAACCAATGCTTACCAGGCCGACCAGGGGCAGTGGGGTCCGTCGGGCTCACAGCACGGTCCAGTTCACAACGGTGTGGATGTCGCTCCAGAGAGTTCGAGTCGCTCGCGAATTTACAATCCGGCTCCTTTCGGACTGCTCCCCGGTGGTTCATTGTCTGAATTGTGGGGGTTCAATGTGGTCCTTGGCTCTTTGGGGCTGGTCGCTTCGGATGACTCGTCTGCTGAGTTCTCGGGGTTTGGCTTTCCTGGCGGTTCATGTCCGGGGAGTGTCCAACATCCTGGCGGACGGCCTGTTTTGTTTTCTTCCCCATTCCACGGAATAGATGGTCGATGCCGACTCCTTCAGTTGGCTGTGCCAGACGTTCGGGACTCCGAACGTGGATCTCTTCACGTCGGCGTGGTCAAGACGTTTCCCAGTATACATGGCGCCCTTCCCCCGACTGCGAGGCTGTTGGGGTCAACGCCTTCAGGCAGGACTGGGTGAGGTGGCATTACCTCTTCCTCTTTCCCCCCGGTTCAGCTGTTGCTCCAGGTCCTGGCTCCCTTGGAGACTTACCAGGGTCAGGTTGTCCTTCTGGCTCCATGGTGGTCGGCCCAGCCTTGGTTTCAGGCGCTGCTTGCTCGGTGTCCGAACCCAAGGGTCTTCCCGTGGCTCCGCCTCTTTCAGCAGATCGGTCCAGCCCGGCATGAGGCTGGTTCCGTCTTCTCCTCAAGTCTTCACGTCTGGTGTTTTTGACTCAGGTTTATCATCACTTGTATAGTGCACAAGTGGCTTCGTTGTTGGTCTCCCACCTGCGTGCTTTGTCTCAGCAGCAGTATAAAGTTTCCTGGTGGTCCTTCCGGTTTTTCCTATCACTGCATAGGTATTCTTCAGTCTCTGATAGGGTTGTTCTGTCCTTTCTTTCTTGGTTGTTTCAGGACCGTCATCTTGTGCCTAATACTGTCGCCTCGTATCATGCAGCATTGGCAGAGCCACTTCAGCTTTCAGTGTTGATGTTACTTCTGCCCCATTTCGCAAGCTGTTTCATGCGTTGTTTCACTTCCGCCCTGCTCATGCGTCGCTTGAGCCGTTCTGGTCCTTGGACTGCTTGCTCTCGTTTCTCTCTTCTCCTTGGTTTGTTATGGCCCCTTCCATTCGGGATTTTTTTTTAAGGTGCTTTTCCCTTTGGCATTGGTCTCTGGGGGTCGGGTTGAGGACTTTCATGCTCTCCTCTGGCGCAGGAGATTCTGCTCCTTGGGTCCCAGTTGGTCGTTTTGTTCGCTTGCAGCCGTCTCCCTCTTTTCTGGCGAAGAATGAGACGGCTGCCTTCCGGAGGGGTCCTTTGGTTGTTGATGCTTGGTTGGTCAGGCCGGGGGTGCATCATGTATTGTGTCCGGTTGCGACTCTCCACTGTTATTTGCGTGCAACGGCTTCGGTTGCCGGGGATGCGCTCTGGGTGGACCCGGTTTCCCTTCTTCCCTGTTCTCAGGCTCGGGTCTCTCAGGTTGTCCGCAGGGTTATTAAATCTAGCCAGCCTGCGGTCTATTCCCCGGGCCCACAACGTTCGTAAGTTTGCTGCCTTGGCTGCCGTCTTTGGCAACATGTCGTGGGTGGACATTCGGGCCCGGGGTTTTTGGAGGTCGAACAGGGTCCTGGCCTCTCGCTACCTGTTGAATGTTCCTGGGCCTAGGCGGGCCTGCGTTGCATTGGATCGGCGGTTGCAGCCAGTTGTCTCGACCTCGCGTCGAGGAGTGAGGACGGATCGCCTCCCGGGTAAGTCCCTGTTTTTCCTTATCTTTGGGTAGTTAGCTCCGGAGAGCCGATGAGGCTTCCCCAGAAAACCAGCGTTGAATGTAATGAAACGCCATTTTCTGGGTGAGTCCCGGAGGCTCCCCGATTTCCCTCCCTCCCTCCCTCTGGTAAGCAGTGTTTTTCGCATTTTTGATACCCAGCCTAAGAACTGTGGGGTGGGTTGCTGGCGGTTAAGTCTGGGGCTGCCCCTTCCCCCTCCCGGGGAGCCGAGGGGGTTGCACAGACAGCGGCGCGGCAACGTGATGACGTCATGCTCGTTGCTAGTTTTCGTTTGGGGAGTTCCGTCCACTTGTTCGGTCTTCGGTCGCAATTGTTTTACCATTATAGGGGTTTGCTTTGGAGCACCTACCTTTCTGGGTGTCTATCCTGGTCGATGGCAGACATAGCATGCTCCCAATAATAAAGGGGAGTCTCTATAGGCCATTGCTCCTCGTGCCTCTCTAGAGGGGGGCCAGGTTCTTGCTCTTGGTCCCCGGTAGGCAAGAACTCCATGCATTGACTGATCCCAGAAAGTTATACATATCCACTCCAGGGAGCCTTCGGGACTCGCCCAGAAAATAGCGTTTCATTACATTCAACGCTGGGTTTTTTCCTCATTTTTGGTGTTGGTTTCTGATCCCTGAACTCTCCTTGCCTCATGGAGAGTGCCAGAATGTGGTTGTGGTGCATCTCCCTTAACCATCACTTAGCTTCGGAAGATACTTGGTGCTTTATCAGTAGTAAGTGTTACCAGTAGTAAGCTGTCTCGTGCGTTGTTTCACCTCCGGCCTGCTCATGCGGCCGGAGGTGAAATATTCAATGCTATATTTTTATTCCCTTGATAATTTAAGTTCCGGTTGGATAATTAGGCTTGAAAAATACCATACGCAATGTTAAGAACAAAGTGCCTGCTATTAGAAAATTAGACAGTGCAAACTGCCGTGTTAAAAATTGCTATAGTTTGTATATGGTTTGCACTCTGGTGATGTCAAGCAGAGAACTTGAAGTAACCTAATACAAAATTTAAGAAAAAACTTGCAGCATCCATAGTTGACTCAAGACACTCATTCACTTCACGAACCTGGCAAATGTTTGTTGCCAAAATAAACCCCAAATTAGCAATTGCTGATCATGAATTTAGTTTGTTGCTTCATTTCAATCCTCGCCTTTCACTAGCAAACTAATAAAACTTATACAGTAAAGTGGCAAATAATTTTTTTTAGAAGATTAGCTTACATTACTATAGATTCCCTTTTCAGAGAAAAAGAAAAATTTTGTGGATTTTAAGCATAGAAATATCAGTCAAAATTTAAAATTTAACAAGGTGCTGTTATATGCCATGGCTATTTCAGCATTATAATCTCAGTGTTTTGTTTACAATACTTGATACTAATCCAGACCTAATGTTGTTGTGTTGTGGGAGGTAAGCTCTCTCAGCTGATGTCCTGATGTAGTGTTGTGGGAGGTAAGCTCTCTCAGCTCATGTCCTGATGTAGTGTTGTGGGAGGTAAGCTCTCTCAGCTGATGTCCTGATGTAGTGTTGTGGGAGGTAAGCTCTCTCAGCTGATGTCCTGATGTAGTGTTGTGGGAGGTAAGCTCTCTCAGCTCATGTCCTGATGTAGTGTTGTGGGAGGTAAGCTCTCACAGCTGATGTCCTGAAGGGGCAATGCCATTGTAGTCATGTTCTATCTATGAAAAGCTTTTTATGTTATACAAGGAAAAAAATTATTTTGTTAATAATTTGTTAATTTGTTAGCTATCTATCTGCACTAAACATTACTTTGTAACTTAGTTTCTTTATATCTTGTGTGTTTAACCCAACTGTTTGGCCATGGAGCAAGTGCATTCTGTGAGCTTCTAGGTGAGCTTTCATGAGCTGTGAACTCTTCTTTATTAGTATGCCACCACACTAAACATACCACGATGAGCAACATGACATGGTGGACGTTATATGTACAGCTTAATGTATCTGCATTTCCTGTTGTTCTAGCAATGTAACTTCATGCTGACTTGTTATTATTAAGTTAAAGATGCCTTGAATACAGGCTAGGCATGATATTTAGAATATAAATAATTAATACTTACTCCTCAACCTTAATGCTTGTGTGTGTGTGTGTGTGTGTGTGTACTAAAGTCATGAAATAATTCCTGTATCATATATCAAGTTCTATAGGAAATACTTAGCTGAGGTTTGTTTCCTGTTTTATTAATAATATTAATTATTATTATTATCTTAATATTACATAGCTATATAATCACTAGTTTGATGAATTTGTATTTATAAATAAAAGATTCACATACAGTATATAGTGATATTGTGTGACTCATTTCCTATTATGGTTTAATTCATAAGTTATGGATTTATGGATTTTAATTTCAATGTTGAAAATTAAATTGAGGAACGAAAATGAGGAAAATAGAATGAGCAATAGTTTTCCACAGATTAACAACTATGTCCCTGGCTATCACTATATTATTGCCTAGCTCAATGGGGACTGGCTGCTACCATGGCGCCTAGGTCAACAGGAGGACTGGCTGCTACCATAGAACATAAGAATAAAGATAACTGAATAGGGCCTATTGGCCCATACAAGGCAGCTCCTATTTATAACCACCCAATCCCACTCAATATACAAGTAAGTAAGTAATTATCAAAAGAAGGCACCAAACCGGGAAGGCTATGTAGCACCATCAAATACGCAAAATAATCAGAGGGCCCTAAATATCACCAAGGATGCCAATACGAGAACAAAAACGCATAAGGCGAACGATATCAAAAGTATCCGAGTCACCAAGAATTCTATCGAGGGACAGGTGACCGCGAGGGGCGGTCGGAAAGCAGGACACACGCTCGTCCTGGAAGTCAGGACATTCAAGAAGGACATGCACGACCGTAAGAGGGACAATGCAACTAGGACAATAAGGAGCAGGGCGGCGCTCCATCAAGTGACCATGGGTTAAGTGAGTATGGCCAATACGCAACCTCGCCAGAGCTGTTTCCCACCGCCGGTTACGGTGGAAGGAGGACGGCCACGAGGAAACACAACATTTAAGAGTACGTAGTTTGTTACCAGTAACAGACAACCAAGAAGCCTGCCAACGGGTAAGGACTGAGGAATGGATAACCGGGTAAAAGTCGGAATACGGAATGCCTTTGCGAGAGATGGGACAAGAGCGGACAGCTTCCTTGGCAGCAGCATCCGCACGCTCATTTAAAGACACACCAATATGGCTGGGAACCCAACAAAACTCAACCGACTTAAATTTACTGTGAACGAGAAACAGCCAATGCTGGATCTCGACAACTACTGGATGAACCGGATTAAAGGACCCGAGAGCCATGAGGGCACTACGAGAGTCAACAACAACCACAAAGGAAGACTGACAACGAGAAAGCAGGAGACGAATATCATAAAGTTCCGCTGTAAAGATGCTAGTCTCCGGAGGCAAGCGACACATATAAGTGCGATCAGGAAAAACAACAGAGTAGCCAACACCGTCCGCTGACTTAGACCCATCGGTGAAGACAGAAACGGAGCGGGAGTGAGAGGAAAAGGCGTTTTAGAACCGTAGGAGGGGTAAAAGCTTTAGTGATACGGGTCAAGGATGTACAAAACCGTGGAAGAGGGACCCTCCACGGGGGCAAAGAAGGAACAACACGAGGAGAAACATCAGAAATACGAACGGAAAGAGAATCCTGTAGGCGAGATAACCGGACAGAAAGAGGGAGGTGGTGAAGAGGAACAGGAACCGCAGGAGGGGTAAAAGTTAAAGCACGACAGAGGCGAGAGGAAGGATGTTGCAAGGACCGCGCAAGATAGCGAAGACAGTAGCGATCACGGCGGTCCTGGAGAGACAGGAAGCCAGTGTCAACATACAAGCTAAGGATGGGAGTCGAACGAAAGGCACCAGAACTGAGGCGCAACCCAGTATGGTGCAAAGCATCAAGACGGCGAAGAGTAGAAGGAGAAGCAGACGAGTAAGCAGGGCAACCATAATCGAGCTTAGACAGGACGAGAGAGGAATGTAAAGCAAGGAGAGTGCGCCTATCTGCCCCCCAAGAAGTATGGGACAAGACCCGAAGGAGGGTAAGGGCCTTAGAGCACTCAACACGGAGGTAAGAGATATGGGGAGACCAAGACAAACGAGTGTCAAGGAATAACCCCAAAAGCTTCGCGGAATCTTTGTATTCAAGGGGATGACCATAAAGTGACAAAGAGGGACGAAGAACAACCCGTTTCCGCGTAAAAGTCATGGCACAAGTCTTAGAAGTAGAGAACTTGAAGCCATGACCTGTGGCCCAAGACGACACGGCATCTTGCAAGTTGAAGCCGGCGTTGAAGGAGAGGCGAATCATCACCCTGACAACAAAGGGTAAGATCATCGACATAGAGAGCGGAGAAGACACCAGAAGGAAGAGAGGAAAGAAGACCATTGAGGGCAACCAGAAAAAGAGTAGTGCTCAGAACACTACCCTGGGGCACACCTTCGTATTGCTGAAAAGAGGGAGAGAGAGCGGTACCAAGGCGCACCCGAAAGGAACGACGAGAGAGGAAGCTGCGGAGAAAGAGAGGGAGATGACCATGAAGGCCAAAAGAATGAAGTTGAGATAGGATATGATAACGCCAAGTGGTGTCGTAAGTCTTTTCTAGGTCAAAAAGGACGACAACAACGGAGGTCTTCGCAGCAAAAGCAGAACGAATATAGACCTCCAAGTTCACCAGGACATCTGTCGTGCTGCGGCACTTGCGGAAACCAAATTGAGAAGGGGAGAGGAGGTGATGGTGTTCCAGGAACCACATCAGACGAACGTTAACCATACGTTCAAAGAGTTTGCAGACACAACTTGTGAGAGCAATAGGGCGAAAGTCCTTAGGGGAAGTACCCAGAGACCCCGGTTTGCGAACAGGGAGGACAACGGCATCGACCCAGTCCTCAGGGACTGACGACGACTCCCAGATCCGATTATACAGACTCAGTAAATACTGAGACGTGCTCGGAGGGAGATGGCGAAGCATCTCATAATGAATACCATCGGAGCCCGCCGCCGTAGAACCGCAGAGGGCCAGGGCAGAACGAAGTTGAGAGAGAGAGAAGGGATCATTATAGGGAAGCTGAAGATGAGTGCAGAAATCTAAAGGACGAGACTCAAGGACAGGTTTATGAAGAAGGAAAGATTGGGGAAGATGAAGACCAGAGCTAACAGAAGAAAAGTGGGAACCCAGTTCGGAAGCGACCTGCAACGGGTCTGCCACAAGAGTATCATGGAGGTGAAGGACCGGTGAAACATCGGGAACGAACTTACCCGCTATCTTGCGGATACGCTTCCAGATCTGGGCCAGAGGGGTTTCGGACGTAATTGTTGAGACATAAGATGCCCAACATTCACGTTTAGCCGTACGGATGGCCCTACGGGCCACCGCACTCGCTTTCCGAAAGAAAAGAAAAGAATCGGTCGTCTGCCTACGGCGGTGCCTCTTCCAGGCTGCACGCTTACAGCGGACAGCCCGAGCACAGTCCGCATTCCACCAGGGAACGCACTTCCGTGGACCCCGAGAGGAAGAGCGAGGAATAGAGCGGAGGGCAGCGTTGAAGACAGTGCCATGAAAAAGGAGGAGAGCACGAGAGAGGGGCAGAAGGGAGAGGTCAGAGAGAGTAGCACTGAGGAAAAATAGGGTCCAGTCCGCCTTAGCAAACTGCCACCTAGGGAAAGAGAGGGAAGGGCGAAAAGAGAAAAAGGAAACAAGGATGGGGAAATGATCACTTCTATGGAGGTCATCAAGAACCTGCCACGTGAAATCTAAGTAAAGAGAAGAAGAGCAGAGAGAAAGATCAAGACAAGAAAGGGTGCGAGTCCGAGAGTCCAAATGAGTGGGCTCACCAGAATTCAGAAGAGACAGGGAAGAAGAGAGGAGAAACGGCTCAAGGAGGCGACCCCGGGTATTCGTCAGAACGTCACCCCAAAGAGAATGACGACAATTGAAGTCTCCCAGCAGGAGCACAGGCTCCTGCTGGGAGCCTAGGAGGTGTTTCAAATCAGGAAGAGAGAGCGGGACACTCGGGGGGAGATAAATGGAACAAACTGTGTACCATTTCCCCACAAAGATACGAGCAGCAGAACAATGGAGAGGCGAAGGAAAAAGTAAAGGAACAAAGGGAACATCAGCCCGAATCAAGAGAGCAGAAGAATTAGAAGCCCCAGCAATGGCTGGGGGGGGGGAGAGAAAGGAATAGCCACGAAAACGACCAGGACGAGCACCAAGCATTGGCTCCTGGAGACAGACACAAAGGGGCGAAAACCGCGAAATCAGAAGTTGGAGTTCGAGGAAATAGGCGTAATAACCTCGAACGTTCCATTGAAGAATGGACAACGACGAGAAGAGAAAGGACAAAAACAGAGAACAAGGAAGAAACAAAGGCGAAAGAGCAACAGAGCACGTTAAAGAATATCAGGGTCGGGATCAGGGTCAGCAAAGTCAGGGTTAGGGGGCATGGGTAAACTGAGCAAAGACGGAGGGAAGGAAACGGGAGAACAGATCAGAGGTGGGCGGGCAGGGTCCGGAGGAGGAGGAAGAGGAGGAGACAACGGAGAGGAGCAGTCAAGGACAGCAGCAGAAAGAGGGGGAGTAGAAAGAGGGGAGCGCACCCCAGCAAGAGCAGCAACCGAAAGGGAAGCAGGGGCCAAAGAAACCTCCATAGCAGGAACAGGGGGCGCAAGCACTGAAACGGAAGGGGAAGGAGCAACAGAGCCAGAAGGAGGAGCTGAGGAAGAAAGCGAAACCTTCTTACCCGCCGGGGAAGAGGAAGGAGAGGAGCCAGGCTTACGCTTCTGACTTAAAGAGACCGGTGTCCCAGCAACTACGTACCGGGCAACGGATTCCAGTGTCTCAATAGGAGAAGCCGAACGAGAGCACACACGACGGCCGTTAGGAGAGCGATGGACATCCGCCCGCACCGACAGGCGGTGGGGAGAGCCGATAGATGGAGGAAGAGGATGGGAAGGAGGATCGGAGGGGGACGAGGAAGAAGACACAGAAGACACGACAGACCGGGTAGAAGGAAGGGGAACCCCAGACAGAGGACCAGGAGGAGGATCCTTCGGGAGAGAACCCAAAGGGACAGAGGAGGGGGCAGTGGGTGCATCAGGGTCCAAGGCCCGGAAACGGTTGTGAGTCTGAGGAAGGTGGGAAGGACGAGGAGAGGAAGAGCGCAACACGCGAGCATAAGAGATATTAGCATAAGGCGGGAGCCGGCGAACCTGGCGCCTCGCCTCAGGAAAAGATAAACGCTCCCGGTGCTTCAAGTTGAGGACGGCTGCCTCAAGCTTGTAATGGACACACGCACGGGAGAAGGTAGGATGGGCCTCACCGCAGTTGAGGCAACGAGCCTGGGGAGAAGCGCACTCCGACTTAGAGTGACCTTCGCCACCACACAAAGGACAGAGAGAGACAGTCCCGGAGCAGCGGAGGGCACCATGCCCAAACCTCCAGCACTTGTTGCAGAGCCGAGGAGAAGGAATGTACTCCTGGACAGAGCACCTGGCACCAGCAAGAATGACAGAGGGTGGAAGGGTCCTACCATCAAAGGTAATCTTCACAACCCGGAGGGGTTGACGGCGACTACCACGAGGGGGACGAGTAAACGTGTCCACCTGGAGAATAGAATGGCCCTGGGCAGCGAGGATATGTCGAATATCGTCGTGGCAGTCGCGCAGGTCCCGAACACCGGTCGCAACATGGGGCGGGAGCAAAATAGTGCCAACACTGGCATTCAACTGAGCGTTCTTCAAGACCCGAACGGGGGTCTCGCCAAGGCAGGATAAGGCAGCCAAGCGGGAAGCAGCATCCTGAGAAGGAGCAGCAACGACACGTGTACCGAGACGAGTGGGGTTGAAAGTAATGGAGGCATCCACGGAATCAAAGAGATGTCGATGGAGGGAGAAATCGTCAGGAGGCGCAGAATCAAGAGGGAGGAGATCAAAATATTTGGCCCACGAAGAGGGACCAAACAAGGCTTGATAGGTAGCAGAACTGGAAGGAATCGAGCAAGGGCGGCCGTGACGAGGACGGCGGTGAGAACCCCCAGAGAGAGAGGGGTTAAAAGGCGCAGTAGTTACAACTAGAGAAGGAGCCGCGCCAGGGGACGAGGTAGTCACCATTGGGGGCTTGGGGCTCGACCCAACCACAGAGGAGGGAGGGGAGCCAGGGGAAGGAGTCAGAGAGGCCAAAGGAGGAGCAAGGTCGGGGCCCAATGCAGCGGAGGCTACAGAGCCCGGTCTTCCAATACGGACCGACTCGGGGGCTTGGTCGCCCACCCCACGAGCCTGAGAAGGTAAACCAGAAGAAGCCGAAACAGGGGTTATCATCTTGACGAAAAGAAGAATTCACTCACGAATGTGCCCCCACACCCACCATGGAGCCACAATTAGAGGCAGGACACCCAACAAGAAGCTATCGCCGATCTTGTCGGGGCCTCCTAGGGGTGCGTCGTGAGTATACGCCCCACAAACGCCACCTTAAGAAACCGACAGTCCGTCGAGATCGGGTTCAGTGACGAAGTGGGGATTGACAATAAAAGGTTCCCCTCGCTCTCGACGTCGGGTACTGCAGTTCTACGGGTGCATGAGTATGCCTCCTCAAGCACCCGGGCGTCAAAATAGAAGAAGTCCAAGGGAAGAACCAGAACGAGCAAAAGGTCGGCAGGAAACGGCAAGCAGATAGGAGAAGAGGGGGGAGAAAAACGAAACAGAAGGAAAAGGAAAAGATGCCCAGCAGAATTGGAGAGGACGGCAGCAGGAGCACAAGGCTAGAAAAGGACAGAGGACTGTCCCAAGGAGCATCACACTCCGGCAGCCGCCCACTAAGCCCCCACACGGCGACAACGAGCTGAGCGGGGAGGGGGACTCAATATACAAGTCCAGCCCATGTTTGAAACAATCAAGGGATCCCACCTCCACTACATTACTCAGTAATTGGTTCCACAAATCAACAACCCTGTTACCGAACCAATATTTACCCAGGTCTTTCCTAAATTTAAACTTCTCCAATTTTTTACCCATTGTTTCGTGTTCTGTCCTGTGTTGATACATGTAATACCCTATTAATATCCCCTTTTGTTATATTCATTCATCCACTTGTAAGCCTCTATCATATGTCACCCCTAACTCCTCGCCTTTCCAGTAAATACAATTTAAGCTTTATTAAGCTTTCTTCATATAATATGTTTCTAATTTGGGAGATTAACTTTGTCTGAAACATGTTCCTTTGAGGAAAGCCAGAAAGAGATCCAATGTAGAAAGGGAACGCAGACGACTCTATAAAAGAAGGAAAAAAATAACTGAAATGCTTAAGCAGACACGACTTTCCCATCAAAGAAGGAATAATTTAAATAGAATTTAAATAGGGAGATTGAAGAAATCGAGCGGAAATGGAAACACTCATATCACACTGAAGAAAGGCAGTTAGAACAGAAAGCAAATCAGGAAATAAAGAAAAATCCAAAATAATTCTTCACATATGCAAAATCAAAAGCAAAAACAACTGCAAGTATTGGACCTATTCGTACAAGTGAAGGTTCATACAAGGAGGATGACAAAAAAATTAGTGAAATCCTAAAAAAGCAGTATGAGGACTTATTTAACACTCCAATTAATAAACAACATGAAAGTGGAAGATCCAGACAATTTCTTTATGTGGGATATCCAAACCCCTGTAAATATAACTGATATCAACACGAGCGTACAAGACTTTGAAAGAGAAATTGAAAACATGCCCATGCACTTGGCCCTGGATCCAGATTCATGGAATTCAATATTTATAAAGAAATGCAAAGTACCGGTAGCACAGGCACTCAGTACAGTGTGGAGGAAGAGCTTGGACACGGGGTACAGATGCACTTAAAGTAGCACACATAGCCTCTCTGCACAAGGGAGGGAGCAAAGCATTGGCAAAGAATTATAGACCACTTGCACTAATGTCGCACATAATAAAAGTATTTGAGAGAGTGATTAGGAGTCAGGTCACCAATTTCATGGAGACCAATGACCTTCACAACCAGGTCAACATGGATTTCGAGCGGGACGATCTTGCCTCTCACAGCTACTTGATCACTACGACAAAGTCACTGAGGCGTTAGAAGAAAAACAGAATGCTGATGTGATATACACGGACTTCGTAAGGCTTTCGATAAATGTGACCATGGAGTGATAGCACACAAAATGAAGTCAATGGGAATAACCAGTAAAGTAGGATGCTGGATACTCAGTTTTCTGTCAAACAGGACTCAGCGAGTAACAGTCAACCACATAAAATCGAGTCCAAGTGCAGTTAAAAGGTCTGTACCTCAGGGTACAGTCCTTGCACCGCTGCTTTTCCATATTCTCTTATCAGATATAGACAAAAATACAAGTCACAGCTTCGTATCATCCTTTGCAGATGACACAAAAATCAGTATGAAAATTACCTCGCCTGAAGACATTGAAAAACTTCAAGCTGATATTAATAAAGTTTTCGACTGGACAACAGAAAATAACATGATGTTTAACAGAGATAAATTCCAGGTACTCAGGTAAGGTAAAAATGAGGACCTTAAACATAATACAGGGTACAAAAACAATCAAATGTGCCCATAAGAGGAAAACAGCATGTAAAGGATTTGGGAATAATGATGTACGTCTGACGACCTAACGTTTAGGGAGCATAACCAAGCAAGTATTGTATCAGCCAGAAAAATGATCAGATGATCCTGTGGTCCGGGGTTCGATCCTGGGCGTTGGTGAGAACAATTGGCAGAGTTTTTGACCCTATGCCCCTATTACCTATCAGTAAAATAGGTACCTGGGTGTTAGCTGTCACGGGCTGCTTCCTGGGGATGGAGGCCTGGTCGAGGACCGGGCCGCGGGGACACTAAAGCCCCGAAATCATCTCAAGATTTCCTCTCACAAATGTCCTTTTTTTTTAATTTCTTCTGTTACGTTTCTCTCCTATTTTTCTGGTCTCTTCTTATATCTCTCCTTTCCTCCTCTCTTCTAACACCTCTCCTTTCCTGTCTCTTCTACCTTCTCGATCTCTTCCTTTACTTTTTACATTTGAGGTATATTCACTTATTTCATTTTTAGCTTGTATATTATTCTTCTCTTGTTTTTCTCTTCCCCTTCTCTTCAATCTTCACTCATTTCTCTCTCCCCCTCTGTTGTTTCTGTTCTGTCTTCTCTCCCCTGCCTTAATTTTGTTCTGTCTCCTCTCTCTTCTTGTTCTGTCTCTCTCTCTCCCTCTCTCTGTCTCTCTCTCTCTCTGTCTCTCTCTCTCTCTCTCTCTCTCTCTCTCTCTCTCTCTCTCTCTCTCTCTCTCTCTCTCTCTCTCTCTCTCTCTCTCTCTCTCTCTCTCCCTCTCTCTCTCTCTCTCTCTCTCTCTCTCTCTCTCTCTCTCTCTTTTTGTTTGTCTCCCTCTTGATTAACTAAATTAACTTAGAGATTTTTACTTAATCTAAGTTATATTGCATGGTGCTAACATGAATATTATACTTGTTTGTGTTTACATTCAGTTGTAGATTTTTATTTTTAGTTAATTAGTCCTAAACTTTAAGATTTTACTTTACAATTTTCATAAATGATATATAGATTTTTATTTTTAGTCATAGAAAAACTATAGTGTTATGTATACTCGGGAAATTTTACTTGTTTTAGTTTTAAGTAACAATAACTGCTTGTAACGTCAGACTGATCTCAGCATGACATGAATCACAGCCTGCTACATCACGAATTCTATTGTGTTGATCACATTGCACATATAGATTTTTACTTTTATATTCTGTTATAGATATAGTCTATATATTTCGAGCTATTACATATATTTTGCTATTACTCATTCTTAATTAAATAAATATAATATTTTAATTCACTTCTTGTACCCTATTTATTTGTAATTCACATAAATATATATATAGAATGTCCATTTCTTTCTCAGATATGTCTTCTTCTTTGTCTTCTGGATGTCTTCTTTCTTTCTTTCTCTCCCTTTCTATTTCAGATATGAATTAAAAAAAATATTATACTCTAATTTACCCTAAACGTTTTAATGTAGGTAATTAAAAGATTATAAAAAGGTTTTTTAAAATGTTTCCAAATTTACGTTCTAAGGTCGTCTGTATAATATCGACAGTCGTAGTGTAAACCGGGCCAATGACCGGCAATTTTGATTTTTTCCCATGCCGGTCATTGGCCCCTGGGTTTTTCGAACTTTTTTTCCCATGCCGGTCATTGGCCCCTGGGTTTTTCGAACTTTTTTTCCCATGCCGGTCATTGGCCCCTAGGTTTTACGAACTGTTTTCACCATGCCGGTCATTGGCCCCTGGGTTTTACGAACTGTTTTCACCATGCCGGTCATTGGCCCCTGGGTTTTACGAACTTTTTTTCTCCATGCCGGTCATTGGCCCCTGCCATTTTCGCTCAAGGGGATTAAACGGCCGCCTTCAGTCATCCCCAAATTTCGTTAGCTTAGTGACCCTGCACAGGCATGTTAAAGGGGATTAAAAAGCCGGTCATTGGCCCCAGGGTTTTCTCGAATTTTCTTTCATGGCCTGACCCATGCACAGGCATAGCCAATGGTCAATGACGTCATCAACTTACCTCGGGATTAAAAGGCCGGCTCCTGGCCCCATCATATTTCGTTACCTGAGCAACCCTGCACAGGCATCGCTAATGGATAATGACGTCACCCCCGTCTTCATTTTCCCTGTATAAGCCCGTTTTCTGTTACAGTGTAATTATTCCCATTTTCGATATTTCGACAGTCTTACCTGGGACGCGGTCGGGTCAAGATACCTGCTCCGCACCTTATCCCCCCCCTCCCCCCATGCTGGGTACTGAGATGGAGACTCAGTCACCAGAAGACATGGCTACTTCTCACGGCGTTATTAACATGGACCCTGAAAGCAGCCAGTCAGACGAGGAGGGCGAGTATCTAGAAGTTCTGACAAGGAATAAGAAGAAACGAAGAAGACAGGAGGCAAGGCGTAGTGTGGACAGTAATACACTTAACGGAAACGATAAAAGAATGAAGAACGACGCCGAGACTGATGCAGACAAACGGACGGAACGATGTCAGGAAGGTGAGGATCAGCGGAGATGGAGGCTTCTCTTCCCTGCCTCATGCACGCTGGCCTATCATCAGAAGCTGCTGTGGACCGTCAAACTCGGAAGAGAACACCGCAAGTTCGAGCCCCTGCTGAAGGAAGGTGTAAACAGACCTTACTTAACGGTAGGTTCTATGGAGGCAGTGGAGTATCTTACCCAGCAAGGATACGATGGAATTCTTATGGAAATACCGGAGGGGAACGAGAAGCTGACGAAGGTAATTATCTATAAATACCCTCAGATTCTGGACCCCGAGTTTATACTCGACGACCAACGATTTGTGTGGGCCAAGCGTCACCTTATTAAAGGTGAAGCTAGGAGTCAGGTGGTGGCTCTAGTGAGAGGTGACGTACCCGAAAAAGTGTTCATCACCGGGGCTGGCTACAGGCATGTAGCAAAGTATGTGGAAGAGCCCATAATATGCCTGAAATGCTGCAGATGGGGGCATAAATCCTGGAGATGTCAAAATGATCCACGATGTCGTTTCTGCGGAAAGTCTCACCTCTCTACTGTGTGTAGAAACAGACTGAATCTGGGTGAGAAAATAGTTCCCAGATGCTGCAACTGTGGAGGTGTTCACAATGCGAGCTCGGCTGTGTGTAGCAAGAGGCCGAGTATGGCTGTTCTCCGGCCGGTGAATGTTACAGAGCAAGCAAGAGCTCTTACCCAGACACCGGGAGCACAGCAAAACAGTCTGCCCCAAACAGTGCCAGTGAACCGGACGAATGCGTGGGTAAAGGAGTCACCTTTACTTAGGCAGGCTCCAGCAACAAGCAGCCACGCCACCACTCAGGACTCCGGCAGTGACAGTGTAACGGTGAGTGAAGTGGCTACTGTGGCTCAGAGAGAGGGTCATAATAATATGGTCAAGGAAGTGTGGGCTGAACTTAAAAAAGTTGGTGAGTTCCTCCAAAATCTGGGGCAGAGAATCGAGTCCATCGAGGCTAAATTAAACGTTCAGGAGGTCAAGGAAAATCACAAAACGGTGAAGGATAGTCAGGATATAGTGGTTGAGGACAAAAATGAAATATTGAGTGATGAAATGAAGGAAAGTGAAGTGTGTGTGAATGATGGTAGTCGTAGTGAAAGGAAGAGCCCTATAATTACACATAAAATGAAGGAATCATTTGGGCCAATAATGGACATCTCAGGGCTGAAAAAATCTCTTGAGAATCGCAATGTCGCTTTTACTGGTGAACTTGGGAGGAGGTGGGAGATGTTATACAAGGTATGGCTATCATTTAGTGAACTTATTGGGGATGACTTAGGCAATGAATTGATTAATAATGGATCACCCTAGACCCTAGACTGAAAGTGTTGTCATGGAATGTTAATGGTTTGAGAAACAGGGTTACAGATGTTCATTGTTATGTGATGGGAAATGATATTGATGTTGTAGCTCTCCAGGAGACAGGAGATAGGAAGGAAGGATTATTGAAATTAAATGGCTATAAAGGGTTTCACCTCTTCGCTGCAAATAACATCAGAGGCACGTCGATTTATGTTAAGAACTCCATACCAGCAGAGTTAGTAGAACCGCCATCAAAAACGCAAGGTATAGAGAGTGTTTGTGTTAAATTATCATTAAGGGAAGGGGAATTTATTGTAGTTAATTTGTATGTATCCAGGAACTGCTTCGACGCTAACTATTTACCTGACTGCATTTATACTAATCCTTCACTGGTCATTGGGGACCTTAATGCTCGGCACACAAGCCTTGGGACAGTGGGTAGTATTAATACTAATGGGGTCAAGTGGTTACAGTTTCTACAAGATCATCCAGATACCTGTCTATTGGGAAACAATGAACCAACTCACATCAGGGGAGGACGGCTTGACTATGCCTGCGTTTTAAACTCTCAGGGGATTATGGGGGAGGCTCGGGTTGTTCGGGAACTACTTAGTGACCACTTTGCCTTGAACGTTGAATTACCACTGGGGAAAAAACAAGTCCACTTTCAAAGGAAAAGGCTAAATATTAAGAAAGATATGAAAAATTATTTTATTCAAAATATGGGAGATTGGTATCAACATTACACGCCGCTCTGCGTTGATAGTTTTTACGAGGACATGGTCGAGAACATAGAGAAATTAGTACAGAGGGAAAATAACGGGGGCAGGGGAAGCAAGACGCACGGACCTAAGAAATTTAAATATTCCAATGATCAGCAAGTCAAGGGATGGGAGAGAATGCTACGGGGTGCGCATAAAGCATGGTTAAAAAATGGAATGAGGGATGAAGAGAAAAATACAATGTTGGAAGTGGCTAGGGAATGCAGTCAGGTGAGGAAGGAGGCGCGGGACAGATACTGGCAAGACTTTGCTCAGGCCATTGGTAATACTAAGAACCTTAAAGACATATGGAGAGCAGTAAATAAAGTCAGGGGTTGTAAGACTAAATTCATTGCTCACTCAGATCCAGGGAAAGTTGCTAATGAGTTAGTAGATAAATGGGCAAGTGCTGCTGGTATGGAGTCCTTACCTGCAGACACGAGAGTCACCATTGAGTCATGGGAAAATATTAGAAATGGAGTAACTTTATGTGCCTTAAATACAAGATCTATAGCATGCACTGAGATAACCCACGATGAGCTACTGGATGCTATAAAAAGTGGCAGCTCCACTGCTCCGGGAAAAGATGGAGTAACGTATGACATACTTAATTATTTAGCCGGTATGAAACCTAATCCCTTACTTGATTTGTTTAATATGAGTTATAGAGAGGGAAAGTTACCAAGAAAATGGAAAGAGGCTGTCATCATTCCTATCCCTAAGTCAAACGGAGGCTACAGACCTGTCTCCTTAATATCCTGCTTTTGTAAAATGATGGAAAGGATTTTGTTAAATAGGCTACTCTACCTTGTAGGTGATAACATGTCCAATAATCTCTTTGGTTTTATCAAAGGCAAAAGTACTGCGGATTGTCTCTTAAAGTGTTTGTCTAATGTGGATGACAATTGTAGAGTTTTTGTTGATCTACAAGGAGCGTTTGATAAAGCCAATGGGGAAGTAATCTTATACGAATTAGCCAATCTGGGAATAACAGGGAGATTGCTACACTGGATAAGGGATTACCTGCAAGGCAGAAAAGGTCAGGTGTATTACCAGGGATACATGTCTGAGGAACGGAGGTTTCAGTTAGGTACCCCACAAGGGGGAGTATTAAGTCCCACCTTATTCAATGTATTAATGAACAGATTAGCATCAGAGATGTATCCCCCAGGGGTCACGACGATCATATATGCTGATGACATTCTTATACAAGGCACTTCTGGGAACAAAATTCAAGATGCTCTTAACATACTTGGTACAACCTGTCACAAGTTAGGCTTAGTTATAAATGCAGATAAAACCAAATACGAGTATAGGAAACGAAGAAATATAACACTTACTCTAAATGGTGTGGAACTGAGCCGTGTACAGAAGTACAAGTATCTGGGCATGTATGTTGGATACACATGTGAGAGTAAAAATGCTGAAATAAATCATATCAGCACCTTATGTAAAGCCCGTCTGCATCCTCTAAAAGCACTGGCTTTTTCTGGTAAAGGTGTTGGGGTACCTATCTTGCGGATGTTATACATAAGCACTGTTCGATCCCTGATAGACTACGCAGCACCCGTATTGTCTTACACAGGCCAAGGCAGAATTAAAAAAATAGAGCTGATACAGAACGAGGCTATGAGGATTATTCTTGGATGTCAAAGAAATGCAATGATTGAAATAATGAGAATGGAATTAAATTTACAGAGTGTGTGTGATAGAGTCCGTGACATTAACACTAGAGTATCTATTCGTTTCATGCGGAGAAAAGGAGGGGATAAGCTGTTTGAGAGCGTTCAGACCTGCTTGAGTGACGTACACACTTCCAGGAAACTGAGGGAGACTCGCTATACGAGAGGATTAGCTCATGACCTCAGGGAATACGACGTACTTGACTGCTGTAAACCCTCTCGAAAGTGTAATATGTCTGCTCCCTGGAAAGTACAGAAAATAGACGTCGAAATTGTACCCCTCAAGGTGAAAAAGATTCATCATGAACCGGGACAATTACGGTGTTTGTATGGAAGCATGATATCTCGGTTACCAAGAGGCAACAGTTTACATGTATATTGCGACGGGTCGGTGGCGGAGGATGGCAGGGCAGGGTGTGGTGTCCTAATAAGGGATTATACGGAGTTTGGGACTGTGGACAGGATAATTGAACTCCGGCTTAGTAATTATATATCATCCACACAAGCTGAACTGCAGGCCATTCTGGCGTGTTTGGAGGAAGTACGTCATGACGACAAAAATGTTTTTGTATTTGTCGATAGCCGAGGAGCACTGGAGTCCTTAAACAGTAGAAACCCAGTCTTCATGTCTATAGTGGAGGACTGTAAGAGAAGAATAACTGAGATACAGCTGAAAGGTTATAGTGTGAAATTCATGTGGATTCCATCTCATGTTGGAATAGTGCTCAACGAGGTGGCGGATGACTTGGCCAAACGTGCCACATCAAAACCACAAGTTGACATTGAATGTGAATTCACAATGAGACAAATAAGAAGCAAAATCAGAAATATTCAGGCACAGGCGGGAGTGGAGAGGAGAGAGATAATGTATGAGAGTAGTCAAACCATGCAACACTACATGTATGTGAGTCAAAACACCCATTTCACTTATGGTAAAAGGAGAAATGCTTGGAGTGACTCTGTGTACATGCGGCTCAGGCTTGGGTACAAATATTACTGGGAATATGGGATAGATGTTCATGGTAATGACACGAAGTGTAAACTATGTGGTATGTTAAGGTCTCACACCCTTGCCCATTATATTCTTGATTGTCCGTTGATTAGTGTATATAGAAACACTGAGATAAGGACTGTTCCTGAACAAATAGCCTGGATGTGTCACAACGGAAAGGTTGATGATATTCTTGAGAGATATAAGAATTTTGCACCAAGATTGTAATATTTTGTTGAATTATCTGCAGGTGTCTTGCAAATTGTCTATACAGTATACCTAGGTCATAAAAGTATTTGTGTGTACGTCTGATACCATACTCCTTGTGAGGGAGGAAATGTATATTTTTACCTCTCAGAATGTTTGGTAATATGTTTATTTGTGATGTGTGTATATGTATATATTAACACGTTGTACTGAACGGGGTGAGAATAGCTTGAGCTACCTCATCCCTTTGTGTGTATTTTACCTCAATAAACTTATTTCAATTTCAATTTCAATTTCAACTATAGTGTTATGTATACTCGGGAAATTTTACTTGTTTTAGTTTTAAGTAACAATAACTGCTTGTAACGTCAGACTGATCTCAGCATGACATGAATCACAGCCTGCTACATCACGAATTCTATTGTGTTCACATTGCACATATAGATTTTTACTTTTATATTCTGTTATAGATATAGTCTATATATTTCGAGCTATTACATATATTTTGCTATTACTCATTCTTAATTAAATAAATATAATATTTTAATTCACTTCTTGTACCCTATTTATTTGTAATTCACATAAATATATATATAGAATGTCCATTTCTTTCTCAGATATGTCTTCTTCTTTGTCTTCTGGATGTCTTCTTTCTTTCTTTCTCTCCCTTTCTATTTCAGATATGAATTAAAAAAAATATTATACTCTAATTTACCCTAAACGTTTTAATGTAGGTAATTAAAAGATTATAAAAAGGTTTTTTAAAATGTTTCCAAATTTACGTTCTAAGGTCGTCTGTATAAATTCTCAAAAAACGTTTTTTAACCGTTTTTATAAATGTGCTGAAAACAACGAAATGTTGTTTTTAGAACGTTTTAAAAACGTGAAAATGTTTGCTGGGCGTCTGACGACCGAACATTTAGGGAGCATAACCAAGCAAGTATTGCATCAACCAGAAAAATGATCAGATGGATTACGAGAACTTTCAAATCCAGGTATCCCATCACAATGGTTGTACTCTTCAAGTCACTTGTGTTGTCCCGTCTTGAGTACTGCTCAGTACTCACTTCCCCCTTCAGAGCAGGAGAGATTGCTGAAATAGAGGGAATACAGAGAACATATACAGCACACATAGACGCGATAAAGCACCTAAATTATTGGGATCTTCTCAAAGCCCTCCAAATGTACTCACTAGAAAGAAGACGAGAGAGATATCAAATAATATACACCTGGAAGATACTGGAGGGCCAAGTACCAAATCTACATAGTAAAATAACAACGTACTGGAGTGAACGATATTGAGGAAAATGCAGAATAGAACCAGTGAAGAGCAGGGGTGCCATAGGCACAATCAGAGAACACTGTATAAACATCAGCGGTCCACGGTTGATCAACACCCTCCCAGCGAGCATAAGAAATATTGCCGGAACAACCGTGGACATCTTCAAGAGGAAACTAGATTGTTTCCCACAAGGAGTGCCGGACCAACCGGGCTGTGGTGGGTATGTGGGCCTGCGGGCCGCTCCAAGCAACAGCCTAGTGGACTAAACTGTCACAAGTCAAGCCTGGCCTCGGGCCGGGCTTGGGGAGTAAAAGAACTCCCAGAACCCCATCAACCAGGTATCCTACACTGGACTTCTTCAAGTGAATTTATATCCATTCTATAGTACAGCGACCAAAACTGAACTGCATAATCTAAATTGGGCCTTACCAGAGCAATATATAGCTGAAAAACAGCACCAGGTGTCTTGTTACTAACAGTTCGATTAATAAATCCCAGTGTCCTATTTCTTATTACGAACATTCGTGCATTGATCCTTTGGTTTTAAATTCTTACTAATTCTAACTCCCAGATCCCTTCCGCAATCCGACTTTGCAATCTCAACTCCATCTAGCTCATATCTAGTAACTCTATCATCATTACCTAGCCTCAAAACTTTACATTTATCAGCATTAAACTGCATCTGCCAATCTTTTGACCATTGCAAAACTCTATTTTGATCAACTTGAAGTGATAGTGAGTCTTCTTCCGTGTTAATTTCCCTACCGATTTTTGTATCATCAGCAAATTTGCAAATGTTGCTACTCAAACCTGAATCTAAATTATTTATATATATTATAAACAACAGAGGTCCCAATACAGAGCTAGCCTTGAGGCACTCCACTTACAACATTTTCCTACTCTGACTTCACCCCATTTATACTAACTTTTTGAGATATATATACAAGAGTTGTTACATTCTTGTACAGCCACTATTACGCGTAGCGTTTTGGGCAGGTCCCTGGAATACGATCCCTTGCCGCAAAGAATCGTTTTTTCATCCAAGTACACATTTTACTGTTGCGTTAAACAGAGGCTACAGTTAAGGAATTGCGCCCAGTAAATCCTCCCCGGCCAGGATACGAACCCATGACATAGCGCTCGCTGAACGCCAGGCGAGTGTCTTACCACTACACCACGGAGACTGAACTGTTTCCTTTGGTATAGCCATGCCCTAATACATCTTAATATAGCACCCCCAATACCATGAGTCTCTATCTTTTTAATCAGTCTTTCATGTGGCACTGTATCAAAAGCTTTGCTAAAGTCAAGGTACACAACATCGCAAATCTTACCACACAACTTACCACTGTCAACTGCCTCAACTATGCTGGAATAAAATGATAGCAAATTTGTTAAACATGAACAGCCATTTGTAAAACCATGTTGTGACTCATTTATTAATTTATGTTTTTCGAGATGAAGACAGATGATATTAGCAATTATCGATTCAAGTAACTTTCCCGCAATAGACGTTAGGCTAATTGGCTGATAGTTTGACGCGATCTCCTTTCTTAAAAATTGGTACCACGCTAGTAATCTTCCATGACTCTGATCGACTGACTCTACTGATTTAATAAATATTGTAGACAGTGGCTCGCAAAGCTCCTCTTGCATTCTTTAAGCACCCTGGCAAGCACTTCATCCGGCCCTGGGGATTTGTTTAGTTTGAGTTTCACTATTTGTTTATTAACCCCTTAACTGCGTTGCCTCCAAATATGACACCCCCGCAGTGTGCAGGAAATAAATTATTTGGATTTTTTTTTTTTTTTTTTAAGTGTCAAAAACCCTTCCCTCAACATGGGTATGTAAAAGAAAATCGAAATTGTATTTACTTTGGCTGCTATATGGGGTCTGTAAGTTGGCGCGTGACGTCATCATTCCCCATTCGCCCGTGATGTACGCTCCCGGGGCCAGTAGGGCGCCCTGGGCGGGGCGAGCAAGTTGCCACGAATATATTTTTGTTCACAGTTCCAAATACATTTTATTTGTTTTTACGTGCTAATCCTATGTATAATGAACACGTACACTATATTATAGCAGTAAAACATATCCGTACTGTCCGAAGACAGTGTGTTACGTGCATGACACTTGTGTACACATATGTTGCACATATTTACCATGTATCATGCTAATTTATGTATATATACAAAATATTTACACACTATACACTGTCACACACTATATACATTCACCATCAACACACTCAGAACACCTCGAGTGAGAGCAGCCACACCCCAGCCAGTCTCCCTCACTCCAACATTGCTCCTCCCACCATTCTGTTATTGTTCTTATTACCCTAATTACACAAGTTATATATACCTATCTACATGTTTTGTTTACCAGAACTATGCAAGTAAGCCGGTATTGTGTCCAAACAGTACAGTTGCCACCATACACTGCATGAAAAATCACACAGCAGACAGCAGACGACGCTACGATTACTAGGTAACCTTCCTCACCAAAATAGCTCCTCTCAACATTCTCCTGTTGCTGTTATTACACTATATTTATTTATTTATTTATTTATTTACTTATTTATTTATATACAAGAAGGTACATTGGGTTAGAGAGAATACATAGCATAGTATTTACAATCTTGTAAAGCCACTAGTACGCGCAGCGTTTCGGGCAGGTCTTTAATCTAACAGATAATTTTAAGTAGGTAAATTCTAGCAGAATTAATAAAATGATAACAGATACATTGCAAGAAAAAAAATGAGATGAGAGAGAATAGTAAGTATATTAAAGCACATTGGTATATTAAAGCTCTGGTTGATTACATTGACAACTTGATTGGTAATTTAAACAAGATTAACAGACACCATACAACAGATTGATAGCACATATAAGAAGAAGACAGCAATGATCACAATGGTAAAGATGTTCGGATTGGGTACATAAAAATAGGGAGATTGGGTAGCAATAGATACAGTGCAATTTTAAAGCAACAAGGTAAAAAAACTATGCAGATGAGATTAGGTACCTTTTAGTTTTGTTTTTGAATGACGCAAAAGTTGGACAGCTTTTCAATTCATTAGGGAGTGAGTTCCATAGACTGGGTTCCTTTCTCATGTGTATTATACATATATAAAACGCTGAACTGTAATGCCAATCCTGACCTCAAAAGATTCATTGAAGGTTGTAACAGAACCCATGAGCACCATACCAGAAATAAAAAAACACTGTTTTCCCCAAAACGGTGGGTTTTCTGAGGGAAGAGAAAATGTATGTCTGGAAGCTGACTTTAACCACCCCAAGCTGCGCGCGCAACGAGCCGAGGTTATATAAACCCGGACGCAGACTGCGTGGCCCCTCTTCCCGACAAGCCAGCAGCAGCTCTCTTACAAAACGCCCACCCTCCTCCCGGGATCCTCTCCATCCTCCGTTTTATTTTTGAAAGGGACGGCCCACAGACGTGCTCAAGGGGCACTTGTTCTAGCATGCTAAGCAGCTAATTTGCTGTATCTTTGGGGGTGCTCCGCCGGAACCCCCAAAGTGATAAGCCTGCAGATAGCTAAGAAATATTCCCATGAATTGTAATTAGTGTAATTAAATTAATGCAACTTTCATTTACAAGAATTCCTCACCTCAAGAATTCTGGAAACAAATCAAACGATTACAAGGATCAACTCACACACCGTTTAAATACCTTCTACATAATAACAACAAAATCACTGATTCTGAAGCAGTACTCAACATTTTTAAACACCACTGGGAACAAATCTTTCACCCACATCCTCCTGAACCATTTGCACGCCCCAACATTGAAATAGTCGAAGACTGGATACACCAAAATAGACAAGCAACTACACCAGACGGCCTCATCCACCTTGAAAATCTCAATTCAAACACTGAACTACAAACTCCCCTAACTCTAGCTGATGTCAAGACAGCTCTCATGGGCACTCGTCGTAGAGCCCCTGGTGCGTCTGGCATTGGACATATCCTTCTTAGACAACTCCCTGCTTCTATCATTACTGCTATCACTAACCTATTCAACGCCTCCCTTGCCTCTGGATACTTTCCACTCAACTTTAAGTCTGCCACAGCTGTTCTTATTCCAAAACCTGGGAAACCCCACACTGACCCAAAGAACTACAGACCCATCAGCCTTCTAGAGACACTTGGCAAAGTCTTTGAAAGGCTGATTAACCAGAGACTTAGAACCCACCTTGAACACAATGACTTACTCACTAACAAACAGTTTGGATTTCGGCCTCACCGGTCCACTCACGACGCCTTAAACATCATGACTACCTCAGTATCAATCAGCACCAAAGACTTAAGACTGTAAAATAAATACCGTCGACCCTTCTCGTTTAATTTGTGCAGTGTTAATTAAACCTATTGCCCTGTGAGAAGAGGTATTATGATTTAATATATTTATCTGTGACATCAGTACTTGCCATGGTTCCTTACTTCCCTAATTACCAGTAAATAAAATACTTTAAGTTCAAGATCACTTTGGAGTGTTCTGCGCATGCGTATCCGAACAAGGGGGAAGAAGGGCGGCACTCTGCCACGCACACTCACAGGCTTGCAACGTGGACGCCATTACAGAGAGAACAACGTGGTCAAGCAGGCAATACTGCTTTTAATTCTCGTGTCTAGAAGTTTATATTTATCCCTTAATCCGACCTTCTGCATCAGCGAACGTCAGGGACCATCAACTACTCCTACAATAAGCAGACACGATAATGGCGAGCGTAATAAGTATAACTACAGTTCCTACGTTAGTTTTTTTAGTGTGCACATATAAATTAATGTGTAGGTTGCTCGTCGTCATACAGCAAGAAGACCACAAAACCCACGTTAGTTTCCCTCGTATTCATGTCTCCACCTTTTCTAATAAATAGTGGAATAATTTACTAGCCTAGGCATTTTCTTCAATTTTATTGTGATTCCAGCGTGGATTGTGAGGACAAGCCGAGATAATCTTCCCCTCCATGCGGTTTCCATTGCCCTGTGTTCTCAATAATAACCTTGTCAACAAGATTACGTCTACGAGTATTTGAGCTGTGAAATGAACGTTGTGAAGTCTTCTTAACAGCTAAACCCTCATACTAATTTTTCGTAGATACTTTAGGCACATTCTTAATTGATTTATTTCCATGATTTATTACTTATACATGTGCTATTCATTTCTTATGTATGTATATAATATTTCAATGTGTAATTAGACAAATTTACATTCATTCATTTTCTATTTACTTCAGCGTAGAACCAGTGCTGAAATAATACTAGGGATATATTAATCTTTTAGTATGTAACCTCCCAGATTTGTGTGTTAAGTCTACTCTTTAATTAATTGTAACTACTGTTCATTTCATGCTCTTAATATTCTACTGATTTAATCTAGGTCCACTGGCTCTTTGGGTCATTTCACATTAATTCATTTTCCTTCTTTTTATATGAAAGGAGGTGGTTCTTCGGAGTTATCTTAGTATTCAATTTGTATGATTATTATTAATATTTAGAGTTAGACTTTTCCCACATGATTAGCGACTGCCTCCCAAATATCCTACGCTTCCCACCCTCCGTCTCTTGCCTACATCCCGCACTTTCTATAATTCGGCGACGCTTAGCTTCCACCTTTTATGGGACTCCTCATCTTTCCTGTCCTGAGTCCCTTTCCTCCCATCTGTTCATTTTGGCTTTATCCTTGCCCACATAGAAGATGCCGATATCTTCCCCTCCTCTGCCACATCCTGATCATTGATGTGCTGCTGTGCATGCTGCATCTTTCAACATTTCCACTCGTGCAGTCATCGGGAAGAAGAACCTTCATGCAAACTGCACGTATTGCGAAGAAGAACTGTCAAGGAAAAGAGAAAGACCATCTGCAGGAGAGTTGGACACTCCCTGTTCCTGAATAGCACAGAGAATGAAACCCCAAGAAACCAGTAGATGAGCTACCCCCCCCCCCCCCCTCCAATCTCACAGCAATCAACTCCAAAGGACAATGGATCAAAGGAAATCCCCTCCCGCTGTTCAGACAATGAACTACTGGGGAACAGTTTGAACGAAGAAATAGCATTGACTTTAGAGGAATCTGAATCCTTCTCAGGGCATGCCATGTGGCCGCAAACTTCTATGCTGTACTGTGCACTCAACGGAATGGAATGGGCCAACAACCCTGAGCGGCCTGGTGAGTACTGGTCATGAAACCTCAACCCAGGGCTACTGCATCTGTAAAAATGTTAATTGACAGCGGAGGAAGACACCAAGGAACTAAACCCTGAAAATCCCAAAGAGAAAGTCGATAATGCGGCAACTGGTGTAAGGCAATCAGGTCTGAATACAACAGTCGCGGCAGCAGCATAAAGAACGGATCTGGAGAAACCAGAATTAACCCTGAAGCTACACCCAGCCCAGTGGAAAACAACATAGGCAGAGTTCAGGCTCCCACACAACCGCTTGAGCAAATGCCAAGTCACCCAGAGTCGCCTCGACACTGGCAGGTGGTGGCACTGCAGCTGGTGCAAAGCCACCAGAAGAAGGGAAAGCGATGCTGACCAAGAGTTGTATACGAGGCCCAACCAAGTCCAAACCTGGAATGTAACCAACTGGGACTTCCACCAGGTCACCAGGAACCCAAACCCTATGAGTTGGGAAAGAACTAGATCCCTGGTTAGAAGGCAAATGGACTAAATAAATGAAGTTCCACACCAACCAGTAGTTGATGTAGAATTGAACATGAACCCCCAAAAATTAAGACGCATCACCAAGACCCAAGCTAATCTGGGGAAAACATGAGGAGTCAGATACAAGACGAAGGGAAGAACCTTGAAATGAAAGTCTGATGCCCCACTATGAAGCCTAATCAGGTTCTGAACCTCGGATGTTAAAAGACATGCCAGTAAGCACCCTGGAGATCCACAGAAATCACCCAGGACTATGCCTCCAACACAAGATGAACCTGGGCTAGAGTCATCACGCAGAAAGGGAAAGAGGATGAGCACTGAACCCCCAAAGGTCAAGGATAAAACGGAGAGTTGCAAAGTTCCATTTCAGAACCGAACAAGCAGCACACTCAGCTAAGAGGTGCAGTCATTTCGACCATGCCAAAAGTCACCGATACATATGCCACACAGACACAATGGCCCAAAAAGGTCAAGGGAAAGATGCCTGCCCCCAAAGCCCCGACCCCAGGCTGGAGAAATGGAATGACCAACTCCAACACAGACCATGTAAAATAATCCAAAAAGTCCACAAATCATAAGAACAGGAATCTGCAAACTAAGAAATCTGCCCACCTCCCAACTAAACTGCTCTATTAAAGGGGCACACCACAAAAGGGCCAGCACGAACAGTGGTAGCTCTCTGCAAATATGTACAGTGGCGTCTCGATTAACAAGCTTAATCCGTTCCGGCACCGAGCTCGTCATGTGGTAAACTCGTCTTGCGAAACAACAACAAAACTGTCGTCGGAGTTGTCCGAGAACCAGCAGGAATGCTTGTTAATCGAGCGAAAGCTCGTCAGTCGAGGCATATTTTCTGTGAGTGGCATACTCAAAATGCTCATAACTGGAGCCGCTCATCACTCGAGGTTCCACTGTAAATATCAAAAGAAGGCACCAAACCAGGAAGGCTATGTAGCACCATCAAATGTGCGGTATAATCAGAGGGGTGCTAAATATCACCAAGGATGCCAATACGAGAACAGAAACGCATAAGGCGAAAGATATAAAAAAGTATCTGATTCACCAAGAATTCTATCGAGGGACAAGTGACCATTCCAATTCTATTGAGGGACAAGCGACCGTGAGGAACGGTCGGAAAGCAACACACACGCTCGTCCTGGAAGTCAGAACATTCAACAAGGATATGCACGACCATAAGAGGGACAATACAATTTGGACAATAAGGAGCTAGGCGGTGCTCCATTAAGTGGCCATGAGTTAGGCGTGTATGGTCAATACACAACCTCGCCAGAGCTGTTTCCCATCGCCGGTTACGGTGGTAGGAGGAAGGCCATGAGGACACATTACTCTTAAGAGTACACAGTTTGTTTCAAGTAACAGAAGACCAACAATCCTGCCAACGGGTAAGGATGGAGGAATGAATAACCGGGTAAAAGGCGGAATAAGGAATACCTTTACGGGAGATGGGACAAGAGCGGACAGCTTCCTTAGCGGCAGCATCCGCACGCTCATTTAAAGACACACCAATATGGCTGGGAACCCAGCAAAACTCAACTGACTTAAATTTACTGGAAATAAGAAACAGCCAATGCTGAATCTCGACGACCACTGGATGGACTGGATTAAAGGACCCGAGAGCCATGAGGGCACTATGAGAGTCAACGACAACTACAAAGGAAGATTAACAATGAGAAAGCAGGAGACGAAGAGCATAGAGAATAGTATAAAGTTCTGCTGTGAAGATGCTAGTCTCCGGAGGTAGACGATACATACAAGTGCGGTCAGGAAAAACAACAGAGTAGCCTACACCGTCCGCAGACTTAGACCCATCAGTGAAGATGGAAACGGAGCGGGAGTGCGAAGAAAAGTGCTCAAGGAAAAGGCATTTCAGAACCATAGGAGGAATAAAAGCTTTAGTGATGCGGGGTCAAAGATGTACAAAACTTCGGAAGGGGGACTCCATGGGGACAAGGAAGGAACAATAGGAGGCGGAATATTAGAAATACGAACAGAAAGAGAATCCTGTAAGGGAGATAACCGGACAGAAAGAGGGAGGTGATGAAGAGGAACAGGAACCACGATGGGTAAAAGTTAAAGCATGACAGAGGTGAGAGGAAGGATGTTGCAAGGACTGCGCAAGATAGCGAAGACAATAGCGCTCATGGCGGTCCTGGAGAGATAGGAAGCCAGTGTCAACATACAAGCTGAGGGCAGGAGTCGAACGAAAGGCGCCAGAGCTGAGGCGCAATCCAGTATAGTGCAAAGCATCGAGACGCCAAAGAGTAGGAGGAGAAGCAGACGAGTAAGCAGGGCAACCATAATTGAGTTTAGACAGGACGATAGAGGAATGTAAAGCGAGGAGAGTGCACCTATCCGCTCCCCAAGGAGTATGGGACAATACCTTAAGGAGGGTAAGGACCTTAGAGCATTCAACTCGGAGGTAAGAGATATGGGGTGACCAAGACAAATGAGTGTCAAAGATTAACCCCAAAAGCTTAGTGGAATCCCTGTACACAATGGGATCACCATAAAGCGACAAAGCGGGACGAAGAACGACATGCTTCCGAGTAAAAGTCATAGCACAAGTCTTAGACATAGAGAACCTAATGCCATGATCGGTGGCCCAAGATGACATGCATTAATCGCCGTTAAAGGAGAGGCAAATCATCACCCTGACAGCAAAGGGTAAGATCGTCGACAGAGAGCGGAGAAGACGCCAGAAGGAAGAGAGGAAGACCATTGAAGGCAACCAGAAAAAGAGTAGTGCTCAGAACACTACCTTGGGGCACACCCTCGTATTGCTGAAAAATGGCAGAGGGAGTAGCACCAAGCCTCACTCGAAAGGAACGACGAGAGAGGAAGCTTTGGAGAAAGAGAGGGAGATTACCACACAGGTCAAAAGAATGAAGTTGGGACAGAATATGATAATGCCAAATGGTGTCGTAAGCCTTTTCCAGGTAAAAAAAAGACGGCAACACCGGAGGTCTTCGCAGCAAAAGCAATACGAATATAGACCTCCAATTTCACCAGGACACCTGTTGTGCTGCGGCACTTGCGAAAACCAAACTGAGAAGGGGAGAGATGATGACAGTGTTCTAAGAACCACATGAGACGAATGTTAACCATACGTTTAAAGAGTTTGCAGACACAACTCGTGAGGGCAATAGAGCGGAAGTCTTTAGGGGATGTCCCAAGAGACCCTGGGTTTCCGAACAGGGAGGACAACGGCATCGAGCCAGTCTTCAGGGACTGACGACGACTCCCAGACGTGATTATACAGACTCGGTACATATTGAGAGGTGCATGGAGGGAGATGGTGAAGCATCTCATAAGGAATGCCATTGGAGCCCACCACCGTAGAACCGCAAAAGGCCAGGGCAGACTGAAGTTCAAAGAGAGAAGGGATCGTTATAGAGAAGTCTGAGATGAGAGCAGAAATCTAAAGGACGAGATTTAAGAACAGGTTTTCGAAGAAGGAAAGATTGAGGAAGATGAGAACCAGAGCTAACAGAAGAAAAGAGGGAACCCAGTTCGGTCGCGACCCGCAACGAATCCACCACAAGAGTACTTTGGAGGTAAAGGACTGGCGAGACATCGGGAACGAACTTGCTCTTTATCTTGCAGATACACTTCCAGATCTGCGGCAGAAGAGTTTCGGACGTAATGGTGGAGACATAAGACTTCCAACACTTACGCTTAGTTGTACGGATGGCCCTACGCACCACCGCATTCGCCTCCTGAAACAAAAGAAAAGAATCAGCCGTCTGCCGGCGGCGGTGTCTATTTCAGGCTGCACGCTTACAGCGGACAGCCCGAGCAGTCCACATTCCACCAGGGAACACACTTCCGTGGTCCCCGAGAGGAAGAGCGAGGAATAGAGTGGAGTCCAGCGTTGAAAATGGTGTCATGAAAAAGGAGGAGGGCACAAGGGAGAAGCAGAATGGAGAGGTCAGAGAGAGCAGCATGGAGGGTAAATAGGTTCCAATCTGCCTTGGCAAACTGCCACCTAGGAAAGGAGAGGGGAGGGTGAAAAGAGAAAAAGGTAACATGGACGGGGAAATGGTCACTGCCATGAAGGTCATCAATAACCTGCCACGTGAAATCCAAGTAAAGAGATGACGAGCAGAGAGAAAGACCAAGACAGGAAAGGGTGCAAGTCTGAGAGTCCAAATGAGTGGGCTCACCAGAATTCAGAAGAGACAAGGAAGAAGAGAGGATGAACGTTCGAGAAGGCGACCCCAGGTGTTAGTCAGAAAATCAGCCCAGAGAGTATGTCGACAATTGAAATCATCCAGCAGGAGCACAGGCTCCGGCAAGGAGTCTAGAAGGCTCCGGCAAGGAGTCTAGAAGGCTCCGGCAAGGAGTCTAGAAGGCTCCGGCAAGGAGTCTAGAAGGCTCCGGCAAGGAGTCTAGAAGGTATTTAAGATCGAAAAGAGAAAGCGGGACATTTGGGAGGGAGATAAATGGAACAAACCGAGTACCTTTACGCACAAAGACACGTGCAGCAGAACATTGGAGAGGTGACGGAAAAAGTAAGGGGATGAAGGAAACATCAGTACGAATCAGGAGAGCAGAAGAGGAATGGGCTCCAGCAAAAACTAGGGGAGGGGAGGGGGGGAGAGGAAGAAATAGCCACGGAAGCCACAAGGATAAGCACCAAGCATCGGCTCCTGGAGACTTCCATAGACTGGGAAGCATATGAAGCTAAAACAGAAGATTTTTGGACCTGTAAATTTGTAGACCTCATCCTGGAAACATTCTTGTATCAACATGTTAAACAAGCTACGAGGATGAGGGAAGGGGACGTTCCCTCCATGCTAGATTTGATATTTACCAGGAAGGAGGAAGAGATATTTGACATTCAGTACCTTCCTCCCTTGGGTAAAAGTGACCATGTCTTTTTGGGAATAAAGTATGCAATGCGTTATAAGCTGGAAGAAAATAAGGAGGTTGAAGCAGTTGAAAAACCAGACTTCAGGAGAGGACATTATGGTGACCTTAGAAATTTTTTTAGTGAGTATAATTGGACAGACTTGATGCTAGGCAAGGAAGTGAATGAGATGTATGGCAAGTTTTGTGAAATATATGATAAAGGCACAAAAAAATTTATACCAAAACAGAGATGCAGAACTGGGAAACAGGATTGGTTCAATAGAAATTGCGAGAGGGCTAGAGACCGAAAGACACAAAAATGGAATCAATACAGGAAGAGGCCGAACCCCCAAACATACCAGCGATACAAAGATGCGAGAAACAATTACACGGCAGTGAGGAGAGAGGCAGAAAGAAATTTTTAAAAAGGGATTGCGGACAAATGTAAAACAGAACCAGGTCTATTCTATAAATTCATAAACAACAAATTGCAGGTAAAGGATAATATTCAGAGGTTGAAAATGGGAAATAGATTCACGGAAGATGAAAAGGAAATGTGTGAAACACTAAACGAAAAGTTCCAAAGTGTGTTTGTACAAAATGAAATCTTTAGGGAACCAGATACAATAAGAATTCCAGAGAACAACATAGAACACATAGAGGTGTCTAGAGACGAAGTGGAAAAAATGCTCAAGGAGCTCGGTAAGAACAAAGCAGCTGGCCCAGATGGCGTTTCACCATAGGTTCTGAGAGAATGTGCATCTGAGCTCAGCATTCCACTTCACCTGATCTTTCAGGCATCCCTGTGTACAGGAATCGTAGCAGACGGGTGGAAACAGGCTAACATAGTTCCAATCTACAAAAGTGGCAGCAGGGAAGACCCCCTCAATTATAGACCTGTATCATTGACAAATGTAATAGTGAAAGTATTGGAAAAACTAATCAAAACTAAATGGGTAGAACACCTAGAGAGAAATGATATAATATCAGACAGACAGTATGGTTTTCGATCTGGAAGATCCTGTGTATCGAATTTACTCAGTTTCTATGATCGAGCCACAGAGATATTACAGGAAAGAGATGGTTGGGTTGACTGCATCTATCTGGACCTAAAAAAGGCTTTCGACAGAGTTCCACATAAGAGGTTGTTCTGGAAACTGGAAAATATTGGAGGGGTGACAGGTAAGCTTCTATCATGGATGAAAAATTTTCTGACTGATAGAAAAATGAGGGCAGTATAATCAGAGGCAATGTATCGGAATGGAGAAATGTCACAAGTGGAGTACCACAGGGTTCAGTTCTTGCACCAGTGATGTTTATTGTGTACATAAATGATCTACCAGTTGGTATACAGAATATGAACATGTTTGCTGATGATGCTAAGATAATAGGAAGGATAAGAAATTTAGATGACTGTCATGCCCTTCAAGAAGACCTGGACAAAATAAGTATATGGAGCACCACTTGGCAAATGGAATTTAATTTTTTTTTTTTTTTTTTTTTTTTTTTTTTGAGATATATACAAGAGTTGTTACATTCTTGTACAGCCACTAGTACGCGTAGCGTTTCGGGCAAGTCCTTAATCCTATGGTCCCTGGAATACGATCCCCTGCCGCGAAGAATCGTTTTTTCATCCAAGTACACATTTTACTGTTGCGTTAAACAGAGGCTACAGTTAAGGAATTGCGCCCAGTAAATCCTCCCCGGCCAGGATACGAACCCATGACATAGCGCTCGCGGAACGCCAGGCGAGTGTCTTACCACTACACCACGGAGACTGCTAAACGTTAGACTGCTAATGTTAATAAATGTCATGTTATGGAATGTGGAATAGGAGAACATAGACCCCACACAACCTATATATTATGTGAGAAATCTTTAAAGAATTCTGATAAAGAAAGAGATCTAGGAGTGGTTCTAGATAGAAAACTATCACCTGAGGACCACATAAAGAATATTGTGCAAGGAGCCTATGCTATGCTTTCTAACTTCAGAATTGCATTTAAATACATGGATGGCGATATACTAAAGAAATTGTTCACGACTTTTGTTAGGCCAAAGCTAGAATATGCAGCTGTTGTGTGGTGCCCATATCTTAAGAAGCACATCAACAAACTGGAAAAGGTGCAAAGACATGCTACTAAGTGGCTCCCAGAACTGAAGGGCAAGAGCTACGAGGAGAGGTTAGAAGCATTAAATATGCCAAAACTAGAAGACAGAAGAAAAAGAGGTGATATGATCACTACATACAAAATAGTAACAGGAATTGATAAAATCGACAGGGAAGACTTCCTGAGACCTGGAATTTCAAGAACTAGAGGTCATAGATTTAAACTAGCTAAACACAGATGCCGAAGAAATATAAGAAAATTCACCTTCGCAAATAGAGTGGTAGACGGTTGGAACAAGTTAAGTGAGAAGGTGGAGGAGGCCAAGACCGTCAGTAGTTTCAAAGCGTTATATGACAAAGAGTGCTGGGAAGACGGGACACCACGAGCGTAGCTCTCATCCTGTAACTACACTTAGGTAATTACACTTAGGTAATTACAGAGACAAAGGGGCAAAAACTGTGAAATCAGAAGATGGAGTTCATGGAAATTGGCGTAATATCCGCGAATATTCCATTGAAGAATAGACATCGACAAGAAGAGAAAGGACAGCAACAGAGGACAATGAAGAAACAAAGGTCAAAAAGGAACACAGAACGTTAAAGAAGCACAGGATCAGAGTCAGCAAAGTCAGGGTTAGGGAGCATGAGTAAACTGAGTAAGGATGGAGCATGGATAAACTGAGTAAGGATGGAGGGAAGGGAGTGAGAGGACCGACCAGAGGCGGACGAGCAGGGGTCCGGAGGAGGAGGGGGGGGGGGGAGACATCCGAAGGACAGTAACAGGAGGGGCAGAAACCAGGGAGTGCACCTCAGCAAGGGCAGCAACTGAGAGGGAAGCGGGGGCCAAGGAAACCTCCATAGCAAGAACAGGGGACACAACCACCGAAACAGGAGGGGATGGAGCGAGCGAGTCAGAGATAGGGGGCGAGGAAGAAAGTGAAGCCTTCTTACTCGCCGGGGAGGAGGAAGGAGATGAGTCAGGCTTTCGCTTTTGACTCAGAGGTAGGCGTCCCAGAAACCACAATGTACTGGACAACAGATTCAAGCATCTCAACAGGACAAGAAGAACGAGAGCAAACAACACAATGACCGCTGGGAGAGTGATGGACATCAGCCCGCACAGACAGGCGGCGTGGAGAGCTAAGAGACGGAGAAGGATGGGAAGGAGGATCGGAGGGAGACGAGGAAGAAGACACAGGAGATGAGACAGACTGGGTAGAAAGAAGAGGAACACCAGACAGAGAACCATGAGGGGGACCCTTCAGGACAGAACTTGAAGGAACAGAGGTGGTGGTGGGCATGTCTGGGTCTAAGGCCTGGAAACAGTTGTGTGACTGTGGAAGGTGGGAAGGACGAGGAGAGGAAGAGCGCAACACACGAGCATAACAGACGCCAGCGAAAGTGGGGAGACGGCGAACTTGGTGCCTCACCTCAGGAAAAGACAAATGTTCCCGGTGCTTTAAGGTGAGGATGGCAGTTTCAAGTTTGTAATGTACACACACGTGGGAGAAGGTAGGGTGGGCCTCATCGCAATTGAGGCAGCGAGCCGGTGGAGAAGTGCACTCCAACTTAGAATGACCTTCGTCCCCACACAAAGGACAGAGAAAGACAGTACAGGAGCATCGGAGGGCACCATGCCCAAACCTCCAGCACTTATTACAGAGCCGAGGATAGGGGAATGTACTCCTGGACATTTCCTTTGATGGTGGAAGGGTAACTACCATCAAAGATAATCTTCACAACCCGAAGGGACTGACGGCGACGACCATGAGGGGGACGAGTAAAAGTGTCTACCTGGAGGACAGAATGGCCCTGGGCTTCGAGGATATGTTGAATATCTTTTTGGCAGTCCTGTAGGTTCCTAACACCGGTTGCAACATGGGGTGGGAGAATAGTGCCAACACCCTGGCATTCAACCGAGCATTCTTGGAGACCTGAACAGGGGTCTCTCCAAGGCAGGATAAGGCGGCCAAGCGGGTGGCCGCATCCTGAGAAGGAGCAGCAACGACACGTATACGGAGACGGGTGGGGTTGAAAGTAACAGAGGCATCAACTGAATCAACAAGGTGCCTATGGAGAGAGAAATCGTCAGGAGGTGTAGAATCCAGAGGGAGGAGATCAAAGTATTTGGCCCACGAAGCGGGACCAAACAAGGCTTGGTACGCATTAGTATGGGAAGGGGTTGAGCGAGTGCGGCCGTGGCGTGGACAGCATTGAGAACCCCCAGAGAGAGAGGGGTTAAAAGGTGCAGTAATCACAATGAAAGACTGAGCCATGTCAGTGGATGAGGTGGTCACCACTGGGCGCTTGTGGCTCGACCCAACCACAGAGGAGGGAGGGGAGCCGAGGGGAGTAGTCAGGAGGGTCAAAAGAGGAGCAAGGTCGAGGCCCAATGCAGTGGGGGGCTACAGAGCCCGATCTTCCAACACAGTGGAGCACCACTTGGCAAATGGAATTTAATATTAATAAATGCCACATTATGGAATGTGGAGTAGGAGAACATAGACCCCATGCAACCTATATATTATGTGAGAAATATTTAAAGAATTCTGATAAAGAAAGAGATCTAGGGGTGGTTCTAGATAGAAAACTATCACCTGAGGACCACATAAAGAACGTTGTACGAGGAGCCTATGCCACGCTTTCTAACTTCAGAATTGCTTTTAAATACATGGATGGCGATATACTAAAGAAATTGTTCACGACTTTTGTTAGGCCAAAGCTAGAATATGCAGCGGTTGTGTGGTGCCCATATCTTAAGAAGCACATCAACAAACTGGAAAAGGTGCAAAGACATGCTACTAAGTGGCTCCCAGAACTGAAGGGCAAGAGCTACGAGGAGAGGTTAGAAGCATTAAATATGCCAAAACTAGAAGACAGAAGAAAAAGAGGTGATATGATCACTACATACAAAATAGTAACAGGAATTGATAAAATCGACAGGGAAGACTTCCTGAGACCTGGAATTTCAAGAACAAGAGGTCATAGATTTAAACTAGCTAAACACAGATGCCGAAGAAATATAAGAAAATTCACCTTCGCAAATAGAGTGGTAGACGGTTGGAACAAGTTAAGTGAGAAGGTGGTGGAGGCCAAGACCGTCAGTAGTTTCAAAGCGTTATATGACAAAGAGTGCTGGGAAGACGGGACACCACGAGCGTAGCTCTCATCCTGTAACTACACTTAGGTAATTACACTTAGGTAATTACAGAGACAAAGGGGCAAAAACTGTGAAATCAGAAGATGGAGTTCATGGAAATTGGCGTAATATCCGCGAATATTCCATTGAAGAATAGACATCGACAAGAAGAGAAAGGACAGCAACAGAGGACAATGAAGAAACAAAGGTCAAAAAGGAACACAGAACGTTAAAGAAGCACAGGATCAGAGTCAGCAAAGTCAGGGTTAGGGAGCATGAGTAAACTGAGTAAGGATGGAGCATGGATAAACTGAGTAAGGATGGAGGGAAGGGAGTGAGAGGACCGACCAGAGGCGGACGAGCAGGGGTCCGGAGGAGGAGGGGGGGGGGAGACATCCGAAGGACAGTAACAGGAGGGGCAGAAACCAGGGAGTGCACCTCAGCAAGGGCAGCAACTGAGAGGGAAGCGGGGGCCAAGGAAACCTCCATAGCAAGAACAGGGGACACAACCACCGAAACAGGAGGGGATGGAGCGAGCGAGTCAGAGATAGGGGGCGAGGAAAAAAGTGAAGCCTTCTTACTCGCCGGGGAGGAGGAAGGAGATGAGTCAGGCTTTCGCTTTTGACTCAGAGGTAGGCGTCCCAGAAACCACAATGTACTGGACAACAGATTCAAGCATCTCAACAGGACAAGAAGAACGAGAGCAAACAACACAATGACCGCTGGGAGAGTGATGGACATCAGCCCGCACAGACAGGCGGCGTGGAGAGCTAAGAGACGGAGAAGGATGGGAAGGAGGATCGGAGGGAGACGAGGAAGAAGACACAGGAGATGAGACAGACTGGGTAGAAAGAAGAGGAACACCAGACAGAGAACCATGAGGGGGACCCTTCAGGACAGAACTTGAAGGAACAGAGGTGGTGGTGGGCATGTCTGGGTCTAAGGCCTGGAAACAGTTGTGTGACTGTGGAAGGTGGGAAGGACGAGGAGAGGAAGAGCGCAACACACGAGCATAACAGACGCCAGCGAAAGTGGGGAGACGGCGAACTTGGTGCCTCACCTCAGGAAAAGACAAATGTTCCCGGTGCTTTAAGGTGAGGATGGCAGTTTCAAGTTTGTAATGTACACACACGTGGGAGAAGGTAGGGTGGGCCTCATCGCAATTGAGGCAGCGAGCCGGTGGAGAAGTGCACTCCAACTTAGAATGACCTTCGTCCCCACACAAAGGACAGAGAAAGACAGTACAGGAGCATCGGAGGGCACCATGCCCAAACCTCCAGCACTTATTACAGAGCCGAGGATAGGGGAATGTACTCCTGGACATTTCCTTTGATGGTGGAAGGGTAACTACCATCAAAGATAATCTTCACAACCCGAAGGGACTGACGGCGACGACCATGAGGGGGACGAGTAAAAGTGTCTACCTGGAGGACAGAATGGCCCTGGGTTTCGAGGATATGTTGAATATCTTTTTGACAGTCCTGTAGGTTCCTAACACCGGTTGCAACATGGGGTGGGAGAATAGTGCCAACACCCTGGCATTCAACCGAGCATTCTTGGAGACCTGAACAGGGGTCTCTCCAAGGCAGGATAAGGCGGCCAAGCGGGTGGCCGCATCCTGAGAAGGAGCAGCAACGACACGTATACGGAGACGGGTGGGGTTGAAAGTAACAGAGGCATCAACTGAATCAACAAGGTGCCTATGGAGAGAGAAATCGTCAGGAGGTGTAGAATCCAGAGGGAGGAGATCAAAGTATTTGGCCCACGAAGCGGGACCAAACAAGGCTTGGTACGCATTAGTATGGGAAGGGGTTGAGCGAGTGCGGCCGTGGCGTGGACAGCATTGAGAACCCCCAGAGAGAGAGGGGTTAAAAGGTGCAGTAATCACAATGAAAGACTGAGCCATGTCAGTGGATGAGGTGGTCACCACTGGGCGCTTGTGGCTCGACCCAACCACAGAGGAGGGAGGGGAGCCGAGGGGAGTAGTCAGGAGGGTCAAAAGAGGAGCAAGGTCGAGGCCCAATGCAGTGGGGGGCTACAGAGCCCGATCTTCCAACACAGTGGAGCACCACTTGGCAAATGGAATTTAATATTAATAAATGCCACATTATGGAATGTGGAATAGGAGAACATAGACCCCATGCAACCTATATATTATGTGAGAAATATTTAAAGAATTCTGATAAAGAAAGAGATCTAGGGGTGGTTCTAGATAGAAAACTATCACCTGAGGACCACATAAAGAACGTTGTACGAGGAGCCTATGCCACGCTTTCTAACTTCAGAATTGCTTTTAAATACATGGATGGCGATATACTAAAGAAATTGTTCACGACTTTTGTTAGGCCAAAGCTAGAATATGCAGCGGTTGTGTGGTGCCCATATCTTAAGAAGCACATCAACAAACTGGAAAAGGTGCAAAGACATGCTACTAAGTGACTCCCATGTAACAAACTAGGCTGGTTGTAAGAATTATCCAGAGTGGGTTATCGACAAAAGAGAATGGGAAGCTGAGCCCGCATGGTGACCTGGGAACCAGGACCCCAGGGGAATTCGCGGTGGAAATAACCGACGCTTTGTTCATAGCTGCGTATAATGAACCATCCTATAGTATTCAGTAATTTAGAGAAAATTAGCCTTTATTCATTTTGCATTAAAATTGTATTGTATAATAGTACTGGATACAATATCAAGAGTATTCTAATTATTGAGTTTAAGTCACCATCAGTGACGTCACGAATCAGATCTAACTTGTAAGGCGGAGTGACCGGCGGTCATAGGTCATCAGGGTTGACAGGTCTACTATTTCTCAAAGTTCAATTAACCATTTTTGGGGGATCGGGAACAGCTCTGCCGTTAGATGTTTGTGTAATTTAATTTCAGTAAAATAATTCAACCAGTCTGGATCAATTAAGTACAACAGAGGTTAATTGTTATAACTTAAACCTGGCTAGTAACTTGGTGAAACTTTGACTAGGCGGAAGGATACAATGTTCTAGTCTGGGCTAGATCAGACGAGAAGAGATCAGTGTGATCTGCAGAGCAGCTGGGAGAGGTCAAACATCTTACCTCTCCCCAAGACCAGCCCAACATCTTTAGCTGGTAAAACATAGAGGTATAGTTGCTATGGTTATTTATAGAATAGTCTTCATTGCCATTCAGGTCAAGTAGGGAGTGTTAAAGTGACAGGGAGTGAACATATTTAGATTTTGTTTTAGTTTTTCTTTTAATAAATTAAATTTGTTAATATTTTGCATTTTATTATTTCCATGTGTTTTATGTGTAAACTTGTCCTGGTCACGTGGTCCACACGAGGTAGAGTTAGATTGGGCGCCGATTCTAACATCGATTCTAACATCGAATCATTCCCGTGTAATTAATTTCACACTCTTAAGCTTCCACGGTCATCGAGTGGGGATCAAGCCCCAAGGTTGATTAATTAGCGTGATCGATCCAGACCTCGATCATTGCTCTGTGTTGCTGGTCTGGTGGTGGCAGCGTAGAGGCGACTCTAGGGTTTTGCTCAAAGCCTAGGTCACGTCATACTGGGTGTAGAATCCTAAGGCGGTCAATCGTCTTAGGACCACGTGGCGTGGAGTTGGCTTTGGTAAACGTTTTGGAGTCCCTTGGTAGAGAATGAAAAGTAAGAATACGGGTAGAGGGAGTAGAAGGAAAGTGAAGTAGAGAGAGGAACCCTAACCCATGTTACACCCAGAACTGAAGGGCAAGAGCTACGAGGAGAGGTTAGAGGCATTATATATGCCAAAACTAGAAGACAGAAGAAAAAGAGGTGATATGATCACTACGTACAAAATAGTAAGAGGAATTGATAAAATCAATAGGGAAGATTTCTTGAGACCTGGAACTTCAAGAACAAGAGGTCATAGATTTAAACTAGCTAAACACAGATGCCGAAGAAATATAAGAAAATTTACTTTCACAAACAGCTGGTAGACGGTTGGAACAAGTTATAGGGAAGAAGTTGGTGGAGGCCAAGACCGTCAGTAATTTCAAAGCGTTATATGACGAAGAGTGCTGGGAAGACGGGACACCACGAGCGTAGCTCTCATCCTGTAACTACACTTAGGTAATTATAGTCCGAGTTGGGGGCTTGGTCACCCACTCCATGAGCCCGAGAAGGTACAAGGGGAACAGAATTTGACATAAATAGGAGAGGAAAGACTTTCATTCACGAATGTGCCCCCACACCCACCACGGAGCCACAAATAGAAGCAGGACACCCAACAAGAGACATGTTGCCTATCTTGCTGGGGGCCCCCCCAGGGGTGCGTTGAGTATACACCCCACAAACGCCACCTTAACACTTTGTCGTATCCCGCGCGCCACCCCTCAATTGAGCGATTTGGGTCCCAGCGTTTCACAGGAGCGCACGTTAATTCTGAAAAGTGTATACTGTACTCTCCAACTTTGTCACCTCAATTCTCGTCCTACGAGATTAAATTTGGTATCATTGTGTTCGCAATAGAATTCTCTATAGCACTAAATGCATATAAGCTCCAAAAGCCCTGCTAATTACCCGCAGCAAACAGAGAAAGTGCAAACGAGTTACCCAGTAGCGCGCAAAAGCGATAAAATGTGTTCACTCTTTTCACTCTGGTCACCTCAATTTTCGTCCTAGGTCTTTCATTTTGGTATCAATGGGTTTCCAATAGAGGAAATTTATTTCTCTAGAGGAATATTAGCATATAAAATAAAAAACCTGGTCACACTCCACCTGCCGACGAGTTGAAGATGGGCCACGCGTTAACCGTGAGTGAGCGCCCAGACGCCTTCCAGCTACACTCCCAATTCCTGCCCACAAATGTTTAGTATTTAGTATTTTAGTATATTTAGTATTATAGTTTAGTATTTTTTGTGTAGTAGTTGTACATCACATAAGCATTGTAGATAGCCATTTGCACAAAATAGAAGGTCAGTTTCTTCGTCCATTTCTGAGTTTTCCTTATGAAGTGATAATATTTGATCATTTGGTCAAAGTGATCAACACCTTTCATGTTTGTATTGTAGTCACAGATTGCATTCGGCTTGTTGACAGTTACCAAACAGTCCCCAAAAAATCGGATAAAAACCTGATTTTTGGCAATTATTTTAGTGGACGACGTAGCATTGCATCATCCCCAAGATTACCGACAGTAAACGGATGACGCAATGCTGCGTCATGCCCGGACTAAGGTGTTAAGAACTGCCAGTTCGTCAAGATCGGGTTCAGTGACAAAAGGAGGATTGACAATAAAAGCGTCCCCTCGCTCGCGATGTCGGGTACCACAGTTCTACGGGTGCAAGAGTATGCCTCCTCAAACACCTGGGTGTCCAAACCAAAGAATGCCTAAAGAATAATCAAAACAGGCAAAAGGTCGGCGGGAAATGACAATTAGAAAGGAGAAGAGGGGGGGGGGGGTGAAAAACAAAACATAAGAAAAGGAAAAGTCATCCATCAGAATTCGATTGGACAGCAGCAGGAGCATAAGGCCACAAAAGGACAGAAGACGGTCCCATGGAGCATTACACTCCGGCAGCCACCCACCAAGCCCCCTCACGGCAACAACCGGCCGGACAGGGAGGGGGAGCCCTCTGCAAATTACAAGAGCGTCGTCGATGAACAGAAGACGAACCAACAGCGAGAGACGCATATAACCCTGAATCTAGCTGCAATGAGGACCTACCTTGACCAGCAGCTGGCAAAACCCTGGCCCTACCAGGACACCTCCAAAAGCAAGAACAAGATCCCCAAGAACACGAAACTGCTACCTGATCAAGGGGATCTTGGGGATCCCCCTTCACCCTCAGATCATGATACCTGGTTGATGGGGTTCTGGGAGTTCTTCTACTCCCCAAGCCCGGCCCGAGGCCAGGCTCGACTTTTGAGAGTTTGGTCCACCAGGCTGTTGCTTGGAGCGGCCCGCAGGCCCACATACCCACCACAGCCCGGTTGGTCCAGCACTCCTTGGAGGAATAAATCTAGTTTCCTCTTGAAAATGTCCACGGTTGTTCCGGCAATATTTCTTATGCTTGCTGGGAGGACGTTGAACAACCGCGGACCTCTCATGTTTATACAGTGTTCTCTGATTGTGCCTATGGCACCTCTGCTCTTCATTGGTTCTATTCTACATTTTCTTCCATGTCGTTCACTCCAGTACGTTGTTATTTTACTGTGTAGATTTGGTACTTGGCCCTCTAGTATCTTCCAGGTGTATATTATTTGATATCTCTCTCGTGTTCTTTCTAGTGAGTACATTTGGAGGGCTTTGAGACGATCCCAATAATTTAGGTGCTTTATGGCATCTATGCGTGCCGTATATGTTCTCTGTATTCCCTCTATTTCAGCAATCTCTCCTGCTCTGAAGGGGGAAGTGAGTACTGAGCAGTACTCAAGACGGGACAACACAAGTGACTTGAAGAGTACAACCATTGTGATGGGATCCCTGGATTTGAAAGTTCTCGTAATCCATCCTATCATTTTTCTGGCTGTCGCAATATTTGCTTGGTTATGCTCCTTAAACGTTAGGTCGTCAGACATTATTATTCCCAAATCCTTTACATGCTGTTTTCCTACTATGGGTACATTTGATTGTGTTTTGTACTCTGTATTATGTTTAAGGTCCTCATTTTTACCGTACCTGAGTACCTGGAATTTATCACTGTTAAACATCATGTTATTTTCTGATGCCCAGTCGAAAACTTTATTAATATCAGCTTGAAGTTTTTCAATGTCCTCAGCCGAGGTAATTTTCATACTGATTTTTGTGTCATCTGCAAAGGATGATACGAAGCTGTGACTTGTATTTTTGTCTATATCTGATATGAGAATAAGGAAAAGCAGCGGTGCAAGGACTGTACCCTGAGGTACAGAGCTTTTCACTGCACTTCACTGCATGAAACTGCTGCCAAAGACAAAAACTGAGTAACTACCTCCAGAAAGAAGAGAGGCAAAAGGGAGAGGCAGACAAAAGAGCCAAGAACCAAGCTGAATCTAACGACTGGGCCAACACAGCCTGCCGACAGGCAAGATGAGTGATGTAGAACATGGACACCACTTCCTGGAGTACAGGCACACACAGCTTGGGCAAAGCCGCCAATGCCACCACGGCAGACAACAAGGTGCCTGCACCCAACCTGGAACCAAGCACATCAACATACTCATGGCAGTTCCTCCATGTAGGAACAGGCTAAAAAGGCAAACCACCAGCAAAACAGGAAACTGAGGCCAGAGTGCACCGATAATCTCCAGGCACAAATATCATTCAAGAACTGGCTCACCCAAGCATGCTCCCTCCTCCCCCATCCCCCTTCCCACAACAAGGGGAAAAGTGTAGGTGACTAGCAGGGGCTGGTTGGACAAAGTTTTGGTTGTTTTCTTGTTAAGGGAGTTCTGTTGATATTTTGAGGGGTGCTGGTCTTATTTTTCAGCCATGCAGTAGTCTGTTTTGATTTGCCTACTTTTTCAGGTGCTTCCTTGGTCAATGGCAAGATGTTAAATTTTAAATGTAGTGTTCATGAGCCATTGCTCCCACGCGTCTCTGAGGGGGCCAGGTTCTGGCTCGTGGTCTTCGGTAGGCAACATGAATTCTGTGACTGATGACTCCAAGTAGTATGGCACTTAATCAGTAAGCTAGCTTTAGGAAGCTGACGGAGCTTTACCCCAGAAATCATAAATGTCAAGAAACTTATTTTGTAAAAATATATTTGAGAATGATCTTTCAACATGCTCCAAAATTCTTTTAATTAATGACTTTTATGTAGTACTGTACTGTAATAAGGTTTAATTCTTTAGCGAGTAATAAAATCCACAGGAATGACAAATTTTGATAATTATATGGATTTCAGTGCAGAACACAAACGTCACAGTTGCCATGACTCAAGCCGGCCTCACCGCAGTTGAACAAAAACACCTGCTAGTTTTCTTGGAGGAGCTCCTTGGTGGCTCCCTGTAGCTGTCTCACATCAGACATCCAATAAGGGGAAACCTCCCTCAAGTAAATTGTATAGAATAATCTGCCATCTAAGGTTTCAGAGTAAAACACTTGTACTGAGTATTATTTAATTATACAACTAATAATTACTCAATAAATAAATATGAAAATAATGCACAGAAAAAATACCAAATTTGAGAGAACATAAATACCCTGTATACAAGGAACTTCCACAAACAGATGTTCATTATTGGAGGCTGTCGTGTAAATGCAGGCTGATGACTGCTGTGTCTGCCCGAGAGAAGGGGGGGGGGGGGGGGATGATAACATGGTGTACCTACTGTATGATGCGTATCACATGATGTGTACCATATAGTGTACCATAATTACCTTAGTTATAGGATGAAAGTTACATTAGTACCAGTTGGTGTGTACTCACCTAATTGGGTATGTACTGTACCATGTGTACCGTATGTGTATACCACATGGCATGTGCACCACATAGCATGTGAACCACATGGCGTGTGTATCACTTTCTAACTTCAGAATTGCTTTTAAATACATGGATGGAGAAATACCAAACAAATTGTTCACGACTTTTGTTAGACCATAGCTGGAATATGCAGCAGTTGTATGGTGCCCATATCTTAAGAAACATATCGACAAACTGGAAAATAGTAACAGAATAGTAACAGGAATAGTTAAAATTGTTAGGGAGGAACTCATGAGACCAGGAACTTCAAGAACAAGAGGTCATAGATTTAAACTCACAAAACAAAGCTGCCAGAGAAATGTAAGAAAATTCACTTTTGCAAACAGAGTGGTAGACGGTTGGAACAAGTTAGGTGAGAAGGTGGTGGAGGCCAAAACCGTCAATAATTTCAAAGTGTTATATGACAGAGTGCTGGGTAGACGGGACACCACAAGTGTAGCTCTCATCCTGTAACTACACTTAGGTAATTATATAGCGTATCACATGGCATGTGTATCACATGGAGTGTAATTACCTAAGTGTAGTTACAGGATGAGAGCTACGCTCGTGGTGTCCCGTCTTCCCAGCACTCTTTGTCATATAACGCTTTGAAACTACTGACGGTCTTGGCCTCCACCACCTTCTCCCCTAACTTGTTCCAACCGTCTACCACTCTGTTTGCGAAAGTGAATTTTCTTATATTTCTTCGGCATCTGTGTTTAGCTAGTTTATATCTATGACCTCTTGTTCTTAACGTTCCAGGTCTCAAGAAATCTTCCCTATCGATTTTATCAATTCCTGTTACTATTTTGTATGTAGTGATCATATGACCTCTTTTTCTTCTGTCTTCTAGTTTTGGCATGTTTAATGCCTCTAACCTCTCCTCGTAGCTCTTGCCCTTCAGTTCTGGGAGCCACTTAATAGCATGTCTTTGCACCTTTTCCAGTTTGTTGATGTGCTTCTTAAGATATGGGCACCACACAACTGCTGCATATTCTAGTGAACCACATGGCATGTGTATCACATGGAGTGTGAACCACATGGCATGTGTATCACATGGAGTGTAAACCACATGGCATGTGTATCACATGGAGTGTGAACCACATGGCATGTGTATCACATGGTGTCTGCCATCAATAATCTAACTTAAAAAATGTCGTTCTTCCAGATGATTTAATGACACCTTGGCTTCTGCAAGTACTGTATCAGTATACAGTAAAAACATTCCGGAATATTTAACAGTTCTGTAAATTAGAATAATCATTTAACTCAACATTTCTACAGACAGCAGCTTTATCAATATCATTATTGATAAAAACCATTTTTGTATGTTTATGTAACATTATATGCTCTAGTGCTACAATGATGGTGAGTGTAGGGAGTGACAATATGTCCTGATGTAACATTATACACCCCTCGTGTCACTGTACTCGTCCCTGGTACATACAAGTAAAATACATCCTGAGGCAACACATGAGTGATGGTGACACATGAGTGATGGTGGAACAGGAGTGATGGTGGAACATGAGTGATGGTGACACAGGAGTGATGGTGGAACATGAGTGATGGTGACACAGGAGTGATGGTGGAACATGAGTGATGGTGACACAGGAGTGATGGTGGAACATGAGTGATGGTGGAACATGAGTGATGGTGGAACATGAGTGATGGTGACACAGGAGTGATGGTGGAACATGAGTGATGGTGACACAGGAGTGATGGTGATACAGGAGTGATGGTGATACAGGAGTGATGGTGACACAGGAGTGATGGTGACACAGGAGTGATGGTGACACAGGAGTGATGGTGGAACATGAGTGATGGTGACACAGGAGTGATGGTGACACAGGAGTGATGGTGACACAGGAGTGATGGTGACACAGGAGTGATGGTGGAACATGAGTAATGGTGATACAGGAGTGATGGTGATACAGGAGTGATGGTGACACAGGAGTGATGGTGGAACATGAGTGATGGTGGAACATGAGTAATGGTGACACAGGAGTGATGGTGATACAGGAGTGATGGTGATACAGGAGTGATGGTGACACAGGAGTGATGGTGACACAGGAGTGATGGTGACACAGGAGTGATGGTGGAACATGAGTGATGGTGGAACATGAGTAATGGTGATACAGGAGTGATGGTGATACAGGAGTGATGGTGACACAGGAGTGATGGTGGAACATGAGTGATGGTGGAACATGAGTAATGGTGACACAGGAGTGATGGTGACACAGGAGTGATGGTGACACAGGAGTGATGGTGGAACATGAGTGATGGTGACACAGGAGTGATGGTGACACAGGAGTGATGGTGGAACATGAGTGATGGTGACACAGGAGTGATGGTGGAACATGAGTGATGGTGACACAGGAGTGATGGTGATACAGGAGTGATGGTGACACAGGAGTGATGGTGACACAGGAGTGATGGTGACACAGGAGTGATGGTGAAACATGAGTGACAATGACACAGGAGTGATGGTGACACAGGAGTGATGGTGACACAGGAGTGATGGTGACACAGGAGTGATGGTGACACAGGAGTGATGGTGACACAGGAGTGATGGTGAAACATGAGTGACAATGACACAGGAGTGATGGTGACACAGGAGTGATGGTGACACAGGAGTGATGGTGAAACATGAGTGACAATGACACAGGAGTGATGGTGACACAGGAGTGATGGTGACACAGGAGTGATGGTGAAACATGAGTGACAATGACACAGGAGTGATGGTGGAACATGAGTGATGGTGACACAGGAGGGATGGTGACACAGGAGTGATGGTGACACAGGAGTGATGGTGAAACATGAGTGACAATGACACAGGAGTGATGGTGACACAGGAGTGATGGTGACACAGGAGTGATGGTGACACAGGAGTGATGGTGACACAGGAGTGATGGTGACACAGGAGTGATGGTGACACAAGAGTGATGGTGGAACATGAGTGATGGTGACACAGGAGTGATGGTGACACAGGAGTGATGGTGACACAGGAGTGATGGTGACACAGGAGTGATGGTGACACAGGAGTGATGGTGACACAGGAGTGATGGTGACACAGGAGTGATTGTGACAATTGTGGTGGTAGAGTGAATTAGAGTGGCAAAACCACTCCACAGTCCACTACAGTCACCTGCCTGATGTCTGTTTGGTTAGCTGCTGCCCGCATCACATCCAGGCCACTCACCACCTCACCAAAGACCTGCGGCCACTGCAGGCCCCCCGTACGATCCCTGGTGCTGATACAGAACTGGGCACTCTGGGGACTACCCAACAACCATGGTGACCATACTGTCCCCGCACTGCCTGACTCCCAGTACTCTCCCTGCAGGTCAGACAGCAGCGGGGCTCCGCCCTCGCCGTCGTTGCACTCGTAGTCGCCTCCTTCCACTCGTTCCCCTGAATTACCCTTGTCCAATACCTCTGTGAGTATCGTATTGGCATATGTGCTGCCTCGCTGACCTGTGCACAACAACACAAACTGTTTGGCCAATCCAGTGTTGCAGTTGAGCCGGATGTGGACCCTCCTTCGTGTTGATCCGGGCCACTCCAGGTCGAGGAAAGCAAGGGTTGAGGAGGAGTCCAACATACCCACAACATCCTTGTACTGCACAAACAAAAATCACAATGTAAAATTCCAATTTTAGTTTTGGTAATTAAAATTAGTATTTAATTTCTTCAACATATGTAGAGCAAAACAACATGTCAGTAATTATTGTAGGACTGGTAAAGTAGAAGAACCTGGAGGGTGCAGGCGAGGGCAGGTGGGGGCTGGCACAGCAGTGTGTGCAGGTACAGCTGTCCATCCTGTGAACTTATTCTGGAAGAACTCAGTTCATCCTGGTGTGATTGGACAGCAAACACCTGGCCAGTCTCCACCAATGTCTTGACGGGATCACTCATCCTCCGCAGGTGCTCAACCTGTCAACAGTATCACACCGATTATCATGAGGTCATATCAACTGGGAGTCCGAATTAGGTAACATAGGGGACATCAACCTAGCAGTGCAATCATTTCTTCAAAAAACTCTCAGCCTTTATAACACCCACTGTCCTTTGCTAACGAAACAAGTCACAACTAAAAGGCTAAACAAGCCCTGGATTACAAAGGGGATACTTAAATCTATTAATAAAAAACATGACCTTGTGAAGAAGTATAAGTTAGGAATCACCTCCAAAGAATTTTCAAAGAATTACTCATCATTGCTATCTAAAATAATTAGAAGAGCCAAAATTAACCCTTTAACAGCTAGGGGCCCAAATGGAATTCACACCCACAGGAGCAACAAAAAAAAAAAATCCAAATTTTTTTTCGTCTTATAGAAGTGTTCATTTTTGTTCCCGGATCACGGAAAAAATAACAAAAAAATCGTAGGTGGCATATTTTAGCCGCAATAGGGTAGGGAAGTGTGGCAAAAAAGGGGCATTGGCAGAGCTTCGCCACACGAGGTCTACTCCGCCCGAGCTGTCAGACAGCAGTTGCCACAAATATATTATTACCTAATTATTTTAATGTCTCTGATTGATTTTTTCTTAGTTTTTTGCAGTAATATTATTCCATATAGTGAATTGTGGTATATTTATATAATAAAATGTGTGAACCATCGCTGTACTCAAAATTATTGTGTGCATATTAGTGATTCAATTATTATGTTCATAAAACAATAAACAAATAGTTTTGCTGTTGTTACACTATATACACAGGTTATATATAAGTATCTGCATGTTTTGTTCACTATAACGAACTACTAAGTTGGTCTTGTGAGTCAAAAAGCAACGAGGAGTGACCGCCACATACCTTCGAGCCACTCCCTCCCTCAACACCACCTCACTTGCCCTCAATCTCCTCCCACAATACTGTTTTTGCATTTATTCACTATACACAGACGTATATATACGTATTTACATGTTTTGTTCACCATAACTGTACATCTAAGCTTGTATGGTGAGTAAAGGCACAAAGACGTAGCTACTCACACAGTCAGCTGATCGGCGGCCGCCCTCAAGGCCAGACACACTAATATTTGTCCTTCAACAATATTGTTTGTGGTGTTATTACGCTATATACACACATTATATGTAAGTATCTACCTGTTTTATTTACCATACCTGTACAAATAAGCTGGTATGGTGCCCAAAGACCATAGTGGCCACCAATAAACAACATACCAAGTCGTGCAGACGACGCTCCTCCCTCACCAAAATGGCGGCTCCCAACCTACTCCTCTCGCTGTTATCTCACACTATACACACGTTATATACAAGTATCTACATTTGTGTTCACAATAGCGAACCACTAAGCTGGTATGGTGAGTGCAGTCAATATATGGTGGCCACACACAGTCAGAAGACGACGCCACAACCCTCCCTCCACAGCCTTACTCCTCCCTCCGTGGAGCACAGCTCTAAATATCACCACAATCCTGCTATTATCAGAATCCTGGTCAGTTTTATCACAGTCAGGGGGCTTCAGTAATACTATCACCGCTAAATAATAGCAGTATCATATATATTATGGCATTTGTAGGCTATGCTGTGGCCACAATATGAACAGCGGTGCTGTGAGCTTGTGCTGCGTGCATCAAAAAGTATTAAAAACTGTTGGCATTCTAAGATCAAATATTATGTACCTCGCCCTGGTGACGCTCTATTACTCTCTCATCTATCCTTATCTTACCTATGGTATTTGTGCTTGGGGTTCTGCTACTCAAAATCATTTATGTCCTCTAATTACTCAACACAAAGCTGCTATTAGAACGATATCTAACTCAGGCCCCAGACATCACTCGGTACCCCTTACTTAAATCTCTGAATATGTTAGATATGAAGTCACTGCACATCCTCTGATGTGTATTTTATATATATGTTTTTTATATTTTATATATATATAAAGGAGGTAATCAGGCAGACATAAACAACTATAGACCAATATCGAACCTACCCATACTATCAAAAATATTTGAAAAAATTATCTACAAACAGCTCTACTCCTATCTCGTAAAATTTGACATTCTTAGCCCCTGTCAATTTGGCTTCCGCTCTCAAAAGAGTACCAACGATGCAATTATTAGTCTCCTTGATATAATTTACTCAGCCCTTGACAAAAATGAGTTTCCAATTGGACTCTTCATTGACCTGAGAAAGGCCTTTGATACTGTTAATCACGATTACCTCTTATGTAAACTCCATCATTATGGAATCCGAGGCCATGCACTGGACTATATCCAATCCTATCTTAGTGATAGACACCAATGTGTAACCATCAATAATATAATTTCTCCCATTCTACCAATAACCGTTGGAGTGCCACAGGGCAGCATCTTGGAACCTCTTCTATTTCTTATATACATCAATGATCTGCCTAATGTCTCTAACATTCTGAAACCTATTTTGTTTGCTGATGATACTACCCTCATCTACTCCAACCCCAACCCACATACACTAAATGATGATGTTAATAATGAACTAAAAAAAGTCCACTTATGGATGTCAACCAACAAACTAACACTTAACATAGAAAAGACCTACTACAGTACAACCTCGATTCAACGTACCCCGATTCAACGAATCTCCGGCTAGTTCGCACACTTTTCAGGCCGAATTTACTCACCCGGTTCGACGAACAATGGTTCGCCGAAGCGAGGGATGTTCGGATTTGCTTACGATGTCCAGACAGAGTTCACAGACTGGTGGAAAACTTTCCCATTCTATAACATATTACAATTAATAATTCTCTCATATGACAAGTTGGATCACACAAGTGGATCACACAAGTGGATCACACAAGTGGACCACACAAATGGACCACACATGTGGACCACAAGTGGTCCACAAGCTTACGATTTTGGGACAGAGTTCACAGAGTGGTGGAAAACTTTCTCATTCTATCACAGATTACAATTAATAATTCCTTCATAAGAAGTTGGATCACACAAGTGAACCATATGAACCAAACACCAGCCAAAATGGTCCAGCTGTCAGGTGGGAGTTGCCACAAAGATATTATTACCTAATTATTTCAATGTCTCTGATTTATTTTTTCTTATTTTTTTGCAGTAATATTATTCAATAGTGTGTAGCGTGATATATTTATATAATAAAATGTGTGAACCATCGCTATACTCAAAATTATTGTGTGCATATTAGTGATTCAATTATTATGTTCATAAAACAATAAATAAATAGTTTTGCTGTCATTACACTATATACACAGGTTATAAGTACAATGGAGCCTCGACTTACGATGCTAATCCGTTCCCCGAGACGGATCATAAGTCGAAATATCGTAAGTTGAAGCGATTTTTCCCATAAGAAATAAAGGGATTTAAATTAATCCGTTCCCCCACCCTCCAAAATATTAACATACAAATACATTTTATACTGAATACAATGTTTTTTTTTTTCTAACTACAATACAGTACCTAAGTTGATCTTACCTATATGGAGGGCTCTTGATGGCATATGGAAGATGGTGATGAAGGGAAAGGAGGAGAGTTGTTACTGTTTGGAAAGGGAATCCCCTTCCATTATCACATCAGGCAGTGATGTTTTCTCTGAGGTACTCTCTCTCTCTCCTACGTTTTGCCTGAATACCACAAGGACCTGGTTGTGGTTCAGTGCTTGTTTGTCTCACTACAAATTTGTCAAGAGACATTTGTTTTTCCCTTCATTTTAACATTTGTCTGTAATGATGCATCACTTTAGCACCCGTAATGTCCTTTTTCTTAGCCAGTATGGAGGATATCATTGACTGAGATTTGTTGTACTGCCTAGCCAGTCCAACAACCCGCACACCATCTTCATATTTACGAATGATCTCTTGTTTCTGCTCTGTGGTCATCCTTACATGGGATCTCATATGTTGAGCCTTACCACTGACTTTCCTGGGACTCATGGCATGATATATAATAATTACTTTAATGTTCAAAATGCAAAAAATCACCACAAAAGCGAAATTTCTTATAGGCGCAATCGTCACTCAGCTGGCAGCTGTAGTAAACTGAGGCAGGTCGGCCGCGTGACCGGGAACCACGCGCTCGGTTGACCCGAACGTGTACCAACAAATATCTTAAGTCGACAACACCATCGGATGCCGAGTCACATTTTTGATGAAATTTACATCGTAACTCAAAATTATCGTAAGTAGGGGCAATCGTAAGTCGAGGTGCCACTGTATCTGCATGTTTTGGTCACCATAAAGAACCACTAAGTTGGTATTGTGAGTCAAAAAGCAACAAAGAGTGGCAGCCACACACCAGCCAGCCAGCCACTGGCTGCCACTCCCTCTCTCACCTCCTCACTCGCCAACATACTCCTCCCACCATACTGTTTTTGCTTTTATTCACTATATACAGACATTATATATAAGTATCTACATGTTTTGTTCATCATAACTGTCCATCTAAGCTGGTATGGTGAGTTCAGGCAATAACATTAGTCACCACAAAGAGTCAGCTAACGCTCCCTCCTCTCCCTCGTTCAAGGCCAAACACTAACAGTCCTCCTCCAACCATACTATTTGTGGTGTTATTACACTATATGCACACATTATATTTTAGTATCTACATGCTTTATTCACCATAACTGTACAACTAAGCTGATATGGTGCCTAAACAACATAGTGGCCACCATACACTGCATGACAAGTCATGCAGACAATGCCACCTCCCTCGCCAAAATAGCTTCTCCCACCATATTCCTTTTGCTGTTATTACACTATATACACACATTATATATAAGTATCTACATTTGTGTTCACCATAGAGAACAACTAAGCTGGTATAGTACGTCCAGAGAGTAAAAGGTGGCCATACAAAGTCAGCAGACAACGCTACCTCCTCCCCACCAAGATTACTTCTCCCACTACAGTGCTAATTATCACCACAATCGTTGTTGAGGAGCGAGTGGCGACCACCTCCGGGTAAGTCGCTCTTTTTATTTTTGGTTAAGTAACTCTGGAGAACCGAAAAAGGGCTACTCCCAGAAAACCAGCGTTGAATGTAATGAAATGCCATTTTCTGGATGAGACCTGGAGGCGCCCCTGCAACCCTTCCTCCCTCCAGTCGGCGTTTTGTTCGCAGTTTTTGACATCCAGCCACTGAACTGGGGGTGGATAGCTAGTGCAGGGAATCCTGGGGCTGCTCCTCCCTCCTCCCAGGGAGGGGGAGCTGCCCAGACAGCGGCACGCTGACGGTTGTGACGTCATGCTCGTTTGCTCATTTGTAGTTTAGAGAGTTCTCTTCAACATTTCGGCTTTCAGTCGCATTTTTTCACTAGATAGGGTTGTTTTGGGGTGCCTACCTTTCTGGGTACATGACCTGGTCGATGGCAGACATAGAATGCTCCCAACCACATGGGAGGGTTTCTATAGGCCATTGCTTCTTGTGCCTCTCTGAGGGGGGCATGGTTCTGGGCTCATGGTCCCTGGTAAGCATAAGAACTCCATGCCCTTGACTGATGCCAGGGGTCTAATACATTCATATCAGCCCAAAAAGCTTCGGGTAGCCTCCAGGTCTCATCCAGAAAATGGCATTTCATTATATTCAATGCTGTTTTTTTTCAGGATGGCATCTTTTTACTGGAGTCCTGAGGAACTGGATGTGAGTCCATGAACCTGCGGGTGTTTTGAATTTTATAATATACTAACAAACCTGATATGCTGGCGTGTGCACCCCTTTCTCCATATCATGGTGTGCGCAATACAGTAGTTAAAGTAAACTGATTCACATTACAGCAAAGAGAAATTTAAAATAATTAAACGTACAGTTACCAAGAAGATTCCTTTAGAAATATTCCGAACTCTTTCCATGATGGTGGAGGCCGGGTCTCCTCCCACTGGGATCGTAGTAGCCGAGGCACCTGCCTTTGTCACAATCGGGGCCTCCCTAATGGACTCTTGTACCTGTAATTAAAACACAAACATTAATGGTGGAGTCTCTCTCATGGAGAGAGGTAACTAACCCGCCAATGATGGTCTCTGCACCTACTGAATTTTACCTGGGATAGGGTTCTGAGAGTTCTACTTCCCAACCCCAGCCCGGGGCCAGGCTTGAATTATGAGAGCTTGGTCAAATAGGCTGTTGCTTGGAGTGGCATGCAGGCCCACATATCCACCACAGCCTGGTTGGTCCAGCACTTCTTGAAGAAAACTATCCAGTTATCTCTTCAGCTTTGAGATGATCCTAACAGTTTAAGTGCTTTATCATGACCATGTATGCTGTATATGCGCTCTCTATTTCCTCTATTTCAGCAATCTCTCCTGCTCTGAAGAGGGAAGTGAGTATTGAGCAGTACTCAAGATGAGACAGCACAAGTGATTTGAAGAGTACAGTACATATAACAAATAATTGAAAATATATTTGTGGCAACACCCAGTGCTTGAATGGCCCGTGCGACCGTGTCTGGGCGATTCATGCACGGTCGACCAGGCCCTGATGACGTCACAGCGCACCTTGTCCACATCCCCATAGCCAAAGTAAGTGGAATTTGGTATTTATTTTTACATAGACATGTTCAGGGAAGGGAATTTATCATTTACAAAAAAAAAAAAAAATTTGGGAACACTTTATTTCATGCGCACAGGGGGAATTTCACAATAAACTCTGCACAGCACGGTGGTTAAGAAACAAATCTGGCTAATGGGATCAAGTGTGATAGGCTTATCGGAGTGAGTCCGTCCCTGCCCCACCACCACCTCTACATCCCATACACACTCTCTCTCTGCTTCAAGGTCACGTAGTTCCCTCAACATCCCTCCCTGCCTGCCTACCTGCCTCCCTGCCTCTCCCTACCTGCCTGCCTGCCTGCCTGCCTGCCTGCCTCTCCCTGCCTCTCCCTGCCTCCCCCTGCCTGCCTGCCTCTCCCTGCCTCCCCCTGCCTTCCTGCCTCTCCCTACCTCCCCCTGCCTTCCTGCCTCTCCCTGCCTGCCTGCCTCCCTGCCTCTCCCTGCCTCCCTCCCTGAAAGGGGCCTGACAGCTGAATGGACAGCGCTTCGGATTCATAGTCCTGAGGTTCCGGGTTCGATCCCCGGTGGAGGCGGAAACAAACGAGCAAAGTTTCTTTCACCGTGATGCTCAGTTCACCTAGCAGTAAATAGGTACCTGGGAGTTAGACAGCTTCTATGGACTGCTTCCTGGGGGTATGTAACAAAAGGGAGGCCTGGTCGATGACCAGGCCGCAGGGACACTAAGCCCCGAAATCATCTCAAGATAACCATCTCAAGATTACCTTCCTGCCTACCTCCTAGCATCTCTCCTTCCCTCCCTCTCTCTCACTAATTCTCCCCCTCTCTCACTTATTGCCTCCCACCCAAGCTCCCTACCTCCATCCACCCACCAGTCAACCATCACTGACACAATACCTTGAGATGATTTACCAATGCCTGCATTTGGAGCCAACATGGTGCACGGATGTTCCTTGATTGTGCAGATATGTAAAACAAGGTCATGGAATGAACACTCTAGCCTCGTGACAAATCAAAACAACGGGAACAATAGGTCATGAATCTGTGACGTCACAGGGTAGAATGCACTCTAGAGTGGCGACACATTCAGCCCTGGGTCCAGACTCATGGAATTCAATATTTATAAAGAAATTCAAAGTGCCAGTAGCACAGGCACTCGGTATAGTGTGGAGGAAGTACTTGGACACCTTGGGGGGGGGGGGGGAATACCAGTTCCTCTACACAAGGGAGAGACAAAGTTTTGGCTAAGAATTACAGTACAACCTCGATTCAACGTACTATATGGGACCGACCCCAGTTCGTTGGAGCGTTGGATTCGTTGCAAGAGGTGACCTTCAGGAGGCGTTTGCATCAGTGTCTTTATTTTTCTTGTAGACAATAAAAATGCATTATCATATTATATACTGTACCTATGTATTATTACTCTACTAACAAATATTGTTACATTTGTTATTTACCTTACTGTTGGAGTTAAGTCCATCATGAAGTCTCATGGAGTTGTGAATGCTGTACAGTAAATACATACTGTAGTGTATTATGCCGTTAACACTGTGTTGAGTAGTTCTGTTGTATGTTGAGTACTACAATAAAGTTTATGAGGCAGGCAGAGCGTGGGAGGGAGGCAGGGAAGGAGAGGATGGAAATGGATTGATGGAAGGATGGATGATTTGAGGGTGTGTGTGTGTGTATGGGCTGTAGGGGTGGGGGGTGGGGGGGGGGGGGAAGGTGTGTCGGTGGTGGTGAAGTGACCGACTCGACTCGGTGATAACCCTAACTCTGACCCAGTTAACTTTTTTTTTTAACTTGATTTGTTTCTTCAATTCTGGATGGATGGAGGGAGAAAGGGGATGGATGGATGAAGGGAGGGGATGGATGGATGGATGGAGGGGGGGGATGGATGGAGGGAGGGGATGGATGGATGGATGGAGGGGGGGGATGGATGGAGGGAGGGGATGGATGGATGGAGGGACGGAGGGAGGAGATAGATGGATTGAGGGAGGGGATGGATGGATGGAGGGGAAGGATGGATAGATGGATGGATGGAGGGAGGGGATGGATGGATGGAGGGAGGGAGGGTATGGATGGGTGGATGGAGGGAGGGGATGAATGGATGGATGGATGGATGGAGGGAGGGGATGGATGGATGGAGGGAGGGGATGGATGGAGGGAGGGGATGGATGGATGGAGGGAGGGGATGGATGGAGGGAGGGGATGGATGGATGGAGGGAGGGTGGGAGGGGATGGATGGAGGGAGGGGATGGATGGATGGAGGGAGGGGATGGATGGAGGGAGGGATGGAGGGGATGGGTGGATGGATGGAGGGGATGGATGGATGGATGGATGGATGGAGGGGATGGATGGATGGATGGATGGATGGATGAGATGGATGGATGGATGGATGGAGGGGATGGATGGAGGGAGGGAGGGGATGGATGGAGGGAGGGGATGGATGGAGGGAGGGGATGGATGGAGGGAGGGGATGGATGGATGGATGGATATGGGGGGGGAGGGGGGGGGGGAAAAAGAGAGAGAGAGAGAGAGAGAGAGAGAGAGAGAGAGAGAGAGAGAGAGAGAGAGAGAGAGAGAGAGAGAGAGAGAGAGAGAGAGAGAGAGAGAGAGAGAGAGAGAGAGAGAGCGAGAGAGCGAGAGAGCGAGAGAGAGAGAGAGAGAGAGAGAGAGAGAGAGAGAGAGAGCGAGAGAGCGAGAGAGCGAGAGAGCGAGAGAGCGAGAGAGCGAGAGAGCGAGAGAGCGAGAGAGAGAGAGAGAGAGAGAGAGAGAGAGAGAGAGAGAGAGAGAGAGAGAGAGAGAGAGAGAGAGCGAGAGAGAGAGAGAGCGAGAGAGAGAGAGAGAGAGAGAGAGAGAGAGAGAGAGAGAGAGAGAGAGAGAGAGAGAGAGAGAGAGAGAGAGAGAGAGAGAGAGAGCGAGCGAGAGAGCGAGAGAGCGAGAGAGAGAGAGAGAGAGAGGGGGGGGGGAGGGAGGGATGGAGGGACAGGAGGGAGGGAGGGAGAGGGAGGGAGGGATGAAACAAGCATGGTGCTGTGTACAGGGATTAGACCCGTCCACTCACGCTAGAGTTGTTCCAATAACATACAGTAATTTCTCAAAGAGCAGATGTCTATCATGTTACAGCATATTTTCGGTTTTATTTAGTTTAGTTTAATTAGGATAATAAAAAGCTATTAAAACACTGGTTTTAGAAATTATTTATTAATATGAAACTTTCAAAAGTCATGGGTCACTGAACTATGACGACACACAGACGAAAGTGAGTGAAACCTCACTGTAAAGTGAGGTTTACAGTATAGTATTCTCTTATCTGTCCACCCTCACTCATCTTGTTTCATCACAGAAAATGTCTATAAGGAGATTTTACCACATATAGCTAGGTAATCACGCTTCATCCTTTAAATTAATGTACAAAGATACGTGTGCCCCAAATCAGTGAACGAAAATCATGGAAACTCAGTTGTTCACTTGTGTGGATCACTGGCTGGTGTTTGTGTGGACCATTTTGGCTGGTGTTTGGTTCATATGGTTCACTCGTGTGATCCAACGTCTTATGAAGGAATTATTAATTGTAATCTGTGATAGAATGAGAAAGTTTTCCACCACTCTGTGAACTCTGTCTCAAAATCGTAAGCTTGTGGACCACTTGTGGTCCACATGTGTGGTCCATTTGTGTGGTCCACTTGTGTGATCCAACTTGTCATATGAGAGAATTATTAATTGTAATCTGTTATAGAATGGGAAAGTTTTCCACCAGTCTGTGAACTCTGTCTGGACATCGTAAGCAAATCCGAACATCCCTCGCTTCGGCGAACCATTGTTCGTCGAACCGGGTGAGTAAATTCAGCCTGAAAAGTGTGCGAACTAGCCGGAGATTCGTTGAATCGGGGTACATTGAATCGAGGTTGTACTGTATAGACCAATTGCACTAATGTCCCACATAATAAAAGTATTTGAGAGAGTGATCTCCAGTTTCATGGAGACCAATGACCTCCACAACCCAGGCCAACATAGATTTAGAGCAGGAAGATCATGCCTCTCACAGCTACTAGACCACTACAAAAAATCACTGAGGCATTAGAGAAAAACAGAATGCAAATGGGGTATACACAGACTTTGCAAAGGCATTTGATAAATTTGACCATGGAGTGATTGCTCAAAATGAAGTTAATAGGAATAACATAAAATAGGATGATGGATGTTAAATTTTCTGTCAAACAGAATACAAAGAGTAACAGTCAACCAAATAACATAGATTCCAAGGACATTTAACACTTTTGCTCGGGGACAACGCAGTATGGCGTCAAAAATTTATTAGCTAAACGAATGTGCGAGAATGACGCATCGATGCGTCAATGGGTGTTCGCTCATGGGTATGCTTTCGGCTTAGCTGTGGGTGGGGCGTGCTGCAGTTTTGGACATTATATGCACGTACTCCTATAGGAAATTCTATTGCGAACATATTGATACCAAAATTAAAGACCAAGGATGAGAATTGAGGTGACCAAAGTGAATAGAGTATACACATTTTATTGCTCTTGTACGCTCACAAGTAATGCGTGGCCAATTTCTCGGTTTGGTGCAGGTGGTACGCCGGGCTTTTGGACTTTATATGCAGTGGAACCTCTATTAACGAGCATTTCCAGTAACGAGCGAGCCACTCGCAGCAAATTTGTCTCTATTGACGAGCTTCACCTCTATTAACGAGCAAAACCACATGGTGCTTCCTAGTGTCTCACGGGTTCTCGCAAATTCTCGGACGCCTCCGACACCAGTGTTGTTGTTGTATCGCGCACGACAAGCATCCCTCTGGATTTATTTGTGCTTTTCTTTGTTTTTTTGTGGTTTTGTGACTACAATTTGTATGCATGATGTCGCCAAAGAAGCTGCTTGCTAAAGATAGTGTTGTCAGGAGGAAGAAAGACACAATTACTGTGGATTTGAAGAAGGAAATTATAGCAAAGCATGAGCGTGGTGTCTGTGTGACTGATCTCACAAAGGAGTATGGCAGGGCCTCAACAATTTGCACCATTAGTAAGGGGATGAGGAGGTAAGGGAGGATGCTGCCTCTTCAAGTGAGATCAGGGAAGTGTTGGGAATGTTTGAAAAGGTGACCGCATTCTTAGAAAAACATCACCCTGATAGAGCAGTGACAACCCGATTTGTGAACATGTTTAATGACAATTTGCTGTCTCGTTTTAGAGACATCCTAAAACAAAGACAAAAGTAACTGTCAATAGATACGTTCTTTGCAAAAGTAGAGAAAAGAAGAGCCAGTGATAGTGAACCACAATCCGGTCCCAGTGGGGTGAAATTCCCAAGATCAGAGAGAGCCCGCCTGACTCAGAGGTGGATTCTCCTTCCACACCATAACCCCTCTCCTCCTTCCCACCTCCCCATCGTCTCCCTCAAGCCAGCAACGACTCTTCATAAGGTAAAGTAAACATTAAAACAGTACAGCAAAACATTTATAATTACATGTGCAGTATTATATTTACATAAAAAAAGTCATACAAGTATGGATGTTTTTGGGAGAGGAACGGATTAAATTTATTTCCTTTATTTTAAATTGGGAAATTTGTTTCTTAAGACGAGTTTTCCAGATAACGAGCTCGGTGCCAGAACAGATTAAACTCGTTAATAGAGGTTCCAATGTACTCCTGTAGGGAATTCTATTGCGAACACATTGATACCTGAATGAAAAACGAAGGAAGAGAAGTGAGGTGACAAAATTTAAGAGAGTATACACTTTTCAGTATTATCGTGTGCTCACGTGGAATGCCCGGCCCACCTTGGGGTGGTCTGGCGCTCGCTCGCCCAAAGCGCGAAAGTGTAAAAAGCTCTGTACCACAGGGCATGGTCCTTTCACCACTGCTTTTCCTAATTCACATATCAGATATAGACAAAAATACAAGTTACAGTTTTGTATGATCTTTTGCAGATGACACAAGAATCAGCATGAAAATTACTTCCGTTGAAAACATTGAAAAAACCACAAGCAGATATTAACCCTTTAACTACGCAACGCGCCTGCAGGCCCACATCTGGGGTGCGCTACGCGCCTCAGGATATTTGTATTTTTCACGTTCCATTCAAAACTCCCACGGCTACAGGGGGTTCACATCAACTTCCTCAGGGCTCTTGTAAACAGACGCCATATTTAAAAAAAATCGTGGTCCACATTCTCAGGTGTCTCACTCAGTAGTGAGTGAGCAACCAAAGCAGGCGTTCGCAGCATGAGCGCACAGCACTGCTGTTCAGCGTGTGACCACAGCATCGCCTAATAATGTCAAAATATATATATAATTTGTATTATTTAGCCATGATAGTATTATAGAAGAGCCTGAGTGTGATAATGACTGGGTACAATGTTCAAATATCAGTGATTCAATGCTTTTCACGATGTTCACAGCGCTAGCCACAGCACCACAGCATTATTTCGTCCATCTAGGAATCTTCAAACGACGTTTTAGGTTCCTTTTCAAAGTAAACTTGTGGTCAATTATTCATTTACAGGAATTAGTGACCAGGATTGTGGTTATAATTAGCGTTGTGCGTAGTATTGTGGAAGGAGGAATTTTGGTGAGGGAGGAAGGGAGAGAATTGAGGTAGCCTCACTGTGTGGCAGCCACTCTTTGTTTTGCTCACCATACTAGCTTTGTGGTTCGCTACGGGGAACACATATGTACATGGGTATATACAGTGTGTGTGTATATCACACACAGCATCAGGAGTAATGTTGAGAGGAGCTATTTTGGTGAGGGAGGTGACGCCATAATCGTAGCGTTGTCTGCTGTCTGCTGTGTGATTTCTCATGCAGTGTATGGTGGCCACTGTACTGTTTGGACACAATACCAGCTTACTTGCACAGTTCAGGTAAATAAAACATGTAGATAGGTATATATAACATGTGTAAATAGTGTAATAAAAACAATAACAGTATAGTGGGAGGAGCAATTTTGGCGAGTAAGATGTTGGAGTGAGGGAGACTGGCTGGGTGTGGCTGCTCACACTCGCGGTGTTCTGAATGTGTTGATGGTGAATGTATATGGTGTGTACATATGTTGTAAATATACATAAATGAACATGAAACATTGGTGTGAATAACTATATGATTTGGAGGAGCAATGTTGGCAAATACAATGTTGGAGGAGTGAGGGAGGGCTGGCTGGGTGTGACAGCTCACAATCGTGGTGTTCTGAATGTGTTGATGGTGAATGTATATGGTGTGTACATATGTTGTAAATATACATAAATGAACATGAAACATTGGTGTGAATAACTGTATGATTTGGAGGAGCAATGTTGGTGAATACAATGTTGGAGGGGTGAGGGAGGGCTGGCTGGGTGTGGTTGCTCACACTCGCAGTGTTCTGAATGTGTTGATGGTGAATGTATATAGTGTGTGACAGTGTATAGTGTGTAAATAGATTGTATATATACATAAATTAGCATGATACAAGGTAAATATGTGCAACATATGTGTACACAAGTGTCATGCACGTAACAGTGTCCTCGGACAGTACAGATGTTTTACTGCCATAATATAGTGTACGTGTTCATTATACATAGGATTAGCACGTAAAAACAAACAAAACGTATTTGGAACTGTGCACAAAAAATGAACAAAAATATATTCGTGACAACTCGCCCGCCCTGCCCCAGGCACCCTACTGGCCCCAGGAGCGTACGTCACGGGTGAACGGGGAATGATGACGTCACGCGCCAACTTACGGACCCCATAGCAGCCAAAGTACGTACAAGTTCATTTTTTTTTTTTACATACCCATACTGAGGGACGGGATTTTGACACTTTAAAAAAACAAAAGAATTTTTTCAAGAGAATTTATTTCCTGCACACTGAGGGGGGGGGGGGGGGGGTGTCATATTTAGAGGCGGCGCAGTTAAAGGGCTAAATCTTGCGTAGTACTCCAAAGCAACATATGATGCGATGCGCAATTTACTGCAAGTCGGTCAAAGCATCATATGATGCAATGCGCAACTTAAGGGTTAAACATCATGTTATTTTCTGCTGCCCTATTCGTTTTCCTATGACCAGGGAACACAAATGATTACTTTTATAAGGCGAAAAAAAAATTTGGATTTTTTTTGTTGCGCCTAACGGTGTCGCAGGCCAAAAAGCCCTTAGCGGTTTAAGGGTTAATGTGCGATTGGCACAACAGCCAGAATAGCTACTGCTCTATTTCAGATTCTTGTCACAATATGTACTGTACTGTATTGTAGTTAGATAGAAAAATCGTATTCAGTATAAAATGTATTTTTAAGTTAATATTTTTGGGGGTGTGGGACGGATTAGTTCAATTCCCATTATTTCTAATGGGAAAATTCATTTCGATGTTTCGACTTACGACCCATCTCTGGGAACGGATTAAAATCACAAGTCGAGGTCCCACTGTATATGCATGCCATGCGCAGTTTAACCCGGGGAGCCGGTCGGCCGAGCGGACAGCACGCTGGACTTGTGATCCTGTGGTCCCGGGTTCAATCCCGGGCGCCGACGAGAAACAATGGGCAGTTTCTTTCACCTTATGCCCCTGTTACCTAGCAGTACATAGGTACCTGGGTGTTAGTCAGCAGTCACGGGCTGCTTCCTGGGGTTGGAGGCCTGGTCGAGGACCGGGCCGCGGGGACACTAAAGCCCCGAAATCATCTCAAGATAACCTCAAGATAACCCTTCAACCGTGCAATACATACATATACGATGGGAGTAACTGTCACGAAATTGAGCAATACATACATATATATACGATTGAAGGTCTAGCACATGATTTTAAATGCCCCACAAGGGATAGGGGCAGGTATAGTCCACCCAAGGCAAATAGTAAACAGATGAAATTAAAAAAAAAAATTGTGGGTAACATATCTGGGTGTGATAGCCTCGGTACTGAGTAAGCAACCAAGGCTCGCACATGCAGCATGAGCTAACAGCACTGCTGTTCAGCTTCTAGCGGCAGTTGGCACCAGCCATGTGTTGTCAATTACTATAGCTGAGATCTCACCACCACCAACACCACCTGCCTCCCTTGACAACAACTTCCACCACTGACACCACTTGCCTCCCTTGACAACAACTTCCACCACTGACACCACTTGGCTCCCTTGACAACAACTTCCACCACTGACACGACTTGCCTCTCTTGACAACAGCTTTCACCACTTGCCTCCCTTGACAACTTCCACCACTGACACCACTTGCCTCCCTTGACAACAACTTCCACCACTGACACGACTTGCCTCTCTTGACAACAGCTTTCACCACTTGCCTCCCTTGACAACAACTTCCACCACTGACACCACTTGCCTCCCTTGACAACAACTTCCACCACTGACACCACCTGCCTCCCTTGACAACAACTTCCACCACTGACACCACCTGCCTCCCTTGACAACAACTTTCACCACTGACACCATCTGCCTTTCTTGACAACAACTTCCACTACTGACACCACTTGCCTCCCTTGACAACACTTGCCTCCCTTGACAACACCTGCCTCCCTTGACAACTTCCACCACTGACACCACTTGCCTCCCCTGACAACTTCCACCACTGACACCACTTGCCTCCCTTGACAACAGCTTCCACCACTGACAACACTTGCCTCCCTTGACAACAACTTCCACCACTGACAACACTTGCCTCCCTTGACAACACCTGCCTCCCCTGACAACTTCCACCACTGACAACACTTGCCTCCCTTGACAACAGCTTCCACCACTGACACCACTTGCCTCCCTTGACAACAACTTCCACCACTGACAACACTTGCCTCCCTTGACAACAACTTCCACCACTGACAACACTTGCCTCCCTTGACAACAGCTTCCACCACTGACAACACCTGCCTCCCTTGACAACAGTTTCCACCACTGACACCACTTGCCTCCCTTGACAACAACTTCCACCACTGACAACACTTGCCTCCCCTGACAACAGTTTCCACCACTGACACCACCAGTCTTTTCTGACAATACTAACTCCACCTGCCTCCGTTGAGAAAAACTTCCATCACCTGCCCCCTGACACTAAACCCTACCTACCTTGAGGCTACCTTGAGGTGCTTCCGGGGCTTAGTGTCCCCGCGGCCCGGTCGTCGACCAGGCCTCCTGGTTGCTGGACTGATCAACCAGGCTGTTAGACGCGGCTGCTCGCAGCCTGACGTATGAGTCACAGCCTGGTTGATCAGGTATCCTTTGGAGGTGCTTATCCAGTTCTCTCTTGAACACTGTGAGGGGTTTGCCAGTTATGCCCCTTATGTGTAGTGGAAGCGTGTTGAACAGTCTCGGGCCTCTGATGTTGATAGAGTTCTCTCTCAGAGTACCTGTTGCACCTCTGCTTTTCAACGGGGGTATTCTGCACATCCTGCCATGTCTTCTGGTCTCATGTGGTGTTATTTCTGTGTGCAGGTTTGGGACCAGCCCCTCAATTATTTTCCACGTGTAAATTATTATGTATCTCTCCCGCCTGCGCTCAAGGGAGTACAGATTTAGGCTCTTTAGTCGGTCCCAGTAATTTAGATGTTTTACTGAGTGGATTCTAGCAGTAAAGGATCTCTGCACGCTCTCTAGGTCAGCAATTTCTCCAGCTTTGAAAGGGGCTGTCATTGTGCAGCAGTACTCCACTCTAGATAGCACAAGCGTTTTGAAAAGTATCATCATCGGTATAGCATCTCTAGTGTGAAAAGTTCTTGTTATCCAACCTGTCATTTTTCTTGCAGTTGTGACGGCTACTTTATTGTGTTCTTTAAAGGTAAGGTCTTCCGACATGAGTACACCCAGGTCCTTTACATTGCCTTTTCGTTCTATGTTATGATTTGCCTGCGTTTTGTACGTGGTTCCTGTTTTTATGTTTTCAATTTTTCCGTAGCGCATGAGCTGAAACTTATCCTCGTTGAATACCATATTATTTTCTGTAGCCCATAGAAAGACCTGATCTACATCTGATTGGAGGTTTGCCGTGTCCTCTATGTTGCCAACTCTCATGAAAATCCTAGTGTCATCTGCAAAGGATGATACAGTGCTATAGGTTGTGTTCTGGTCTATGTCCGATATGAGGATGAGAAAAAGTACTGGAGCAAGCACAGTACCCTGGGGGACTGAGCTCTTCACGGTTGATGGGCTGGATTTTATTTTGTTGACTATTACACATTGGGTTCTGTCAGTCAGGAAATTGTAGATCCATCTGCCTATTTTCCCGGTAATTCCTTTTGAACGCATTTTATGTGCAATAACACCATGGTCACATTTATCAAAAGCTTTTGCGAAATCTGTGTAAATTACATCAGCGTTTTGTTTGTCTTCCATAGCATCTAATGCCATATCATAGTGGTCCAGCAACTGCGACAGGCAAGAGCGCCCTGTTCTGAAACCATGTTGTCCGGGGTTATGGAGATGCCGTGATTCCATGTATTTTGTGATCTTACTTCTTAGCACTCTCTCAAAAATTTTTATGATGTGCGATGTTAGTGCTATCGGTCTGTAATTTTTTGCCTCTGCCTTATTTCCTCCTTTATGGAGTGGTGCTATCTCTGCTGTTTTTAGTATGTCAGGGATAACGCCAGTATCTAGGCTTTGTCTCCACAGAATGTGAAGGGCCTGCGATAGTGGTTTTTTACAGTTCTTGATGAATATGGAGTTCCAAGAATCCGGGCCTGGTGCAGAGTGCATAGGCATACTGTTTATGGCTTCTTCAAAATCTAGTGGGGATAGGGCGACGTCTGATATGTGATTTGATGTTGGTATCATATCCATGAAAAATTCATTTGGGTTATCAATCTTTAGTGCATTTAATGGCTCACTGAAAACAGAGTCGTACTGCTTCCTCAGTAACTCGCTCATTTCTTTGTTGTCATCTGTGAAAGTTCCATCTCCCTTTCGCAGGGGCCCGATACTAGATGTGGTTTTTGATCTTGATTTTGCATAGGAGAAAAAATATTTCGGATTTCTCTCTATTTCACTGATGGCCTTTTGCTCTCTTTGCCTCTCCTGGGTTTTGTATGATTCTTGTAGCTTGAGTTCAATTGTTTCTATTTCTCTACCTAACCTTCTTCGCCGTTCTTGAGATAGGGTGCGACTCTCAAGTTGTTCCGCGATTCGTTTTCTTCGCCTATATAAGGAACGACGTTCCCGTTCCAATCTGCATCTCTTTCTCTTTTTTCTTAGGGGTATGCGGTTTGAACATATTTCTAGTGCTACTGAGCTTATTTTTTCCAGGCACCGGTTCAGGTTTGCATTTCCTAGCTGTTCTTCCCAGTTTATTTCTGTGAAGTCCTGGTTTATTTGCTCCCAGTTTATCCGTTTATTATTGAAGTTGAATTTGCTGAAATCTCCTCCACCGGGAATCTGGACTGGTTTTGGAGGTCCATTCCCCATGGTTGTCAGTACCTCAATTAAGTTGTGATCTGAGTAACAGGTATTTGTAATCATTATGTTCCCGATCAACTCATCATTATTAGTGAAAATGAGGTCCAGCGTGTTCTCCTTCCTAGTTGGTTCTACTATTTGCTGGTTTAAGGCAAACCTATCGCACATCCGTAGCAGGTCATTTGCATGTGCCTGCTCATTTAGGCTACTTCCTGGTATTCTTTCTGATATTACTGTATTAGCCAGGTGCTTCCATTTCAGGTGCCGTAGGTTGAAGTCCCCAAGCAGGATGATGTTCGGAGCTGGATTTGTGAGGTTTTCCAAGCAGTGCTCTATTTTCATTAGTTGGTCTTTAAACTGCTGAGGGTTTGCCTCCGGTGACTTATATACAAGGACAACAACTACATTTAGGATCTCTATTTTGACTATCAGCACTTCCACCATATCATTTGAGGTGTTTAGCAGCTCAGTACAGATGAGTGTGTCTTTGTCCCTAACTACTGACACCACCTGCCTCCCCTCACACCATTTTATCATCCTACAGCCATTTCTAATGTCCTTCAAGAAGACCTGGACAAAATAAGTACAGTACAGTACAACCTCGATTCAACGTACCCCGATTCAACGAATCTCCGGCTAGTTCGCACATTTTTCAGGCCGAATTTACTCACCCGGTTCGACGAACAATGGTTCGCCGAAGCGAGGGATGTTCGGATTTGGTTACGATGTCCAGACAGAGTTCACAGACTGGTGGAAAACTTTCCCATTCTATAACAGATTACAAATAATATTTCTCTCATATGACAAGTTGGATCACACAAGTGGATCACACAAGTAGACCACACAAATGGACCACACATGTGGACCACAAGTGGTCCACAAGCTTACGATTTTGGGACAAAGTTCACAGAGTGGTGGAAAACTTTCTCATTCTATCACAGATTACAATTAAAAATTCCTTCATAAGAAGTTGGATCACACAAGTGAACCATATGAACCAAACACCAGCCAAAATGGTCCACACAAACACCAGCCAGAGTGATCCACACAAGTGAACAACTGAGTTTCCATGATTTTCGTTCACTGATTTGGGGCACACGTATCTTTGTACATTAATTTAAAGGATGAAGCGTGATTACCTAGCTACATGTGGTAAAATCTCCTTATAGACATTTTCTGTGATGAAACAAGATGAGTGAGGGTGGACAGATAAGAGAATACTGTACTGTAAACCTCACTTTACAGTGAGGTTTCACTCACTTTCGTCTGTGTGTCGTCATAGTTCAGGGACCCATGACTTTTGAAAGTTTCATATTAATAAATAATTTCTAAAACCAGTGTTTTAATAGCTTTTTATTATCCTAATTAAACTAAACTAAATAAAACCGAAAATATGCTGTAACATGATAGACATCTGCTCTTTGAGAAATTACTGTATGTTATTGGAACAACTCCAGCGTGAGTGGACGGGTCTAATCCCTGTACACACACCATGCTTGTTTCATATCCCTCCCTCCCCCCTCCCTCTCCCCCCCCCTCTCTCTCTCTCTCTCTTTCTCTCTCTCTCCCCCTCCCCCATCCATCCATCCATCCCCTCCCTCCATCCATCCCCTCCCTCCATCCATCCATCCATCCATCCCCTCCCTCCATCCATCCCCACTCCATCCATCCATCCATCCCCTCCCTCCATCCATTCCCTCCCTCCCTCCATCCATCCATCCATCCCCTCCCTCCATCCATCCCCGCTCCATCCATCCATCCATCCCCTCCATCCATCCCCCCTCCATCCATCCATCCATCCATAACCTCCCTCCATCCATCCATCCCCTCCCTCCATCCATCCCCCCTCCATCCATCCATCCATCCATCCATCCCCTCCCTCCATCCATCCATCCCCTCCCTCCATCCATCCATCCATCCCCTCCCTCCATCCATCCATCCATCCCCTCCATCCATCCATCCATCCCCCCCTCCATCCATCCCCTCCCTCCATCCCCTTTCTCCCTCCATCCATCCAGAATTGAAGAAACAAATCAAGTTAAAAAAAAGTTAACTGGGTCAGAGTTAGGGTTATCAGCGAGTCGGTCCCTTCACCACCACCGACACACCTCCCCCCCCCACCCCCACCCCTATAGCCCATACACACACCCTCAAATCATCCATCCTTCCATCCCTCCCTCCATCCTACCATCAATCCATCTCCATCCTCTCCTTCCCTGCCTCCCTCCCAAGCTCTGCCTGCCTCCCTCCGTGCCTATCTCCCTCCGTGCCTGCCTCCCTCCCTGCCTCTCCCTCACAAGCTCTGCCTGCCCACCTCCCTCCCAACCTCCCACTGATTTGTGGCAGACGTATCTTTGTAAATTAATTTAAAGGCTGAAGCGTGATTGGCTAGCTACATGTCGTAAAATCTCCTTATAGACATTTTCTGTGATAAAACAAGGTGAGTGAGGGTGGACAGATAAGGGAATACTGTTCTGTAAACCTCACTTGGTTTTCCTTCGTCTGTGTCGTTATAGTTCAGTGACCCATGACTTTGAAAGTTTCAGACTAATAAATCATTTCTAAAACCAATGCTTTAATAGCTTTTTGTTATCCTAATTAAACTAAACTAAATAAAACCGAAAATATACTGTAATATGATAGACATCTGCTATTTGAGAAATTATTTGTTATTGGAACAACTCCAGCGTGAGCGAGTGGACGGGTCTAATCCCTGTACACACGCCATGCGTTTCTAGTTTCAATTCGTCGCCACAGTTCAGTGACTACGGCTTCGAAATAATAAAATTAATAAATCAGGTCTAAAATAAGTTTTTTATATCTCTTATTATCCTAATAATGTTACTAATCTAAATATATAACCTAAAAATATATAATATGATGTAAATCCAATATTTGAGATAAATTTATGTTACTGGATCTGGCTTAAACACCAGCCTACTGGAGGGTGTATAGACCTAGTCTGCGTTTATACAGTAGGCACTCAGTGCTGTTACATTTGTCTGCGTGCGAGTGACGTGTTTGTCCGCCAGTGAAAGAATAATCGTGGAATTTACCATTTTTTTGACTACAGCTTTATTAATATACAACAAGATGTCTCAAGGGCTTGCTAATCGTGCTGTATCTGCAAAGAGGAAGAGAAGTTTTTTATCCATTGAGCAGAAATTAGACATGATAGAGAAACATGAACGTGGCTACTCTGTTACTAGGCTGGCAGCAGAATTTAATGTCGGGAAAAGTACGGTGTGTGATATCAAGAGACAGAAAGATAATATTAGGAAGTTTCTTGCTTCGAGTGATAGTGGTGCATTAAATAAAAGGAAAACAATAAAAGGTTCTGCAAATACAAATTTGGATGAAGCTGTGTATAAATGGTTTAACCAGGAGCGCTCTGTGGGGATGCCACTTGGGGGCGACGCCATTAAGACAGCAGCCGATAAATTTGCACAAAAGATGAACATTCCAGATTTTCGAGCAAGTGAAGGATGGTTGCAAAGATTTAAGAATAGACATAATATTAAGAACAGGAAAGTTTGTGGAGAATCGTTAAGTGCAGATACGGATTCAGTCGAGCCATTTAAGCGTAAATTAAATGATTACATAATAACAAATGATCTAAGGCGTTTTCAGGTATACAATGCCGATGAAACAGGCTTTAATTGGAAATGCTTGCAGAACAACACTTTGGCATCTAGGCTAGATGAGTGTGTTCCTGGCCGTAAGGTAAACAAAGAAAAAGTTTCTGCCATGCTGTGTGCAAATGCAGACGGAAGTCACAGAACAAAGTCCGCCATTGTGGGGAAGTCAAAAAACCCACGTGCTTTGAAAAATTTAATGAACAAGCTACCTGTGGTCTACTACAGCTCTAAAACAGCTTGGTTTACTGGAGATATTTTTGTAGACTGGTTCAAAAATCATTTTTGCAAAGAAGTTAGAGATTTTCAGATAAAGAAGTGTGGAGTGAGACGGAATGATGTCAAGGCATTACTCTTGGTTGACAATGCCCCAGCTCATGTAGGGCTCGACAAATTAACGTCACATGATGGACGCATCAAATGTATGGCCTTGCCTCCCAATACCACCTCTCTGATCCAGCCAATGGATATGGGTGTTATATATGCAATGAAAAGGCTCTACAAACGAGAAATGAATAAAGAAATCATGGTGGTGTTTGAGTCAGATGAAGACAAAAGACAAGGAACCGATTCGCGAGGTCAAGCAACACTGGAACGTTACCAAAAATACTCAATTAAGGAAGGCATTTACAACTGGGCTAAAGTTTGGGATGAAGTTCAAGAGTCAACATTAAGAAATTGTTGGAAAAAACTCCTGTTGCTTGATCATGCTGATGAAGTGACTGAGGAAGAAATGGATTTTGAAGGATTTTCAAATGATATTTATCAAGAACTGCGTGCCGCTGGTGAGACGGAGTTGACGCTGAACGATGTGGAGGAGTGGTTAGATATTGATGCAGTCGATCCACCCATTGGTCATTTAACAGATGATGAGATTATACAAAATGTTACTGGCACTGTTGACGACGACGGAAAGGAAGATGAGGATGAGAATGATAGCAGTTTACAATCTGCTACGTGTGCTAACGCATTGTTCTATGTTGAAAAACTCCTTGATATTGTTTCACAAACTGACAATCCAGAGCTACCAGGCTTTTATCAACACCTAAGGACGATGAAAGATATTTGTCTCAAGGACATGACACAAAGAAGGAAACAAATGAAAATGAGTCAATATTTTTCACGAACTAGCAGCAAATCAATCAGCACAGCCGTACCCAGCACCAGCACAGCCGTACCCAGCACCAGCACAGCTGTACCCAGCACCAGCACAGCCGTACCCAGCACCAGCACAGCTGTACCCAGCACCAGCACAGCCGTTCCCAGCACCAGCACAGCCGTACCCAGCACCAGCACAGCCGTACCCAGCACCAGCACAGCCGTACCCAGCACCAGCACAGCCGTACCCAGCACCAGCACAGCCGTACCCAGCACCAGCACAGCTGTACCCAGCACCAGCACAAAAGCAGCTGAAGCCAACACAGCAGCAGCGAGCACCAGCAAAGCTGATGCAAACATCTAAAAACATCGTGTGTGAAGTGAACAATTAGAATAAGTGTTAAATTTAAGTGTGTACATAGTGTTAAAATTAAAGTTGCAATAATTCTAATGTACAATAGTTTTCAAGAGCTGTATTGTAGTACTCAACATACAGCAAAACCACTTTTAATAATACAGTGCTAACGGCTTAATGCACTGCAGTACCTATTTACTGTAGAGCATTCACAACTTCACAACACTTCAAGATGAAAATAACTCCAACAATAAGGTAAATACATGAATTACAGTATTTTTAGTAGAGTAGTAAAATATAGGTACAGTAAGTAATATGATACAATGCATTTTTATTGTGTACAAGAAAAAAAAAAAGACACTGACGCAAACGCCTCTTGAAGGTCACCTCTTGCAACGAATCCAACGCTCCAACGAACTGGGGGTGGTCCCATATAGTACGTTGAATCGAGGTTGTACTGTATATGGAGCAACACTTGGCAAATGGAATTTAATGTAAATAAATGCCATGATATGGAATGTGGAAATGTAGAACATATACCCCACACAACCTATAAATTATGTGAGAAATCTTTAAAGAATTCTGATAAAGAAAGAGATCTATGGGTGGTTCAAGATAGAAAACTATCACCTGAGGACCACATAAAGAACGTTGTGCGAGGAGCCTATGCCACGCTTTCAAACTTCAGAATTGCTTTTAAATACATGGATGGAGAAATACTAAAGAAATTGTTCACGACTTTTGTTAGATCAAAGCTAAAATATGCAGCGGTTGTATGGTGCCCATATCTTAAGAAGCACATCAACAAAGTGGAAAAGGTGCAAAGACATTCCCCTAAGTGGCTCCCAGAACTGAAGGACAAGAGCTACAAGGAGAGGTTAGAGGCATTAAATATGCCAAAACTAGAAGACAGAAGAAAAAGAGGTGATATGATTACTTCATACAAAATAGTAACAGGAATTGATAAAATTGACAGGGAAGATTTCCTGGCAGTGACTCATGGGGCCAGGCAATAGCTCATCAGGGACAGGGCCATGGCTCATGGGGGCCAGACTGTGGCTCATGGGGACCGGGCCATGGCTCATGGGGGCCAGGTCATGGCTCATGGGGGCCGGGCCATGGCTCATGGGGGCCGAGCCGTTGCTCATAGATTCCAGACCGTGGCTCATGGGGGCCGGGTCGTGGCTCATGGGGGCCGGGTCGTGGCTCATGGGGGCCGGGTCGTGGCTCATGGGGGCCGGGTTGTGGCTCATGGGGGCCGGGTTGTGGCTCATGGGGGCCGGGCCATTTCTCACGGGGGCCCAGGCTGTGGCTCATGGGGGCCGAGCCGTTGCTCATAGATTCCAGACCGTGGCTCATGGGGGCCGGGCCGTTTCTCATGGGGGCCGGGCCATGGCTCATGGAGGCCGGGCCGTGGCTCATGGGGGCCGGGCCGTGGCTCATGGAGGCCGGGCCGTGGCTCATGGGGACCAGGCTGTGGTCCATGGGGGCCAGGCTGTGGTTCACGGGAGCCAGGCCGTGGCTCACGGGGGCCCAGGCCGTGGCTCATGGGGGCCGGGCCGTGGCTCACGGGGGCCGGGCCGTGGCTCACGGGGGCACAGGCCGTGGCTCATAGGGGCCAGTTCGTGGCTCTTGGGGGCTGGACCAAGGCTCATGGGAGCCAGGCCATGGCTCATGAGGGCCAGGCTGTGGCTCATGGGAGCCAGGCAGTAGTTCATGGGGGCCAGGCCGTGGGTCATGGGGGCCAGGCCGTGGGTCATGGGGGCCGGGCCGTGGGTCATGGGGGCTGGGTTGTGGCTCATGGGGGCCAGGCTGTGGCTCATGGGAGCCAGGCTGTGGGTCATAAGGGCCAGGCTGTGGCCCATGGGGACCAGGCCGTGGCTCATGGGGGCCGGGCTGTGGCTCACGTTACCAGGGACCTATGCTGCACAACTTTCACACAGATACTTACAGTGCTCTAATTGTAACGTCGATACAATAAAGCATTCTTGTGGCATCACTGAAAACTTGCAGAATACATTATAACAAACCTTAGGTTATCCATACCGAGGATACCTAAGTACAGTACATGTTATATGATGTTAAGTTATACCCCTTTACTAATGACTCAAATTTTGCTGTTGTGTTTTTCCATATTCAGTATTTGTCATAGCAAAATATATTTATTGAGACCATGCAGAGTGTCAGAAACAAGACAGAGTAGCTTACCTTCACTAGTGTGCGGACAGTATTGACATTCGGGAATTTATCATGGCACTTCTGAAGCCAATCTTCTATTACCTCCACATTGCACTGATTAGCCCTCTCCATGGATGCGATGGACTCCCCTGTGTCACTTTCATCCATGTTCCCCAAGAGCACTTGCAACTGGCTCTTGCCTTCCACTCCTTCTTTGACCATATCCACCACACTAGTGTTCTCCTGCTCCAGCAGCTTGATGGCTCCCTTGTTCTGCTCCACCAGATCACAGAGTCTGTCATGAAGCTGGTGATGGTGAGTTGTCCAGTCACTCAATTGCCCCTGGTACTCACTCAGCTGCGTCAATACCTCATCACAGTCAGTGACCAGGCTCATCATACACTTTTTCTGCTCCTGTGCAAGGGATCGCAACTTTTTGCTGGTACTTCTAGAGCAGTCTACACGGCGTTTTGTCGACGTGCTTCCTGCCGACATACGCTGGGTATCTTTGAGTTTCCTAATCAAGGCCTCCACACAGTAGCTGATAGGAAACTGTAAAGCACTTAATGCTCTATGTGGGGCACGGCAGTTGGGGCAGGGAAGACGATCATTCTCGATAGCATTTTCAATACAGTCCGAGCAGAATGTGTGGCCACACGGTAACGTCCGCGGCCGCCTCGTTGCTTCTTCATAATTTTCATAGCAGACAGTACACTCTTCTGGCTTGTCAGTATTCTGTGGAAAATATTATGCTAGAATACTGTGAATATTGTACAGTATATTGTAGAAAATATTGTGTTCTTCTGTGGAAAATAATGTGCTAAAATATTCTGCTGAAATTCTTGAGAGAAGTTACAATTTCACTAGAATGATGCAGAGAATGAGCCACAATAACCTAGGTGAAAATTAATTACCCGGTACTTTAACCCCACTCAACTTCGAAGTAGCCTTAGACAGCATGTCCATCCACTCTGCACAGACTCCTGGAATTCTAAATTCATCAAAATTAAAAAAAAAAACTGCGTTAAATGTAATGAATGAATGTTTCTGGGTGAGCCCCGGAGGTTCTCCTGGAGCTATCGGACTAATATTCTATGTATTAGTCTGGGGCAGTAGTCAATGGCATTCAGCCTACCGGGGACCATGAGCCAGAACCTGGCCCCCTCAAAGAAGCACAGGGAACAATGGCCTCTGGAACCCCCCCCCATGTGGTTGGGGGTATTCTTTGTCTGCCATCGACCGAGGTTAGGTTCCCAGAAAGGTAGGCATAACAAACCCTAATTGGTAAGAAAATTGCAACCAAAGATTGAACAGGGAGGCAGAACTCCCCCAACTCTCAAGGAGACAAGCAAACAAACAAACGTCACACTACCGCCACTGTGGCACTTGTCCACACAGCCCTCCCCTCCCTGGAAGGGGGAGGGGGGAGCCCCGGAACCCCCATGCCGGCTACTCTCACATACCAGTTCGGAGGCTGAGCATCAAAAGCAAAACGAAATCGCCAATAGGAGGGAGGGTTCCAAGGAACCTCCGGGGCTCACCCAGAAAATGGCATTTCATTACATTTATTGCTGGTTTTCTGTGGGAACCCCCCGAAGCTACATAACCCAAGATAAGTAAAGGAGGCACTTACTCCAGGAGGCGGCCGTCATGTGCTTCTCAACTGTTACGAACCCAAGTCCACCGTCGGAACACGGAGCAGTGACGTCAACGCCATCTGTGAGTCTGCTCCTGAAAACCCCCACAACATGGACAATGCCATTAGTGATGACGGGAATATACTGGCAATAGGTGCTGGATTCCTGTCCTAGTCGGCTCGAGAGGTAGCCGGTGCTGACCTCTGGTGAGGTGGCGCTTAGACAATGAGCGCCATCTATGGAGCAAAAAGGTGTACGTTTGTGGCTAAGCCAGTAAGTGATGTTTCCTAGTGGTCCCAGGTAGTGTCCCAGTGTACTGATGACGTGTCTTTATTCACAGAGTCAACGTAGGGCTGCTGTGATGTATGAAGAGTCAGTCTACCCAAAGCAGCCAAGGTCTCTACACCAGTCTGCTTCACAGAAGCAGTGAGCCGCCGCCGGACGAGAACTGTAGTGTGTTTAACTGTCTGCCTGAGGAGTGGCAGTGACGGGATTCACCGTACTCGGGGCTGGCTGGTGGAAGAGACAGCCGACTGTGGTGCCGAAAGAGGAGAGTAACCAGCGAGTTACACGAAGCTCCTGCCTAGGGCTTGCAACCCTAGTATTCGCTCATGAAGTGGCCTAACAGCGTGAGGCTGATTGGTACCTGCCAGCAACAGGCTGGACTGTGGTTGTGGGCCTTCACGGCGAGGCACCTAGTAGAATTGTGACTTGGCTGGCCCGTGGCCAGGGTAGACTCATCGTTGTTTCCTGGTACCTGCTGAGGGTAGTGCCACGGATAAGGAAACCCGGTAAAAGACTGCATGGAGTAAGCTTCGCCGAGTGTTCAGTGTCTTCAGAGAGAGACGATGATGTACATAGTGTAGTAATATTTTCCATTTAAGACTTTTATATATATATATATGGTGACGGGAAGACTAATTATATATGGTTAAAGTGATGAACTTGTGTATTTAATGTACCTCCCCTTTTTATTTTACTTGCATTACTGAGCTCGCCTCTTGAAAGCCTCTACTAACTTGGGGCCGGATATATGAACTTTCGTACCACCTGAAAAGAACCCGGTTGCGTCCTATTGTGGCCGTAACAAAGTCGAGACAACTGGCTGCAGCCTGTGACCCAAAGCTATACATGAACGCCCAGGATCAGGAATATTTGCCAAATAACGGGCGGCCAGGAACCTGTTCAACCTCCAAAACGCCCTCGCGCCCGAATGTTAGACCAAGATATGTTGCCAAACACGTTAGCCAAAGCAGCAAACTTATGAACGTCATGGGCATGAGGACAGACCGTATAGGCTAGCTAAATTTAATAACCCTGCGGACGACCTGGGAGACCCAAACCCTGGAATAGAGAACAAGGAAAACCGGGTCAATCCAAAGCACATCCCCAGCCACCAAAGCTGAAGCGCGCAGATAACAGCGAAGAGCCACAACCAGTCACAACAAATGATGCACCCCAGGCATCATATATCGAGAGACGCTGAAACCATACCGAAATGAAGAGGTTCACTTCCAAAAGCCCGTACGTCTGGCAGAGCCAACTGAAGGAGTGGGTGTCCAACATCCATTCCGTGGATAGGGGGAATGAACTGGGACAGGCTGTCCGCCAGGACGATGGACACCCCACGGATATGAACTGCACAGAGAGCTAAACCCCGAGAAACCAGCAGACGGGCCACTCGAAGTGATCAGCCCCAAATAGCCAAGGACCAAAAAGAACCCCGCAGTTCAGGCAATGAACCACCCGAGAGCAGTCTGAAAAAAAGCAGGATCATTGAGCCCTGAGCGACCCGAACCCTTTAGAGCGACAGCCAAATGGCCGCAAACTCCCGCACCGTGCTGTGAGCCCGACGGAAGGACGGACAACACCAACCCTGGCCGGCTTGGTGAGCACTGGCCACAAAGCCTCAGCTAGAGATGACACATCCGTGAACACATTGAGTGAGGGGCTCGGGTAGGTGCCAAGTCACTGAACCCCGAACAAAACGAAGAAGAAAACAGCAATGCAGCAATCGACAAAAAGGCCATGGAGGCTGAACCCAGCAATCACGAAACAGGAGCGTCCTCGAAAGAACCATAACCCGACCCAATGTGTAAACCAGCACAGAGAAGTTCAGACTCCCACACAACTACTTGAGCAATCAAGCAACTGCTGAGTGGCCTGGGACTCACCCAGAAACAGCTGAAGGCAGGACTACAGCCGCAGCACCACTGCCAGAGGGAGACATGAACATAAGAATAAAGGTAACGGCAGAAGGCCTATTGGCCCATACGAGGCACCTCCTATTTATATCCCCCCAATCTCATTTGTATATACAGGGGTACCTCAGTTTAAGAATCTAATCCGTTCCTTGAGACAGTTCGTAACCCAAAAATTCGGAAACTGAAGCGAATTTTCCCATAAGAAATAATGGGAAATGAATTAATCCGTTCCTGACTCACCCAAAAACTTCACTTCAAAGTAAATTTTATACCTAATTCACCCAAATCTTTACTACAAAAGTATGTTCAAGTTATTACTTACCCTTGCTGATGACTCCTATTGGCGTATGGAAGATCGTGAGGAGGGGAGAGGAGAGGTGTTACTTTTTGGAAGGGGAGTCCCCTTCCATTATAACATCAGGCAGTGAAGATTTCTCTGGAGTGCACTTTGGCAAGTTTTGCCTGCATACCACTATCTTGAGGTTATCTTGAGATGATTTCGGGGCTTTAGTGTCCCCGCGGCCCGGTCCTCGACCAGGCCTCCACCCCCAGGAAGCAGCCCGTGACAGCTGACTAACACCCAGGTACCTATTTTACTGCTAGGTAACAGGGGCATTCAGGGTGAAAGAAACTTTGCCCATTTGTTTCTGCCTCGTGCGGGAATCGAACCCGCGCCACAGAATTACGAGTCCTGCGCGCTATCCACCAGGCTACGAGGCCCCCACTAGGTTCTGGTTGTGGATCACTGCTTGATTTTCTCACTTTTCTCACAAGGAAACGTTCCATTGAAGATTGTTTTTCCCTTCTTTACAACACTTGTCTGTAGTGAGGCATCACATTGTCATTAAAAAGATCAATGCAGTGGCCTACTACAGCTTTATCTGGGTGATTCTTTTTAGCAAAACTTTGCAGTCCTGCCCATACTGCACACATTTTCTTAATTAATGAGGAAGGGACATTCTCTACTGCCTCCTCTTCCTCCCTTGAAGATTTGTTATACTGCCTAGTAAGTTCGACAACATGAGTATCATTTTCATGCTTACGAATGATCTCTTGTTTTTCCTCTATGGCATTCTCACATGTGATTTCTTTCATGGGTCCAAGAACTGGCAAAATAGGCCAAGCTTCCTTCCACATCACAGTCAAAGATACAAACTGAAAAAAAGCCAGCATGAAATCCCACAGACACCACTCACTACGATGCACAAGACTGGTGCCGAAACGAAGGAGCAAACACCAGAAGAAAGGCTATGGCTCAAGAATCTGGAACCTCAGAACACCTACTCTGAACAAAGACCATCCCCAAGTAGCAGGAACACAACTCTACTGCAAAAGAAGACAATCGAGAGCCTGGAATGCAACAGCAGCACCTGAGATAACAGAAGAAACAGCTGCCTCAAGAAATAGGAGGAGAGAAAGATGTAGTGGACAGGGAAAGTGACCTTGCAGAATCTAAAGCACAGGCTAACAAAGTTCACCGGCAGGTCAACTGAGCCAAAAAGTATTCTGCAGTCATTGCTTGAAGGAAAATAGGGAGAAACTTGGGCACTACCTCTGAAGCCCCAACCACAAGCAGTAAGGCTGTAACCCCTAACACCAAAGCTAAGGTGTCCAGGCCACCCCAGAGCTGATCAGAAAGCAGTTCAATCACAGCTCGGATGAAGAAAACAGTGGCCAGCCAAAGGTGAGCCATTCTCTGCAGGATGTGATCCTCTATGGCCTTTGATCCTCTATGGCCTTTGATCCTCTGTGGCATATGCTTCAGAGCAAAATGCAAACCCTCATGGAGCTGTCACACACCTACACCTACACCATGGGGCAGGATTGGAACAAACAGGCAAGCCATAAGCCAAGGTAATGCAAAGGAAGCATTACCCAAGAACACCTAAAATATGAAACACATCACACCACACAAGCATTTGGGTAATGGCAAAAGCCATGCCAATCCCCAGGGAAATCAAATGGTTGTTTGCATGTGGAAGCAGAAGCCCCAAACAACAACCAAAAGACTAAGGCATACTCAAAATCGAAAGAGACTGGCGCCAATCAAGGCAGCGACATCCTAATCATGAGAAACAAACGCATCTGCACGCACTGCTGAGGATGAAAAACGTGAAGTTGGAAATCCCCCCCAAAAAAACAGCATTGAATGTAATAAAACACCATTTTCTGGGCGAGTCCCGGAGGCGCCCCGGAGCTATCCAGGCTGATATGCATCTTTTTAGAATTTGGCATCAGTCGATGTGGGTGGAGTTCTAGGCCTACCGGGGACAACGAGCCAGAACCTGGCCCCCCCGAGGGGCACTGGCCTATAGAAATGCACATGTGATTTTGGAGCATTCTATATCTGCCATCGACTGGGACAGGCACCCAGAAAGGTAAGCGCCCCAAAACAAACCCATATTCTGGTTAAAAATGACGAAAATAGTCAAACGAGTGGACAGAACTCCCCAAATGAAAACGGGCAAATGAGCATGGCGTCACATGAGCCGCGCCGCATGTCTGCGCAGCTCTCCCCTTCCCGGGAGGGGGAAGGGGGAGCCCCTGACCCCGCGCCGGCGATCCACCCCACAGTTTTGAGGCTGGATATCAAAATACGCGAAAACCGCCGACAGGAGAAAGGGAGGGTTGCCGGGGAGCCTCCGGACTCACCCAGAAAATGACGTATCATTACATTCAACGCTGGTTTTCTGGTGGGGAGGGAAGCTCCTTCGGCTTCCCGGAGCTACTTCACCAAATACAAAAATGAAAGGCTACGTACCCGGGAGGTGGTCGATGCTCACATCTCAACTCAAAGTCGAGACAAGCTGCAGCCGCCGACCCAAAGCGATACAAGCCCAACTAGGCCCAGGAACATTAGCGAGGTAGCGTGCAGCCAGGACCCTATTCTAACGCCAAAAACCCCGTGCCCAAATGTCAGCCCATGACATGCTACCAAAGATGGCAGCAAGAGCAGGAAACTTATGAACGTCATGGGGATAGACCGCAGGCTGGCAAGACCGAATAACCCTACAGATGACCTGAGAGACCCTGAACCCTAGAACAAGGAGGAAGGAAAACTTGATCAACCCAAAGCACATCCCCGGTCACAGAGGCTGTGGTGCGCAAATAACGGCAGAGCTGCAACTAGACACAACACATGATGCGCCCCTGGCCTGACAAACCAAGCATCAACAACCCAAGGATCCCTCCGGAAATCAGCAGTCTCATTCTTCTCCAGAAAAGAAGGAGACGGCTGCAAACGAACAAACCCATCACCTCAACCAAAAGAGCAGAAACCCCTCAACCCGATCCCCAGAGGCCAATGCCAACAAGAAAAAGAGCCTTAGAAAAAACAATCTTGAACCAAAGGGGCCACAACAAACCAAGACGTTGTGGAGGAGAAACAACGCCCAAGACAGCTTGCGAAATGGTGCAGAAGTAACATCAATACCGAAAGCAAGCTGCAGCAGGCTCCGCCAATGTCACACGATATGAGGCGACAGTATTCAACATGAGATGACGGTCCTGAAACAGCCACGAGAGAAAGGACAAAACAACTTTAACAGAAAGAGAAGTACAGCGACGAAGACAAAAAAAAAACGGACGTCAGGAAACTTCATACTGCCGCAGAGACAAAGCCCGCAGGTGGGACACCATCAAAGAAGACACCTGATCACCATACAGATGGTGATAGACTCGAGTCAAAAAGACCAAACACGAAGACTCGAGGAGAAGATCGAACCAGTCTCGTAATGGACCGGACTGATCTGCTGAAAGAGGCGGAGCCGCAGGAAAACATTCGGGTTCGCACACCAAGCAAGCAGTGCCTAAAACCAAGGCTGGACCGGCCACCATGGGGCCAAGAGGAATACTCTCCCCTAGTAAGTGTCCAAGCGAGCCAGGACCCGAGCAACAGCTGAACCGGGGGGAAAAGAGGTACAGGAACCCCCCCCTACCTCAACCAGTCCTGCCAGAAAGCATTAACCCAGACATCTTCGCAGTCGGGAAAAGGCGCCACATATACCGGATGAAGCCTCGACCTCGCCGACGCAAAGAGGTCGACCTCCGCTCACCCGAACGTCTGGTAGAGCCAACTAAATGAGTCGGCATCAGCCGTTCATTCCGTCGACAGGGAAATGAACTGGGAAAGGCCATCCGCCAGGACGTTGGACACCCCCGAACGTGAACGGCCAGGAAAGCCAAACCCTGAGAACTCAGCAAACTAGTCACCCGAAGCGACCAGCCCCAAAGAGCCAAAGATCGCATCGATCCCCTATCGTTTCAGGCAATGAATCGCCAGCAGTTTGAATGAAGCTGGAGCATCCATCCGCAGGCGACGCGAACCCTCCGAAGCGAAAACCACACCACCACAAACTCCCGCACCATCTGTGGGTCCGACAAAAGGATGGACCCCACTGCCCCTGGTCGGCCTGGTGAGCACTGGTCCCCAAAACCCCAGCCAAGGGACGAAGCGTCAGTGAGCACATCGAGTGAGGACTCGGGTAGGCGCCAAGGTACTGAACCCCGAAAAACCAAAAGAGGAAGCCGACTACGCAGCAGCCAATGTAAGACCCCCCGGGGGTCGAACCCAGCAATCATGAGGGAGGCGTATGGGACGTCCCCGAAGGAACCAGAACAGCCGACGAAGCCAAACCCAACCCGGCGGATAGACCATCATCGTAAAGTTCAGGCTCCTACACAGACCCTCAAGCAATCGCCGCGTGACCCGGGAGCCCCTCAGGAACAGACAAAGGCGGGAACGCAGACGAAGTAGAACTGCCGGAGGCAGAGACAAGGAAGCAGTCCGAGTGTCCCACACAAGACCCAGCCAAGACCGAACCTGAGAGGGAACCAGATGGGACTTCTGCTAGTTCACCAAGAACCCGAACCCAGCGATCTGGACAAGAACCAAATCCCTGGTGAGCAGACACGTGGACCAGCTGGGAGCCCAAACCAGCCAGTCGTCGAGGTAGGCCAGAACCCGAACACCCAACAGACGCAAGCGAGTCACCATGAACCGAGTAAGGCGTGTGAAAATGCGAGGCACCAGATTCAAGCCGAATGGAAGGCAACGAAAGCGGTAACCCTAACGCCCCCACAACAAAACCGAGCTTGTCTCTGAATCTCGGATGAACGGGACGTGCCAATAAGCGCCTGGCTCCAACAGAAGGCGTACCTGGGGACAGGGTAGTCATCCGAAAGGAGGGGCAATAAACCCTCCAGTTCAGACGGGACAAATCCAGAATGAACTGGAGCAGGACCAGGCTCAAATACCGCTGCCACAACACCAGAAGGGGACTCCCCAGAGACCGCCTGTGTCTCAACGCCAACTAGACCCTGCCCTGCCCTGCCCCGACTCCGAAACCCTCAGACGTTTCGGAGCCGGAAGCAAGGGGAGGGGGGAGAAACCGGATGTACAATAGAACGGGAAGGATATGGAGGGGCGGACGGAACCAGAGCCGAAGTGACTCCCACCCCCAAGTCCGGGTCCCTATAACCAAAACGGGACAGTCTCGAGGCATCCGGGACCGCAACCAACCTAGCGTGTTGCAGCAACCTAAACCTAGCATGCAACGCAACAGCTGTCTGCACCTGCATATCATGATCAGTAGCTTGGGTGAACTGGAGCACGTACAAACAACAAATATCGCACAACTCCAGATCAAAAGAATTACCAACCCAACAAGCAGCATGGTGGAGGCACAACCGGTGAGTGTCACCCTGAGACAAAGGGACAGAGCAACCTTCAATCTCACATGAAGCGAGATGGGACTCAAGGGTCACATCCATCAGACCACGGAGCCCCCGTCGGGTATTCCAGGGGCCCTTAGCCTTGTTAACACGCTATGGGAAGCCCAGGCAGGGTACTGGGAACCGGTGCCCAAGTCTACCAAACGAACTTCTAAAAGCTGAACCCCTGGGACGTGTCCACTCACAGGGGGCCTAGCAGGGGATACCACCAATACACAGAAGAACATACACCAACCCCCAACAATAGAGAGGGAAGGCAGACCTCCCCCCCTCCCCTCCCCCACCAGGCAGGAACAACAAAAACAAAAGGAAAACCCCCGCAAGAAGACAACGTACCAGGTGGAACAGAGCCGGCCGCTATAATAGGTGACAACTAGCTGTGCAGTACCCCGCGCCCCTACCAGTGACGAAAACTACCTCCTAACCAGAGACAAACGAGGCCAACAAAACCCCAGCTGACCCCAAGGGCGGCCAAGTACTGAGCAGTAAAAGACACAGCGGAGGTAGATCCCAAGGTGACTTGTGGAAGGAGGCCACAAGCCCCAAGAGCAGTACTTACAGGGTACCTAGAGAAGGGAACCCTATGCGCATGCAGCCCGAGTACCATGGAATATTTCTCCTGGCTCACACACCACCTGTAGACAGCCCACACCACAAGGCACAGAACTGAAACAAAAACAGGAGCCAGAGGCACACAACTTCTCCAAAATCGCATCAGCCAAGAACTGATAGTTGGATCACTGGCGCGGAGGTCAAAGGCTCCCCCCTCCCCCCCCCTCCCGTGAAGGGGAAGGTTGCGCAGACAGTGGCACAGCAACGTGATGACGTCATGCTAGTTTGCTAAATTTCGTTTGGGGAGTTCTGTCCACTCGTTCAGCTTTCAGTAGCAATAGTTTCACCAGACAGCATAGGTGTTTGTTTTGGAACGCCTACCTTTCTGGGTGTCAGACCCGGTCGATGGCGAACATAGAATGCTCCCAACCACATGGGAATTTCTATAGGCCATTGCTCCTCATGCCTCTCTGAGGGGGCCAGGTTCTAGCTTGTGGTTCCCGTAGCAAGAACTCCATGCACACTGATTGATGCCAGAAAATTACACATATCCATTCAGCCTAGATAGCTCCGAGGAGTCGACGGGGCTCCTTCCGGAAGTGTTCTAACTGATAAAAAAATGAGGGCAGTAATCAGAGGCAATGTATCGGACTGGAGAAATGTCACAAGTGGAATACCACAAGGGTCAGTTCTTGCACCGGTAATGTTCATTGTCAACATAAATGATCTACAAGATAGAATACAGAATTATGTGAACATGTTTGCTGATGATGCTAAGATAATAGGAAGGATAAGAAACTTGGATGATTGTCGTGCCCTTCCAGAAGACCTGGACAAAGTATTTGGAGCACCACTTGGCAAATGGAATTTAATGTGAATAAATGCCATGTTATGGAATGTGGAAGAGGAGAACATAGACTCCACTCAACCTATAAATTATGTGAAACATCTTTAAAGAATTCTGATAAAGAAAGAGATCTAGGGGTGGTTCTAGATAAAAAAAAACTGTCACCTGAGAACCACATTAACCACTGGACAGCGCAACGCGCCTGCAAGCCCTCGACACGGGGGAGGGGGGGGGGGGGGAGCGCAATGCGCCTGCAGGTATTTTTATTTTTAGCTTATGATTCAAAACTCCCGTGGCTGCATGGGGTTCACATCAGCTTCCTCAGGGCTCTTGTAAACAGATGCCATTTAAAAAAAAAATTGTGACCAACATTCCCGGGTGTGAGAACCTCAGTATTGAGTGAGCAACCAAGGGTGGCACACGCAGCATGAGTTCACAGCACTGCTGTTCAGCTTGTGACCACAGCATCGCCTAATAATGTAAACATATATATATAATTGATATTATTTAGCCATGATAGTATTACAGAAGAGCCTGAGTGTGATAATGGCTGTGTACAATGTTCAAATATCAGTGACTCAATGCTGTTCACAATGTTCACAGCGCTAGCCACAGCACCACAGCATTATTTCGTTCATCTAGGAATCTTCAAACGACTTCGTATGTTACTTTACAAAATAAACTTGTGGTCAATTATTCATTTACAGGATTTAGTGACCAGGATTGTGATAATAACAGGTTTGTGGTGATAATTAGCACTGTGCGTAGTATTGTGGAAGGAGGAAGTTTGGTGAAGGAGGGAATCCAGATTGTGTCACTGTGTGTGGCAGCCACTCTTGTTTTGCTCACCATACTAGCTTAGTGGTTCACTATTGTGAACTCACATGTACATGGGTATATACAATGTGTGTATATACCCATGTACATATGTGCGTAGTATTGTGGGAGGAGGAATTTTGGTGGGGAAGAGATGGATGGAGGGAGAAGATCGAGGTAGCGTCACTGTGTGTGACAGCCACTCTTGTTTTGCACACCATACTAGCTTAATGATTCGCTATGGTGAACACACATGTACATGGGTATATACAATGTGTGTATATAGTGTAATAACAGCAACAGGAATATGTTGGGAGGAGTCTTTTTGGTGAGGGAGGTGGCGTCATACCCGTAGTGTCGTCTATTGGCTGCTGTGTGATTTCTCATGCAGTGTATGGTGGCCAATATGCTGTTTGGACAGAGTACTAGCTTACTTGCATAGTTATGGTGCATAAAACATGTAGATACGTGTACATAACGTGTGTAAATAGTGCAATAAAAACCATAACAGTATGATGGGAGGAGGAATGTTGGCGAGTAAGGTGTAAGGAGTAAGCTAGGTGTTGGAGGAGTGAGGGAGAGCTGGCTGGGTGTGGCAGCTCACACTTGCGGAATTCTGAGTGTGTTGATGGTGAATGTATATAGTGTGTGATAGTGTATAGTGTGTAAATATGTTGTAAATATACATAAATGAATATGAAACATTGGATATATAAGCAATATATGTGGACACATTTGAGACACACATAACACAGTCTTGGGACAGTACGGATGTTCTACTGCCATAATATTTTGTACGTGTTCATTATACATAGGATTGGCAAGAAAATACAAAACAAATGTATTGGGAAATGTACGCAAAAAATTAACAAAAAAATATTTGTGGCAACTCGCGCATGTTGAAGCTGGCGGGCGACTGGCTCCGGGAGTCTACGTCCTGCTTGATACCTGCTTGACAGGGTTCTGGGAGTTCTTCTACTCCCCAAGCCCGGCCCGAGGCCAGGCTCGACTTGTGAGAGTTTGGTCCACCAAGCTGTTGCTTGGAGCGGCCCGCAGGCCCACATACCCACCACAGCCCGGCTGATCCGGAATTTCTCTTAGGAAACAGTCCAGTTTTCTCTTGAAGATGTCCACGGTTGTTCCAGCAAATTTCTTATAGTCGCTGGGAGGACGTTGAACAACCGCGGACCTCTGATGTTTATACAGTGTTCTCTGATTGTGCCAATGGAACCTCTGCTCTTCACTGGTTCAATCTTGCATTTTCTTCCATATTGTTCACACAAGTACGTTGTTATTTTACTTTGTACATTTGGGACCTGGCCCTCCAGTATTTTCCATGTGTATATTATTTGGTATCTCTCTCGTCTCCTTTCTAGAGAGTACATTTGGAGAGCTTTGAGACGATCCCAATAATTTAGGTGTTTTATCTCATCTATGCGTGCCGTATATGTTCTCTGTATTCTCTCTATTTCAGCTCTCCTGCTCTGAAAGGGGAAGTGAGTACTGAGCAGTACTTGAGACGGGACAACACAAGTGACTTGAAGAGTACAACCATTGTGATGGGATCCCTGGATCTGAAAGTTCTCATAATCCATCCTATCATTTTTCTGGCTGACGCAATATTTGCTAGGTTATGCTCCCTAAACGTTAGATCGTCGAACATCATTATTCCCAAATCCTTGACATGCTGTTTTTCTACTATGGGAAGATTCGATTGTGTTTTGTACCCTGTATTATGTTTCAGATCCTCATTTTTGCTATACCTGAGTACCTGAAATTTATCACTGTTAAACATTATGTTATTTTCTGCTGCCCAATCGAAAACTTTGTTGACATCTGCTTGTAAGTTTTTCAATGTCTTCAGCAGAGGTAATTTTCATGCTGATTTTTGTATCATCTGCATAGGATGACACGGAGCTGTGACGTGTATTTTTGTCTATATCTGATATGAGAATAAGGAACAGTAGCGGTGCAAGGACTGTACCTTGGGGTACAGAGCTTTTAACTTCGCTTGGACTTGATTTTATTTGATTGACTGTTACTCTTTGTGTTCTGTTCGACAGGAAATTGAGTGTCCAGTGTCCTACTTTTCCAGTTATTCCCATTGACCTCATTTTGTGAGCTATCACCCCATGGTCACATTTGTCGAACGCCTTTGCAAAGTCTGTGTATACAACATCTGCATTTTGCTGTTCTTCTAGAGCTTCTGTAATTTTGTCATAGTGGTTGAGTAACTGTGACAGATAGGATCTTCCCGCTCTAAATCCATGTTGTCCTGGGTTGTGCAACTCATTGTTTTCCATAAAACTAGAAATTTGATTCCTAATCACTCTTTAAAACACTTTTATTATGTGTGATGTTAGTGCAACTGGTCTATAATTTTTTGCCAAGGCTTTACTCCCCCCCTTGTGCAAAGGAGCTATATCTGCAGATTTAAGTGCTGCTGGTATCTCCCCTGTATCTAGGCTCTTTCTCCATACTACGCTGAGTGCTCGCGCTACTGGTACTTTACATTTCTTTATGAATATTGAATTCCATGAGTCAGGCCCCAGTAGCTGAGTGCATAGGCATATTGTCAATTTCTCTGTCAATGTCTTCTGAGTTTGTGGTAATATCCGTTATAATATCCGCTTGAATGTCATTCATAAAGAAGCTGTCTGGGTCATCAACTTTCATGTTGTTTATTGATGTGCTAAACATAGCCTTATACTGGCTTCTTAGAATTTCACTAATCTCTTTGTTGTCCTCTGTGTACGTACCTTCATTTGTAATTAACAGTCCAATACTGGTCGAGGTTTTTTATTTTAATTTTGCGTATGCGAAAAAATATTTTGGATTTTTCTTTATCTCTTGTATAGCTTTCTATTCCAATTCCATTTCCTCAGACTCATATGATCGCTTCAACGTTTGTTCTATTTCTTCAATCTCCCTGCTTAGGTTTATTTTCCATGCTTGTGATAGTTGTGTCTGCCGAAGCATTTCCGTTATTTTTTTCCTTCTGTACAGTCGTCTGCGTTCTCTTTCTAGAGTGGTCCTCTTCCTGCCCCTCCTCACAGGCACGTACTTCAAGCAGACCTTGTAAGCTTCAGCTGTCAGTTGAGCTATTCCCTGTGTGGGAGTTTTGTCGCTTAAGACCGTCTCCCATTGACTGATTGCAAGGTCTACATTTATTTTTTCCCCAGTCGATCCTCTTATTGTTGAAATTGAATTGATTGAATACTCCTTCACACTTGTTGGGTCTCTAAGACCTACTACCGTTATTTATGCTAGTTCGCACTTCAATGAGCTTATGGTCTGAGTACGTAGTATCTGAGATTGTAATGTCTCTGATTAGTTCATCATTGTTTGTGAATAACAAGTCTAGTGTGTTTTCGTTCCTAGTTGGTTCTGTAATCTGTTGATTGAGTGAGAATTTGTCACAGAATCTCAAAAGTTCTCTGACCTGTGGTTGGTTATTTCCTGGGTCATTCCCTGCTATGATATTTGTGCTTGCCATTCTCCATCTTAGACTCGGTAAATTGAAATCTCCAAGAAAGATAATATCTGGAGCTGGGTTTGCTAGGTTATCAAGTATGTTCTCTAATTTGTGCATCTGCTCTGTGAATTCCTCAACTATTGTATCTGGCGGTTTATATATTACAATAATAATTAGGTTTAGTTTCTCTACCTTAATTCCAAGTACCTCTACCACCTCATTATTTGAGTTTAGTAGTTCTGCGCATACCAGATCCTCTTTAATATACAGACCTACTCCTTTATTTGACTTAGTTTTTTTTATCACATCTATATAAATTATAATTTGGAATCCAGATTTCACCATCCATGTAATCTTTTGTATGAGTTTCCGTGAATGCCCCAAATATTGAGTTTGACTAATAGGAGGCCATTTATGAACTTAACTTTATTTCTTGACTTTGGCTTTAAACCTTGAATGTTTGCAAATATGAATGATTGTCCATATTGTGTGTCACTTCTGGAAGGTTTTGGTAGTTCTCCCTCCTCTCTACCCTGACCCAGTGTGTGTTGTTGTGGCAATGGTTTGTCCAGTTTTGGAAGTGATACTGGGGAGTGTGGTAGTCTCTGTGTAGTTGGGGGGTGTAGTATGTGTGGGCTTGATGACGAACCGTAGTCCAGTCTTGGGCATTTCCCCCTCTCCATCCGTACTCCTGCCACGTTTCTGCCTGTCTGTTTCTCCCTCTGTTTCTGTCTGCCTCTAAAAAAATTTCAGGGCTATTATATTGGACTTCCTCTCTTATATAGCACTATGTGCCTCTGACGTGGAAATCAGGGCAATGAAGATCATAGCATTTCCTCTCATTAACTGAGAGTTTGCATAGCTTAGGGTGAAAATATCTACACTCTGTATCAAAACGACATCTGCCTTTCCCTAACCAGTTTCGGCATTTCCGTGGGTACATGAATGTGCATTCTGTGCCTCTGGGCCCGTATCTGCACTGTCCTTTTGCATAATACCTGCAAATATTTTCATCTGTGATTGGTTTCTTCTTGTTTGTACCCGTCCACGACTTGGCTACCTCTGTGTTTTTTGTTCCAACTTTCTCGTTTCTGTATTCATTCTTGGTATTGCCCTTATCTTTCTCCTTGTTACTTTTGTCTTTCTCATTTGTGTTCTCATTCATCTCATCACGGGCGACCACCAAATCGTGACATCACACGCCATTTTCCGGACCCCATTGCGGCCAAAGTACGTACAATTTCAACTTTTTGTTAACATATCCATACTCAGGGAAGGGTTTTTGACACTTTCAAATAAGAAAATAATTTTTTCCAAAGAATTTATTTCCTGCGCACAGGGGGGAAGGGGGTGCCGTATTTGGAAGCCAAGCAGCCCAGTGGTTAAGAACATTGTGCGAGGGGCCTATGCTACACTTTCTAACTTCAGAATTACTTTTAAATACATGGATGGCGAAATACTAAAGAAATTGTTCACGACTTTTGTTAGGCCAAAGCTGGAATATGAAGCAGTTGTATGGTGCCCATATCTTAAGAAGCACATCAACAAACTGGAAAAGGTGCAAAGACATGTCACTAAGTGGTTCCCAGAACTGAAGGACAAAAGCTACAAGGAGAGGTTAGAGGCATTAACCACTGTGCTGCTCAGGCTCCAAATATGGCACCCCCGTGTGCAGAAAATAAATTCTTGGCAAAAATTTTTTTTTTTTTTTTTAATGTTAAATACCCTTCCCTGATCACAGATATGTAAAAAAAATTGAAATTGTACTTACTTTGGCCGCAATGGGGTCTGGAAAATAGCGTGTAACGTCAGGATTTGGTGGTCGCCCGTGACGTAGACTCCCGGAGGCAGTCGCGCGCCAGCTTCAACATGAGCGAGTTGCCACAAATATTTTTTTGTTCATTTTATGCGCACATTTCCATATACATTTGTTTTGTTTGTTCTTGCCAATCCTACGTATAATGAACACGTACACAATATTATGGTTGTAGAACATCTGAACTGTCCCAAGACACTGTGTTATATGCATCACAAATGTGTCCACATATATTGCTCATATATATATACCCAATGTTTCATGTTCATTTGTGTATATTTACAACATATTTATACACTATACACTATCACACACTATATACATTCACCATCAACACACTCAGAACTCCGCAAGTGTGAGCTGCCACACCCAGCCAGCCCTCCCTCACTCCTCCAAACCTTACTCGCCAACATTCCTCCTCCCGCCATCCTGTGGTTTTAGTACACTATTTACACACGTTATGTATAAGTATCTACATATTTTATTTTCCATAACTATACAGCTAAGCTGGTATTGTGTCCAAACAGCACAGTGACCACCATACACTGCATGACAAGCCACACAGCAGACTACGAGGCTACGAGTACGACGCCACCTCCCTCACCAAAATTGCTCCTCCCGACACACTCATGTTGCTGTTATTACACTATATACACACATTGTATATACCCATGTACATATGTGTTCACCACAGTGAACCACTAAGCTAGTATGATATGCAAAACAAGAGTGGCTGCCACATACAGTGACGCTACCTCGATTCCCTACCTCCCTCACCAAAATTCCTCCTCCCACAATACTCCGCACAGCACTAATCACCACAATCATGCTATTATCACAATCCTGGTTACTAAATCCTGTAAATGAATAATTGACTACAAGTTTATTTTGTAAAGGAACATAAGAAGTCGTTTGAAAATTCCAAGATGCACGAAATATTGCTGTGGTGCTGTGGCTAGCGCTGTGAACATTGTGAACAGCATTGATTCACTGATATTTGAACATTGTACACAATCATTATCACACTCAGACTTTTCTGTAATACTATCATGGCTAAATAATACCAGTTACATATATATATTTAAACACTAGCAGTACCCGGCCACGCGTTGCTGTGGCTCAGCAACACATGTGTGTTGCTGAGCCACAGCAACCTTCCCTGTCCCCCAGTCCTCCCCACCATTCCTCCCTCACCCGTTCCTCGGCCTCCCAACCATTCTCTACTCCACCGTCCCCTCGTCCTCCCCACCTTGTCCCACTGCCCTGTCCCTTTGTCCTCCCCACCATTCTCCATTCCCCCATACCCTCGTCCCGACCATCCCAAACTCCCGTCCCCTCGTCCTTCCCCACCATTACCCCCTCCCTTGTCCCCTCGTCCTCCCGACCATCTCTCACTTCCGTCCCCTCGTCAACCCCACCATTCCCCACTCCTTCGTCCGATGCCTTCCCAAATGGTCTGATGTTCCCATCAGAAAATTGGGAACATCAAGTGATCTGATGTTCCCATCACTGAAATATAAGAAAAACAGTTAAAAAATTAAAAGAAAATATAAAAAAATAAAAAATAAACTATGCTCACGAAATGAACGGTATGGTAAACAACACAGTTCAATTTCAACGCAATTCACACAAAATAATTAAATCAAAATGAAAATAAATCAAAATCTATGAAAATTAAATTTATCAGTGCAATCAGAAACATTGAAATGGAATTGTAACATATTTAGTATAGCATTTGTGTTGCACTTACAAGCAACAGATGGCGCTGTTTATCAAGAAAAGCATAGTTTTACCTATCACAGATGTGGCATCTAAACTTATAATTACAAAATGCACAGTATAGTATACAACACAGCTCAATTCCAACACAATGTCACACAAAATAATTCAATAAAAAATAAAACAAATCGAAATCTATGAAAATAAAATTTATCAATGGAAACATTGAAATAGAATTCGTGACATATTTAGTATAGCGTGCATGTTGCTATTATGTGCAACAGATGGCGCCGTTTTTCAAAAACGCATGTTTTTACCTGTCACAGGTGTGGCATCTATATAGTAATTATATAAGAAGACGCGCCTATTCGAATGCAACATTGTGTCAAAATTTCAAAGCAATTGGTGAAGAACTTTCAGAGATTACAGCGTGTGTTGCTCTTACGTCCAACAGATGGCACTGCTTTTCAAAAAAAGCATATTTTTTCCTGTCACAGGTGAGGCATGTATATAGTAGATATATAAAATGATGTGCCTATTTGAATGCAACGTTGTGTCAAATTTTCAAAACAATCGGTAAAGAGGTTTTTGAAGATTTCCCTTGCATGAAAAACACAGTTTTTCAGAAAAAGTATGTTTTTTTTTACTGTCAAAGACATGACATCTATATAGTATGTATATAAAAACCTGCTCGGATGCGAATAGAACGTTGTGTAAAAATTTCAAAGCAATCGGTGAAGAACTGGCTAAACTGGCTAAAGCTAGTGGCTTTACAAGACTGTAATTACCATATTTGTATCCCCACATTCCTTATGTACATTCTTGTATATGCATAAATAAATAAATAAATAAATAAACTTACGGAGATTAGCGATTTTGAACAAACGAACATTTCCATTTTTATTTATATAGATTGTTAGGCGATGCTGTGGTCACAAGCTGAACAGCAGTGCTGTGAGCTTATGCTGCGTGAGTCAGCCTTGGTTGCTCACTCAGTACTGAGGCTCTCACACCCAGGAATGTTGCCCACAATTTAAAAAAAAATGGCATCTGTTTACAAGAGCCCTGAGGAAGCTGATGTGAACCCCCCATGCAGCTGCGGGAGTTTTGAATAATACATGTACGCTATACCTATAAGATCCTGGAGGCGCATTTCGCATCTCCCCCCCCCCTCCCCCCATTGAGCGCCTGCAGGCGCGTTGTGCAGTTCAGTTGTTGAATATGCAAAAAACTAGAAGATGGAAGAAAAAGAGGTGATATGATCACTATATACAAGATAGCAACAGGAATTGATAAAATTGATAGGGAAGAATTCCTGAGACCTGGAACTTCAAGAACAAAAGGTCATAGATTTAAACTAACAAAACAAAGCGGCTGGAGAAATAAGAAAATTCAATTTAGTAAACAGAGTGGCACAAGTTAGGTGAGAAGGTGGTGGAGGCCAAAACCTTCAGTAATATCAAAGTATTATATGACAAAGAGTGCTGGAAAGACGACACCATGAGCGTAGCTCTCATCCTGTAACTACACTTAGGTAACTACAATAGTTGGGAGGCAGGGAAACACTTAAACAAAACACACAATCATACTCACCATCATCAACAGACAGTAGTGATTATCACTGCACTTTGTAGCTGACCAGTCGGACAAGAGTGTACCTTTCAATGCACTTGTAGTCGTCACTACAGTTCGTGGTGGAGCACTGGAACGACTGGGCTTTTGACTGTCAAAAACAAGAATTGGAATTAAACTAAGCAAATAATAATAAGAAAAAGGTGTATGATAATATAGATCAGTTTGCAACACCAGTATACAGCATAATATCCCGTAAACTGTGCAAAACGTCATATGATGTGTGACATTGAAGGGGGGTATAATTCTAAAAAATATTTGAATTATGTAAAAATTACTTAAAAATGTTAAACAAATCTCGAACTTATTGGCTTCAGCTTCATGAAACTTTCTTAAAAATATTTTCAGAAATTGATTTTAGACGCATATTTAAAAAACCAGCGTTGAATGTAATGAAACGCCATTTTCTGGGTGAGACCCGGAGGCTCCCCGGAGCTTTACCGGCTGATATGCTAATGTCAGACTTTGGCATCAGTCATGTGTATGGAGTTCTAGGGCCTACCGGGGACCACGAGCCAGAACCTGGCCCCCTCAGAGAGGCAAGGGGAGCAATGGCCTATAGAAACCCCCGTGTGGTTGGAAGCATTCTATGTCTGCCATCGACCGGGTCAAGCATCCAGGAAGGTAAGCATTCCGAAACAAACCCCTATTCTGGTGAAAATTGCTACCTAAAGCCGAACTAGTGGATAGAACTCTTCAACAGAAAACAAGGAAACTAGTATGACGTCATACATCACCGCGCCGCTGTCTGCGCAGCTCCCCCCTCCCCGGGAGGGGGAAGGGGGAAGCCCCAGACCTCCCACGCCGGCTATCCACCCATCAGTTCTGAGGCTGATGCTATAGGCAATGGTTATGTGCTCCGGCTCCAGTGGTTGTTTCAGCACTGTACCTAGAGTGTGGTGTCTGTTTTCTAGGTGGTGTGTGAGCCGGGAGTGATTCTTCAATACTCGGGCTGCATGCGCCTAGGGTTCCCTTCCCTAGGTGCCCTGTAAGTACTGCCCCTGGGGCTTGGGGCCACCTTCCACAAGTTCCTTGGGTCCTGTCCCTGCTTGGCCGTTTACTGCTTGGTTTTCGGCCGCTCTTTGTGTGCTCGGGTGTTCTGTCTCCCTTGTTCGCCTTAGAGTAAGGGGCAGTGTTTGCACTGGTGGGGCGCGGGGTACTGTGCAGCTTGTCTTTACCAATCATAGCGGCCGGCTCTGTTCCGCTTGGGTACGCTGTCCTCTTGCGGGGTTTTCTTTTTCTTTTAGTTTATCTACCTGGTGGGGGGGGGGTCTGCCTTCGTTCTTGCCCCTTGTGTCCCTTGTGTTCTGAGTATTTTCTGGTGGTACCCCTGCTAGGTCCTCGTGAGTGTACACGTCCCGGGGGTTCAGCTCTTAGAAAGTTGTTTGGTAGCTTTGGGTGCCGGTTAGCAGTACCCTGCCTGGGATTACCTGAGCGCGAGTCCTCTAGTAAACGCTCGGGACCCTGGGAAACCCCTGGGGGCGCGTGGGTCCGATGGATGTGACCCCAGAGTCCCCCCCCTCACTTCCAGTGAGTTTGAGGGTTGCTCTCACCCTTTGTCTCTGGGTGACTCTCTGTTTTGCCTCCGTCTGCTGCCTGTGGGGTCGGTGACACCTTCGACCCAGAGTCCTGCGAGTTTGGTTGCTCGTTGTGGCTCGGTTACCCAGTTGTGCTAACAAAGCGGGTGCAGGCAGCAGGGGCGTTGCACTTGAGCCTTGGTGGTGGCAACGTTCTCATGGTTTCCTCCCCGGGAGCCCCGGGGCTGCCCCGTTGTAGTTCGTTTTGGGACTTGGGGGTGTTGGTTGCTTCGGTTCCATCCACGCCCCCTTGTCTTTCCCCTGGATCACCCTTCTTGCCTGCATCCGGTTCCTTACCGTCTGTAGGTTCGGGGCGGGGTTTTTGATGGTGTTGAGACTCGGGCAGTCTCGGGGAATTCCCCTTCCGGGGTAGTGACGGGGGCATTTGAGCCTGTTCCTCCAGCCGTGTTGTACGAGTCTGCCAGTGGGCTCCCTTCATTAGTGTTTTCACGGCTGCCCCAGTTTTCTGGTACGGCCGGGGCTTTGGGGGAATGGCTCGGCCCCGGGGCCTGTCGTGTAGGTTCCCGGGGCTGGGAAGGGGCTGACTTGGGGGGCCTTGGCCCCGTTGGACCCCGTGGGGTTTTTTATCCCCCTCTAGGCGGGGCTTGTGGTTACGCGGAGTGGGGTTTTTCCTCCCCACTCGCCGTACGTGCTGTTGGGCGTCGGCCTCTCCCCGGGCTCAGTTCCTTGGCCTTTGAGTCGGTTGCGGCACTTGCATGAGTGTGGTGTCTGTGTGATTGATCTCACAAGGGAGTATGACAGGTCCTCATCAACAATTTACACCATTAGTAAGGGAATGAGGAGATAAGGGAGGATGCTGCCTCTTCCACTGAGATCAGGGAAGTGTTTGGAATGTTTGAATAGGTGAACGCATTCTTGGAAAAGCTGCCCTGATAAAGCAGTGACAACCCGGTGTGTGAAAATGTTTAATTAATTTATCACTTTGTGATAACACTTTATGAAAGTGTTATCACTTTCGCAGGTATATGTCGCTTGAACGTGACACACTTTTTTTCTCTTGAATGCACCCAAACACCGCGCTCAAGCGTCATTTGAGCAAATATTTCTATAAAATCCAATTCTTATCCGATCAACTTGGGGATTGTATACATGTTTGCCATGAAATTTCCGTTTTCTTTAATAACCACATTGCCTATTTGAGAAAACGGCATTGTATTGTATCTTCGTGGTAAGACTATTATATTGTTGACACAACGAGTGTAATCGAAGTACTGTAGTTTTTTATTTGGTGCTGGTCTAACGCATCCTTGTGTGACATTTGAAATGAAATTGAAAGTGAGTGAAATTCCCAAGAAGAGAGAGTCCGCCTGACTCAGAGGTGGATTCTCCTTCCACACCATTACCCCTCTCCTCCTTCCCACCTCCCCATCGTCTCCCTCAAGCCAGCAACGACTCTTCATAAGGTAAAGTAAATATTAAAACACTACAACAAAACATTTATATTTACATGTGCAGTTATATTTACATAAAAAAAGTCATACAAGTATGGATGTTTTTGGGAGTGGAATGGATTAAATTTATTTCCTTTATTTTAAATGGGGAAAATTGTTTCTTAAGACGAGTTTTCCAGGTAACGAGCTCGGTGCCAGAACGGATTAAACTCGTTAATAGAGGTTCCACTGTAAGTACAGTATAAACTTTCAAAGCGCCGTATCGCACATGTGTCGTCGCGTCACCGATACCGGGTAACAGTTCCGCCACTTCCCACACTCTTGCGGGTGGGCCGCGACCATAATTCTATGTTTATATTCATATCACCGTGTTGGGAATTTCATTGCGAGTCCATTAATACCAAAATTAATGCTGTAGGACAAGTGTGGAGGTGATAACAATCCCAAGAGTAAAAACATTTTGTTGCTGTTGTGCGCTCACGGCGAGTCATCTACGTAGGTTTTTATTTGGTGCTGGTATCCCTATACCTTTCATGACCTTTTTTTACTGATGTTCTTCTAGAGAATTTTATTGCGAACACGTTGGTACCAAAATGAAATACGTAGCTCGAGAACTAAGGTCAGGAGAGTAAAAAGAGTATACACATTTTTGTTTTGACGCTTAAGCGACAAAAACGCCACGTGCACATACCGTTTTTTTTTAAACCTTAGCCGGGCGGGCGAAAGTGTTTAGTAATTATCCAATTATAGATTGATGATTGAGATGCAGGACCTTAGAGCCAAAGCTGAACCTCCACAGGTACAACTAGGCAAGTACTCGTAAGAACTTGCCTCACACGACACTGTCGCAGGACTCGCCTCACACGACACTCCAGCAGGACTCGCCCCCCACGACACTGCCGCAGGACTCGCCTCAAACGACACTGCTGCAGGACTCACACAACACTGCTGCAGGACTCACACAACACTGCTGCAGGACTCACACAACACTGTTGCAGGACTCACACAACACTGCTACAGGACTCACACAACACTGCTACAAGACTCACACAACACTGTTGCAGGACTCACACAACACTGCTACAGGACTCACACAACACTGCTACAGGACTCACACAACACTGCTACAGGACTCACACAACACTGCTACAGGACTCACACAACACTGCTACAGGACTCACACAACACTGCTACAGGACTCACACAACACTGCTACAGGACTCACACAACACTGCTACAGGACTCACACAACACTGCTACAGGACTCACACAACACTGCTACAGGACTCACACAACACTGCTACAGGACTCACACAACACTGCTACAGGACTCACACAACACTGCTACAGGACTCACACAACACTGCTACAGGACTCACACAACACTGTTGCAGGACTCACACAACACTGCTACAGGACTCACACAACACTGCTACAGGACTCACACAACACTGCTACAGGACTCACACAACACTGCTACAGGACTCACCCCCACACAACACTGCTACAAGACTCACACAACACTGCTGCAGGACTCACCCCCACACAACACTGCTACAAGACTCACACAACACTGCTGCAGGACTCACACAACACTGCAACAGGACTCACACAACACTGCTACAGGACTCACACAACACTGCTACAAGACTCACACAACACTGCTGCAGGACTCACCCCCACACAACACTGCTGCAGGACTCACCCCCACACAACACTGCTGCAGGACTCACCCCCACACAACACTGCTACAGGACTCACACAACACTGCTACAAGACTCACACAACACTGCTGCAGGACTCACCCCCACACAACACTGCTGCAGGACTCACCCCCACACAACACTGCTGCAGGACTCACCCCCACACAACACTGCTGCAGGACTCACCCCCACACAACACTGCTGCAGGACTCACCCCCACACAACACTGCTGCAGGACACACAACACTGCTACAGGACTCACCCCCACACAACACTGCTGCAGGACTCACCCCCACACAACACTGCTACAGGACTCACACAACACTGCTACAAGACTCACACAACACTGCTACAGGACTCACCCCCACACAACACTGCTGCAGGACTCACCCCCACACAACACTGCTGCAGGACTCACCCCCACACAACACTGCTGCAGGACACACAACACTGCTACAGGACTCACCCCCACACAACACTGCTGCAGGACTCACCCCCACACAACACTGCTACAGGACTCACACAACACTGCTACAAGACTCACACAACACTGCTACAAGACTCACACAACACTGCTACAGGACTCACCCCCACACAACACTGCTGCAGGACTCACCCCCACACAACACTGCTGCAGGACTCACCCCCACACAACACTGCTGCAGGACACACAACACTGCTGCAGGACACACAACACTGCTACAGGACTCACCCCCACACAACACTGCTACAAGACTCACACAACACTGCCGCGGCCGGTGTGGTCGACGGTGTTGTTGTTGTTGACGTCAGCTGATGTGCCCGGCGGACGCCTCGTACACACAACGGTTAGCACCCGCGTCTTCCCGCCACCTCTATAGATATTATTTTATATATATAAAATAAATAATATATATAAATATATTTATTTTATATAAATATAAAAAAATGCATTTATTTATATTTATATTAATATTTATATGGAGAGAGCGAGAGCGAGAGCGAGAGCGAGAGAGAGAGAGAGAGAGAGAGAGAGAGAGAGAGAGAGAGAGAGAGAGAGAGAGAGAGAGAGAGAGAGAGAGAGAGAGAGAGAGAGAGAGAGAGAGAGAGTGAGAGAGAGTGAGAGAGAGAGTGAGAGAGAGAGTGAGAGAGAGAGAGAGAGGGAGAGAGAGAGGGAGAGAGAGAGGGAGAGAGAGAGAGAGAGAGAGAGAGAGAGAGAGAGAGAGAGAGAGAGAGAGAGAGAGAGAGAGAGAGAGAGAGAGAGAGAGAGAAAAATAAATTTACTCAAATAAAGAGCAACATTAAACAAACTTGGAGCACAATTTCACAAATATTGGGATCAAAGAAATCTTTAAATAACAAACCGACTCTCCTGTCTAATAACGATGGTCAGCTTTCAGCCTCTGATTCTGCTATTGAGTTTAATAGGTTCTTCTCTTCCATTGGTTCATCCCTTGCAAATGATATTCCATCTTCCAGTACTGACATTAAGGACTATCTTACAGGTAACTATCCTCAGTCTCTGTACCTAAAGCCTATTAACTCCACTGACGTCAATGAGATAATCCTTTCCCTTAAAACCAAGTCTGGTGCCCTTGAGGAGATACCAACTTTAATTTACAAAAAAGCCTCCAAATCTTTAGCCCCTGCTATTGCTTTGCTCTTCAACAAGTCACTTGAACTCCAAACCTTTCCAGATATTCTAAAAAAGCGAGAGTAACGCCTGTCCACAAATGTGGTGACCCCACAGATGTTAACAACTACAGACCTATATCAATCCTGCCAAACTTGTCAAAAATTTTTGAAAAACTTATATACAAGCAGCTTTACTCATATCTAGCCAAACTCAATATACTTAGCCCTTGCCAATATGGCTTCAGACCCAAAAAAAGCACTAACGATGCACTTATTAGTATGCTTAACTCGATTCATACAGCTCTTGATAAAAAGGAGTTCCCTGTTGGGTTATTTGTGGACCTGCGTAAAGCTTTTGATACTGTCAACCACCATAACCTTCTTCTTAAATTACATCATTATGGAGTCAGAGGACACTCCCTACAATACCTCGAGTCCTACCTTACTGACAGGCTCCAATATGTTTCTGTGAATAATACAATTTCTCCCACCCTACCCATCAACATTGGTGTTCCTCAGGGCAGCATACTTGGCCCTCTCCTCTTTCTCATCTACATTAATGACCTTCCAAATGCCTCCCAACACCTCAAACCAATTCTATTTGCTGACGACACAACCTTCATTTACTCCAGTCCTGACCCTCTTGCTCTAAATGCCACAGTAAATACTGAGCTAAATAAAGTCCATCTTTGGCTAACTGCCAACAAACTCACCCTTAACATTGACAAAACCTTCTATATTCTGTTTGGCAATAAATCCTCTAGTCTTATAAATCTCAAAATAAACAATACCCAAATTTGTAACAAATTAGATGGCAAATTCCTTGGCATTCTCATTGACCACAAGCTGAATTTCCAGGGACACATTCTAAATATATCTAAAAAAGTTTCAAAAACGGTGGGCATTCTTTCTAAGATCAGATATTATGTACCACGCCCTGCCCTGGTGACTCTCTATTACTCCCTTATCTATCCTTATCTCAACTATGGTATTTGTGCTTGGGGTTCTACTACCCAAAATCACTTACGTCCTCTAATTACCCAACACAAAGCCGCTATTAGAACAATATCCAACTCTGGCTCCAGACATCACTCGGTACCCCTACTCAAATCTCTTAATATGTTAGATATTAAGTCACTGCACATTCTCTCATGTGTATTATACATATATAAAACGCTAAACTATAATGCCAATCCTGATCTTAAAAGCTTCATAGTAGGTTGTAACAGAACCCATGAGCACCACACCAGAAATAAATACAGTTTTGATATTCCTAGAGTACGTCTTAATCAAACTAGAAATGCTCTGCAAATCAAGGGGCCCAGAATGTGGAATGACCTTCCCAACCATGTTAAAGACTGTACCTCTCTCAACCAGTTTAAGATAAAAACTAAACACTACCTAATAAATTCCCTGTAATCTACCTCACTCCTCTATTGTCAACCCATGTCTGTTATTTTCTTTTTTTTTTTTTTAATCAACACTGTTTGTCAACCTATTGTATTTGTGCTGCTTTTTCAGTCATGTTTCCCCCTTTTTTTTTATCTTTATTTGTATTTGTTCTCAACATCTTTTATTCTTTATGCTCAATTAGTATTAAGTTCTAGATATTAATGTTTTCTTGCCCGAAACGCATTGCGTAATAGTGGCTTTAGGCATTGTATGTACTAGCTCTATCTATATATCAATCCATTAATGTAACATCACTTGTATGTATATACCTTACCTGAATAAACATCTGAATCTGAATCTGAATCAGAGAGAGAGAGAGAGAGAGAGAGAGAGAGAGAGAGAGAGAGAGAGAGAGAGAGAGAGAGAGAGAGAGAGAGAGAGAGAGAGAGAGAGGGAGAGAGAGAGGGAGAGAGAGAGAGAGAGTGAGAGAGAGAGTGAGAGAGAGAGAGAGAGGGAGAGAGAGAGGGAGAGAGAGAGAGAGAGGGAGAGAGAGAGGGAGAGAGAGAGAGAGAGAGAGAGAGAGAGAGAGAGAGAGAGAGAGGGAGAGAGAGAGAGAGAGAGAGAGAGAGAGAGAGAGAGAGAGAGAGGGAGAGAGAGAGGGAGAGAGAGAGGGAGAGAGAGAGAGAGAGAGAGAGAGAGAGAGAGAGAGAGAGAGAGAGAGAGAGGGAGAGAGAGAGGGAGAGAGAGAGAGAGAGTGAGAGAGAGAGTGAGAGAGAGAGAGGGAGAGAGAGAGGGAGAGAGAGAGGGAGAGAGAGAGAGAGAGAGAGAGAGAGAGAGAGAGAGAGAGAGAGAGAGAGAGAGAGAGAGAGAGAGAGAGAGAGAGAGAGAGAGAGAGAGAGAGAGAGAGAGGGAGGGAGGGAGAGAGGGAGGGAGAGAGAGAGAGAGAGAGAGAGAGAGAGAGAGAGAGAGAGAGAGAGAGAGAGAGGGAGGGAGGGAGGGAGGGAGGGAGGGAGGGAGGGAGGGAGGGAGGGAGGGAGAGAGAGAGAGAGAGAGAGAGAGAGAGAGAGAGAGAGAGAGAGAGAGAGAGAGAGAGAGAGAGAGAGAGAGAGAGAGAGAGAGAGAGAGAGAGAGAGAGAGAGAGAGAGAGAGAGAGAGAGAGAGAGAGAGAGAGAGAGAGAGAGAGAGAGAGAGAGAGAGAGAGAGAGAGAGAGAGAGAGAGAGAGAGAGAGAGAGAGAGAGAGAGAACGAGAGAGAGAACGAGAGAGAGAACGAGAGAGAGAACGAGAGAGAGAACGAGAGAGAGAACGAGAGAGAGAACGAGAGAGAGAGAGAGAGAGAGAGAGAGAGAGAGAGAGAGAGAGAGAGAGAGAGAGAGAGAGAGAGAGAGAGAGAGAGAGAGAGAGAGAGAGAGAGAGAGAGAGAGAGAGAGAGAGAGAGAGAGAGAGAGAGAGAGAGAGAGAGAGAGAGAGAGAGAGAGAGAGAGAGAGAGAGAGAGAGAGAGAGAGAGAGAGAGAGAGAGAGAGAGAGAGAGAGAGAGAGAGAGAGAGAGAGAGAGAGAGAGAGAGAAAGTCCACAGGTCCCCCGGCACCCCCACACATCCCAGGGAACTTCATGTCATCAGATGACCTCCTTGGGGGCCATCAAAGCATCCACCACTAGAACTCTTCCCTCATATTCCTAAAACAGCGCTCCCATTTGCAGCAGGGAAATATACAGACTTTCTAAGGGAAGTGAATGAACGGTCTGCAAATCTTAATGCCGCGGTCACCATCAAAGCATGGCATAATTTGCTCCTGTTTGGCAATATTTGCTTAGGTGTACCTGCAAGAGGAGGCAAGTCACTAGCCTCATCAGTCACTAAGACAATAAATAATTTTCCCAGAGCTGACAACTTGATCCCCATCTCTCCTCAACGCAAAAACCACCGTGGCAGACCCAAGAGTTCCAATGACAATTTTAAACTAGGAACACAAGTGACCAAAAAAATGGAAGAGGGCAACACAGTAGGAGCAATTAGGTTACTTACCAGCGAAGACACAATCGCCCCTAGAAATCCTGCTACCGCCGACTCACTGAGAGAGAAGCACCCTCCTAGAGTACCATATGGGAACCCACTGCTCGGGACACAATTTTCCCAGACATGGGACCTCTATTGTATTTGTATTGTATTTGTATAGTTGCAATTGTAAACCTTGCATCCTGCTTATGTGGACCAAGGTATTTAACGTTAGATAGAGTGTTAAAGTGATTTATTGTATTTATGTATATGGGGGGTTATTAGATGGTTTATTAAATAAGGATAAAGCTAGGAGTATCTTTTCATCCTGTTTAGAGTGGAGTAGGTGACTACCTTAGATGGCAGACGTTATTCTAGCCACTCAAGTATTCATTGCTGGGAATATTCTTTCCCTGGCGGCCGGGGCCAACCTATTTCCCCTATTAAAGAGCTCCTGTGGTTTTACTATTGGCCCAGCTCTCACTACAGCCACGTACCTGCCTCCCATAACAAGTATTAATGTTCTGGACTACACTGTAGGTAACTATCCACAGTCACTGTACCTAACGCCTACTAATTCCACTAATATTAATGAGATAATCCTTTTCCTTACAACCAAGTCTAGTGCCCTCGCGGAGATACCAACTTTAATTTATAAAAAAAGCCTCCAGATTTTTAGCTCCTGCTATTGCATTGCTTTACAACAAGTCACTTGAACTCCAAACCTTTCCAGATATTCTAAAAAAAAAGCGAGAGCAACCCCTTGCCGGTCGAGCCAAGGGAGCCGGTCGGCCGAGCGGACAGCATGCTGGACTTGTGATCCTGTGGTCCTGGGTTCGATCCCAAGCGCCGGCGAGAAACAATGGGCAGAGTTTCTTTCACCCTATGCCCCTGTTACCTAGCAGTAAAATAGGTACCTGGGTGTTAGTCAGCTGTCACGGGCTGCTTCCTGGGGGTGGAGGCCTGGTCGAGGACCGGGCCGAGGGGACACTAAAGCCCCGAAATCATCTCAAGATAACCTCTCAAGATAACCCCTGTCCACAAATGTGGTGAACTCACTGACGTTAGTTTAAGATGAAAACTAATTACTACCTAATTAACTCCATGTAAGACGAAAAGAAAGGCCTTTGATACTGTTAATCACAATTACCTCTTACGTAAACTCCATCAACCTAACTTAATCTAACTTTGTCTAAGGTGCTGTCTCTGCCTTACCTTTTACCTAATGTTCTCTCATTCATATAATTTCCTAAATAATCCATCAAGTCTCCATGCACTTATGCAAGCATCTACCTCAGTTTCATTGTAAAATTTTACTCTTAAATCTAATCTTACCCTATTCCAATTATATTTTAAATTTATTTGTATTGATCTATATCATTTATTGAAATCAATTATTGATCTCATTTTTGTTCTTTTAATTAAATTCATACTAATTATAAGTTAAAACTAAGCTTAATAAAAAATTTTATCTTTAAGATTATTTTACTTTACAATTATCATTTGTCAAATGTTTTTATATATTCATCTTGTCAGTCTCTACTGATTTTTTGTTCTCTCCACCAAACTTGTGTATCCTCCATGGCTATCTAGTGACCTTAATTCTACCTCTAATTGTTTCAATTCTTTTGTTTGCTTGCATTTATTGTTGTGTTTTGTCATAATTATTCTCTAATTTAGCAGACTCAATACTTTGTAAGTTCTTATTGTATTGTTATATTATTATATTGTTGTGTTTTGCTATAATTACTTTCTATTTTACAGCAGATTTGCTTTCATCTGTTCCTGTAACTGCTCATCTTATTGTATCGTGACATTCTTATCTATATTGATATATATTATCTATCTATTGTTACTTACAGTGTACCTGAGAGCACTTGTAAGCAATCTACCTCATTTTTCATTTTTGCTCAATTTGTTTTTGTATTGCTTAGTCTTGTTTTATATTTTTGTTTTGTATATCTATATCTTGTGTTTTGTATAGTCCATGTTTATATGTTTTTTCTTTAATCTCATTTATTACCTAGGTTGCCTAGCCTAGCCATACTCCCTTACTCCATTGTACCCCTGTAAGCCCCTTTTGTGTTTGTTTTGTACAGTATTGTGTACATTTTTTTTTTTTTTTCCCCTATTTTATAGCTTATTTCTACCTTGTAATTTGCCTTTCTTTTCTTGTTTTTCCTGCAATCAGCTTTTTTTAATGCAGTCAAGTATAGACCCAGAACTTAATCTCTTATCCACTATCTATGACAATAATCACTTTAATGATCTAAATTGCAGATATTTTGCAGCACATGATGTAAACAATGTATTAACTCATAATCACAATATCTCTGTAATCAATTTGAACGTTAGATCCCTAGGTAAACACTTCGATGATGTTAGTGCCTTGATTGAAACTATTGGCAACAAATTCTCTTTTATTATACTTACTGAAACATGGTTGAAAGAGGATTCTACTCAACTCTTTAACATGCCTAACTACTCAGCAATTCACAACTGTCGTCAACTTCAGAGAGGTGGTGGCACTGCTCTTTACTACCACCAAGAACTAACATGCTTAAAAGAAATTAGAACTAGAGACTGCTATGGGGAGTATATCTTCGCCAGCTTCAGAGTCAAGGGTGCCGAGTCTGTCCTGTCTGTGGGTGCAGTTTATAGAATTCCTAACACTGATGTGTCCGAATTCAACTCAAACCTTAGAAATCTAATACTTGATAACAGACTGAACAAAAATCACCTAATTATTGCAGGGGACTTTAATATTGACCTCTGCGAGCCAGAACACCCTACTGCTGTTAGCTTCCTCAACTGTATGAATTCCTGCTTCCTCATACCCTTATAATCACTAGACCTACTAGAATCACTGATAGCACTGCCACGACTCTAGATCACATCTGGACAAACATAACCTCTCCGCTTACTTCAGGTATAATCACCGATAGCACTACAGATCATTACCCCACATTTCTCTTAACTAACATTAGCAAACCACCTCTTGAGTCAAGAGAGATACGTTTTAGACTACACAATGAAGCTGCTATAGACAATTTTATAACTGCTACTGATAATGTCAACTGGGAGTCCGAGTTAGGTAACATAGAGGACATCAACCTAGCAGTTCAATCTTTTCTTCAAAAAACTCTTAGCCTTTATAATACCCACTGTCCTATGCTTACAAAACAAGTCACAACCAAAAGGCTTAACAATCCCTGGCTTACAAAGGGAATACTTAAATCTATTAATAAAAAACATGACCTTGAGAAGAAGTATAGGTTAGGAATTGTCTCCAAAGAATTCTCAAAGAATTACTCATTATTGCTATCTAAGATAATTAGACGAGCCAAAACTAAATACTACGAAGATAAATTTACCCAAATAAAGAGCAACATTAAACAAACTTGGAGAACAATTTCACAAATATTGGGATCAAAGAAGTCTATAAATAACAAACCAACACTCCTGTCTAATAACGATGGTCAGCTTTCAGCCTCTGATTCTGCTATTGAGTTCAATAGGTTCTTCTCTTCCATTGGTTCATCCCTTGCTAATGATATTCCATCTTCCAGTACTGACATTAAGGACTATCTTACAGGTAACTATCCACAGTCTCTGTACCTAAAGCCTATTAATTCCACTGACGTCAATGAGATAATCCTTTCCCTTAAAACCAAGTCTGGTGCCCTTGAGGAGATACCAACTTTAATCTACAAAAAAGCCTCCAGATCTTTAGCCCCTGCTATTGCTTTGCTCTTCAACAAGTCACTTGAACTCCAAACCTTTCCAGGTATTCTAAAAAAAGCGAGAGTAACCCCTGTCCACAAATGTGGTGACCCCACAGATGTTAACAACTACAGACCTATATCAATCCTGCCAAACTTGTCAAAAATGTTTGAAAAACTAATCTATAAGCAGCTTTACTCATATCTAGCCAAACTCAATATACTTAGCCCTTGCCAATATGGCTTCAGGCCCAAAAAAAGCACTAACGATGCACTTATTAGTATGCTTAACTCGATTCATACAGCTCTTGATCAAAATGAGTTCCCTGTTGGGTTATTTGTGGACCTCCGTAAAGCTTTCGATACTGTCAACCACCAAAACCTTCTTCTTAAATTACATCATTATGGTGTCAGAGGACACTCCCTACAATACCTCAAATCCTACCTTACTGACAGGCTCCAATGTGTTTCTGTGAATAATACAATTTCTCCCACGCTACCCATCAACATTGGTGTTCCCCAGGGCAGCATACTTAGATAGATAGATAGATGTTTATTCAGGTAAGGTATATACATACAAGTGATGTTACATTAATGGATTGATATATAGATAGAGCTAGTACATACAATGCCTAAAGCCACTATTACGCAATGCGTTTCGGGCAAGAAAAACATTAATATCTAGAACTTAATACTAATTGAGCATAAAGAATAAAAAGTGTTGAGAACAAATACAAATAAAGATAAAAAAAAGGGGGGGAACATGACTGAAAAAGCAGCACAAATACAATAGGTTGACAAACAGTGTTGATTAAAAAAAAGAAAATAACAGACATGGGTTGACAATAGAGGAGTGAGGTAGATTACAGGGAATTTATTAGGTAGTGTTTAGTTTTTGTCTTAAACTGGTTGAGAGAGGTACAGTCTTTAACATGGTTGGGAAGGTCATTCCACATTCTGGGCCCCTTGATTTGCAGAGCATTTCTAGTTTGGTTAAGTCGTACTCTAGGAATATCAAAACTGTATTTATTTCTGGTGACTTGGCCCTCTCCTCTTTCTCATCTACATTAATGACCTTCCAAATGCCTCCCAACACCTCAAACCAATTCTATTTGCTGATGACACAACCTTCATTTACTCCAGTCCTGATCCCCTTGCTCTAAATGCCACAGTAAATACTGAGCTTAATAAAGTCCATCTGTGGCTAACTGCCAACAAACTCACCCTTAACATTGACAAAACTTTCTATATTCTGTTTGGCAATAAATCCTCTAATCAAATAAATCTCAAAATAAACAATACCCAAATTTGTAACAAATTAGATGGCAAATTCCTTGGCATTCTTGATGGCAAAAACGATTCTTCGCGGCAGGGAATCGTATTCCAGGGACCATAGGATTAAGGACTTGCCCGAAACGCTACGCGTACTAGTGGCTGTACAAGAATGTAATATGTGCTGTCAATCTGCTGTATGGTGTTTATTTATCTTGTTTTCTGATCAGGGGGAGAAAGATACTGGCAGTATGGGGCTTTAAATTTATTGAAGATTAAATTCTGCAGAACATGTAAATATATAAAGTTTCAAATATATAAAGTAAGTAAATATATAAAGTTTATATTAAAATATATAAAGTAAATATATAAAGTAAGAATTAACAGTAACAATTCCAAGTCCGAGGACTAGATTTAACTTAAAAGGTACACCCGTAGTAAGTATGAGACCTTAGCCTATAGTGACATGGAAACTAATTCTGCAGAAACCTAAAGGTTAACTGGTACTAGAATTAAGGCCGAGTGCAAATGTGTAGTAATTGTGTTTGCAGTCTCCGTGGTGTAGTGGTAAGACTATCTAAGTGGTATAGACTAAGACTATCTATGACAATAATCACTTTAATGATCTAAATTGCAGATATTTTGCAGCACATGATGTAAACAATGTATTAACTCATAATCACAATATCTCTGTAATCAATTTGAATGTTAGATCCCTAGGGAAACACTTCGATGATGTTAGTGCCTTGATTGAAACTATTGGCAACAAATTCTCTTTTATTATACTTACTGAAACATGGTTGAAAGAGGATACTACTCAACTCTTTAACATGCCTAACTACTCAGCAATTCACAACTGTCGTCAACTTCAGAGAGGTGGTGGCACTGCTCTTTACTACCACCATGAACTAACATGCTTAAAAGAAATTAGAACTAGAGACTGCAATGGGGAGTATATCTTCGCCAGCTTCAGAGTCAAGGGTGCCGAGTCTGTCCTGTCTGTGGGTGCAGTCTATAGAATTCCCAACACTGATGTGTCTGTATTCAACTCAAACCTTAGAAATCTAATACTTGATAACAGACTGAACAAAAACCACCTAATTATCGCAGGGGACTTTAATATTGACCTCTGCGAGCCAGAACACCCTACTGCTGTTAGCTTCCTCAACTGTATGAATTCCTGCCTCCTCATACCCTTAATCACTAGGCCTACTAGAATCACTGATAGCACTGCCACGACTCTAGATCACATCTGGACCAACATAACCTCTCCCCTTACTTCAGGTATAATCACCGATAGCACTACAGACCACTACCCCACATTTCTCTTAACTAACATTAGCAAACCACCTCTAGAAACAAGGGAGTTAAGCTTTAGGCTGCACAATGAAACTGCTATAAACAATTTTAAAACTGCTGCTGATAATGTCAACTGGGAGTCCGAGTTAGGTAACATAGGGGACATCAACCTAGCAGTGCAATCTTTTCTACAAACAACTCTTAGCCTTTATAACACCCACTGTCCTAGGCTTACAAAACAAGTCACAAGCAAAAGGCTTAACAATCCTTGGCTTACAAAGGGAATACTGAAATCCATTAACAAAAAACACGACCTTGAGAAGAAGTATAGGTTAGGAATTGTCTCCAAAGAATTCTCAAAGAATTACTCATTATTGCTATCTAAGATAATTAGACGAGCCAAAACTAAATACTACGAAGATAAATTTACTCAAATAAAGAGCAACATTAAACAAACTTGGAGCACAATTTCACAAATATTGGGATCAAAGAAATCTTTAAATAACAAACCGACTCTCCTGTCTAATAACGATGGTCAGCTTTCAGCCTCTGATTCTGCTATTGAGTTCAATAGGTTCTTCTCTTCCATTGGTTCATCCCTTGCAAATGATATTCCATCTTCCAGTACTGACATTAAGGACTATCTTACAGGTAACTATCCACAGTCTCTGTACCTAAAGCCTATTAACTCCACTGACGTCAATGAGATAATCCTTTCCCTTAAAACCAAGTCTGGTGCCCTTGAGGAGATACCAACTTTAATTTACAAAAAAGCCTCTAGATCTTTAGCCCCTGCTATTGCTTTGCTCTTCAACAAGTCACTTGAACTCCAAACCTTTCCAGATATTCTAAAAAAAGCGAGAGTAACGCCTGTCCACAAATGTGGTGACCCCACAGATGTTAACAACTACAGACCTATATCAATCCTGCCAAACTTGTCAAAAATTTTTGAAAAACTTATATACAAGCAGCTTTACTCATATCTAGCCAAACTCAATATACTTAGCCCTTGCCAATATGGCTTCAGACCCAAAAAAAGCACTAACGATGCACTTATTAGTATGCTTAACTCGATTCATACAGCTCTTGATAAAAAGGAGTTCCCTGTTGGGTTATTTGTGGACCTGCGTAAAGCTTTTGATACTGTCAACCACCATAACCTTCTTCTAAAATTACATCATTATGGAGTCAGAGGACACTCCCTACAATACCTCGAGTCCTACCTTACTGACAGGCTCCAATATGTTTCTGTGAATAATACAATTTCTCCCACCCTACCCATCAACATTGGTGTTCCTCAGGGCAGCATACTTGGCCCTCTCCTCTTTCTCATCTACATTAATGACCTTCCAAATGCCTCCCAACACCTCAAACCAATTCTATTTGCTGACGACACAACCTTCATTTACTCCAGTCCTGACCCTCTTGCTCTAAATGCCACAGTAAATACTGAGCTAAATAAAGTCCATCTTTGGCTAACTGCCAACAAACTCACCCTTAACATTGACAAAACCTTCTATATTCTGTTTGGCAATAAATCCTCTAGTCTTATAAATCTCAAAATAAACAATACCCAAATTTGTAACAAATTAGATGGCAAATTCCTTGGCATTCTCATTGACCACAAGCTGAATTTCCAGGGACACATTCTAAATATATCAAAAAAAGTTGCAAAAACTGTGGGCATTCTTTCTAAGATCAGATATTATGTACCACGCCCTGCCCTGGTGACTCTCTATTACTCCCTTATCTATCCTTATCTCAACTATGGTATTTGTGCTTGGGGTTCTACTACCCAAAATCACTTACGTCCTCTAATTACCCAACACAAAGCCGCTATTAGAACAATATCCAACTCTAGCCCCAGACATCACTCGATACCCCTACTCAAATCTCTTAATATGTTAGATATTAAGTCACTGCACATTCTCTCATGTGTATTATACATATATAAAACGCTAAACTATAATGCCAATCCTGATCTTAAAAGCTTCATAGAAGGTTGTAACAGAACCCATGAGCACCACACCAGAAATAAATACAGTTTTGATATTCCTAGAGTACGTCTTAATCAAACTAGAAATGCTCTGCAAATCAAGGGGCCCAGAATGTGGAATGACCTTCCCAACCATGTTAAAGACTGTACCTCTCTCAACCAGTTTAAGATAAAAACTAAACACTACCTAATAAATTCCCTGTAATCTACCTCACTCCTCTATTGTCAACCCATATCTGTTATTTTCTTTTTTTTTTTAATCAACACTGTTTGTCAACCTATTGTATTTGTGCTGCTTTTTCAGTCATGTTCCCCTTTTTTTTTATCTTTATTTGTATTTGTTCTCAACACCTTTTATTCTTTATGCTCAATTAGTATTAAGTTCTAGATATTAATGTTTTTCTTGCCCGAAACGCATTGCGTAATAGTGGCTTTAGGCATTGTATGTACTAGCTCTATCTATATATCAATCCATTAATGTAACATCACTTGTATGTATATACCTTACCTGAATAAACATCTGAATCTGAATCTGAAGACACTCGCCTGGCGTTCCGCGAGCGCTATGTCATGGGTTCGTATCCTGGCCGGGGAGGATTTACTGGGCGCAATTCCTTAACTGTAGCCTCTGTTTAACGCAACAGTAAAATGTGTACTTGGATGAAAAAACGATTCTTCGCGGCAGGGGATCGTATTCCAGGGACCATAGGATTAAGGACTTGCCCGAAACGCTACGCGTACTAGTGTCTGTACAAGAATGTAACAACTCTTGTATATATCTCAAAAAAAAAAAAAAAAAAAAAAAAAAAAAAAATATATAACACTAGGATATAACAGGCAGGACACAAAGAATAACTAATAAGTGAGAGACCACATAATACGTAATGTACCCGGCCAAGAGGCCGTAAAAGACCTAATGAATAAGGAGAAGGGGGGTGTGACTACAAGTAAGGCTTACTAGCACCTAGACTGGGCAAAGTATTAGCTGCGGACAGCGGGACACTTGGGGACCGGCGCTGCACCCCCACCGCAGGCCAGCGGCCGGACCCGCCCCCCCCCCCGAAGGGCGAGTGCCAGCTGGCCGCGTGAGGCACTCAAAGTGGCAGAGCAACAACGTCCCATCTGACGTTGTTGCCAAAAATTTTTGAAAAACTAATCTATAAGCAGCTTTACTCTTATCTAGCCAAACACAATATACTTAGCCCTTGCCAATATGGCTTCAGACCCAAAAAAGCACTAACGATGCACTTATTAGTATGCTTAACTCGATTCATACAGCTCTTGATAAAAATGAGTTCCCTGTTGGGTTATTTGTGGACCTGCGTAAAGCTTTTGACACTGTCAACCACCAAAACCTTCTTCTTAAACTACATCATTATGGAGTCAGAGGACACTCCCTGCAATACCTCAAATCCTACCTTACCGACAGGCTCTAGTATGTTTCTGTGAATAATTCAATTTCTCCCACCCTACCCATCAACATTGGTGTTCCTCAGGGCAGCATACTTGGCCCTCTCCTCTTTCTCATCTACATTAATGACCTTCCAAATGCCTCCCAACACCTAAAACCAATTCTATTTGCTGACGACACAACCTTCATTTACTCCAGTCCTGACCCCCTTGCTCTAAATGCCACAGTAAATACTGAGCTAAATAAAGTCCATCTTTGGCTAACTGCCAACAAACTCACCCTTAACATTGACAAAACTTTCTATATTCTGTTTGGCAATAAATCCTCTAATCAAATGAATCTCAAAATAAACAATACCCAAATTTGTAACAAATTAGATGGCAAATTCCTTGGCATTCTCATTGACCACAAACTGAATTTCCAGGGCCACATTCTAAATATATCAAAAAAAGTTTCAAAAACTGTTGGCATTCTTTCTAAGATCAGATATTATGTACCCCGCCCTGCCCTGGTGACTCTCTATTACTCCCTCGTCTATCCATATCCCAACTATGGTATTTGTGCTTGGGGTTCTACTCCCCAAAATCATTTACGTCCTCTAATTACTCAACACAAAGCTGCTATTAGGACAATATCCAACTCTAGCCCCAGACATCACTCGGTACCCCTACTCAAATCTCTGAATATGTTAGACATTAGACCAGGAGGCCGGTCGTCGACCAGGCCTCCTGGTTGCCGGACTGATCAACCAGGCTGTTGGACGCGGCTGCTCGCAGCCTGACGTACGAGTCACAACCTGGTTGATCAGGTATCCTTTGGAGGTGCTTATCCAGTTCTCTCTTGAACACTGTGAGGGGTCGGCCAGTTATGCCCCTTATGTGTAGTGGAAGCGTGTTGAACAGTCTCGGGCCTCTGATGTTGATAGTTCTCTCTTGAACACTGTGAGGGGTCGGCCAGTTATGCCCCTTATGTGTAGTGGAAGCGTGTTGAACAGTCTCGGACCTCTGATGTTGATAGAGTTCTCTCTCAGAGTACCAGTTGCACCTCTGTTTTTCAACGGGGGTATTCTGCACATCCTGCCATGCCTTCTGGTCTCATGTGATGTTATTTCTGTGTGCAGGTTTGGGACCAGCCCCTCTAATATTTTCCACGTGTAAATTATTATGTACCTCTCCCGCCTGCGCTCAAGGGAGTATAGTTTTAGGCTCTTTAGATTTACTGAGTGGATTCTAGCAGTAAAGGATCTCTGCACGCTCTCTAGGTCAGTAATTTCTCCAGCTTTGAAAGGTGCTGTCATTGTGCAGCAGTACTCCACTCTAGAGAGCACAAGCGTTTTGAAAAGTATCATCATCGGTATAGCATCTCTAGTGTGAAAAGTTCTTGTTATCCAACCTGTCATTTTTCTTGCAGTTGTGACGGCTACTTTATTGTGTTCTTTAAAGGTAAGGTCTTCCGACATGAGTACACCCAGATCCTTTACATTGCCTTTTCGTTCTATGTTATGATTTGCCTGAGTTTTGTACGTGGTTTCCGTTTTTATATTTTCATTTTTTCCATAGCGCATGAGCTGGAACTTATCTTCGTTAAACACCATATTATTTTCTGTAGCCCATAGAAAGACCTGATCTACATCTGACTGGAGGTTCGCCGTGTCCTCTATGTTGCCTACTCTCATGAAGATCCTAGTGTCATCTGCAAAGGATGATACAGTGCTATAGGTTGTGTTCTTGTCTATGTCCGAAATGAGGATGAGAAAAAGTACTGGAGCAAGCACAGTACCCTGGGGGACTGAGCTCTTCACGGTTGATGGGCTGGATTTTATTTTGTTGACTATTACACATTGGGTTCTGTTGGTCAGGAAATTGTAGATCCATCTGCCTATTTTTCCGGTAATTCCTTTTGAACGCATTTTATGTGAAATAACACCATGGTCACATTTATCAAAAGCTTTTGCGAAATCTGTGTAAATTACATCCGCGTTATGTTTGTCTTCCATAGCATCTAATGCCATATCATAGTGGTCCAGCAACTGATTCAGATTCAGATTCAGATGTTTATTCAGGTAAGGTATATACATACAAGTGATGTTACATTAATGGATTGATATATAGATAGAGCTAGTACATACAATGCCTAAAGCCACTATTACGCAATGCGTTTCGGGCAAGAAAACATTAATATCTAGAACTTAATACTAATTGAGCATAAAGAATAAAAGATGTTGAGAACAAATACAAATAAAGATAAAAAAAAGGGGGAACATGACTGAAAAAGCAGCACAAATACAATAGGTTGACAAACAGTGTTGATTAAAAAAAAAAGAAAATAACAGACATGGGTTGACAATAGAGGAGTGAGGTAGATTACAGGGAATTTATTAGGTAGTGTTTAGTTTTTATCTTAAACTGGTTGAGAGAGGTACAGTCTTTAACATGGTTGGGAAGGTCATTCCACATTCTGGGCCCCTTGATTTGCAGAGCATTTCTAGTTTGATTAAGACGTACTCTAGGAATATCAAAACTGTATTTATTTCTGGTGTGGTGCTCATGGGTTCTGTTACAACCTTCTATGAAGCTTTTAAGATCAGGATTGGCATTATAGTTTAGCGTTTTATATATGTATAATACACATGAGAGAATGTGCAGTGACTTAATATCTAACATATTAAGAGATTTGAGTAGGGGTACCGAGTGATGTCTGGGGCCAGAGTTGGATATTGTTCTAATAGCGGCTTTGTGTTGGGTAATTAGAGGACGTAAGTGATTTTGGGTAGTAGAACCCCAAGCACAAATACCATAGTTGAGATAAGGATAGATAAGGGAGTAATAGAGAGTCACCAGGGCAGGGCGTGGTGCGACAGGGCAACTGCGACAGGCAAGAGTGCCCTGTTCTGAAACCATGTTGTCCGGGGTTATGGAGTTGCTGTGATTCCATGTATTTTGTGATTTTACTTCTTAGCACTCTCTCAAAAATTTTTATGATGTGCAATGTTAGCGCTATCGGTTTTATGATGTGCGATGTTAGCGCTATCGGTCTGTAATTTTTTGCCTCTGCCTTATTTCCTCCTTTATGAAGTGGTGTGGTGCTATCTCTGCTGTTTTTAGTATATCAGGAATAACGCCAGTATCTAGGCTTTGTCTCCACAGAATGTGGAGGGCCTGCGATAGTGGTTTTTTACAGTTCTTTATGAATATGGAGTTCCAAGAATCCGGGCCTGGTGCAGAGTGCATAGGCATACTGTTTATGGCTTCTTCAAAATCCAGTGGGGATAGGGTGACGTCTGATATATGATTTGATGTTGGTATAGTATCCATGAAAAATTCATTTGGGTTATCAATCTTTAGTGTGTTTAATGGCTCGCTGAAAACAGAGTCGTACTGCGTCCTCAGTAGCTCGCTCATTTCTTTGTTGTCATCGGTGAAAGTTCCATCTCCCTTTCGCAGGGGCCCGATACTAGATGTGGTTTTTGATCTTGATTTTGCATAGGAGAAAAAATATTTCGGATTTCTTTCTATTTCACTGATGGCCTTTTGCTCTCTTTGCCTCTCCTGGGTTTTGTATGATTCTTGTAGCTTCCGTTCAATTGTTTCTATTTCTCTACCTAACCTTCTTCGCCGTTCTTGAGATAGGGTGCGACTCTCAAGTTGTTCTGCGATTCGTTTTCTTCGCCTATATAGGGAACGACGTTCCTGTTCCAATCTGCATCTCTTCCTCTTTTTTCTTAGAGGTATGCGGTTTGAACATATTTCTAGTGCTACTGAGCTTATTTTTTCCAGGCACTGGTTCAGGTTTGCATTTTCTAGCTGTTCTTCCCAGTTTATTTCTGTGAAGTCCTGGTTTATTTGCTCCCAGTTTATCTGTTTATTATTGAAGTTGAATTTGCTGAAATCTCCTCCACCGGGAATCTGGACTGGTTTTGAAGGTCTACTCCCCATGGTTGTCAACTGTACAACTGTACTGTACTCCTACACCCTCCCCCAGGAGGGTGTAGGAGTACAGTAAGACAGTACAAGAGAGTACAATAAGGCCGGGAGGGTGTAGGAGTACAGTAAGACAGTACAAGAGAGTACAATAAGGCCGGGAGGGTGTAGGAGTACAGTAAGAGAGTACAATAAGGCCGGGAGGGTGTAGGAGTACAGTAAGACAGTACAAGAGAGTACAATAAGGCTGGGAGGGTGTAGGAGTACAGTAAGACAGTACAAGAGAGTAAAATAAGGCTGGGAGGGTGTAGGAGTACAGTAAGACAGTACAAGAGAGTACAATAAGGCCGGGAGGGTGTAGGAGCACAGTAAGACAGTACAAGAGAGTACAATAAGGCCGGGAGGGTGTAGGAGTACAGTAAGACAGTACAAGAGAGTACAATAAGGCCGGGAGGGTGTAGGAGTACAGTAAGACAGTACAAGAGAGTACAATAAGGCCGGGGCGGTGTACGAGGGCTGCTCCTCCCTCCCCACAACAACAGCCGTCACTGCCACTTGTCGTCGCCTCTCAACCAACACCAACAACACCGCTAAATGAACTCTTCCCTCACATGTATCCTCCGCCAGTCACTACCCAGGTCAGTACCAGTGTCCCACACATGTATCCTCCACCAGTCACTACCCAGGTCAGTTCCAGTGTCCTCACATGTATCCTCCGCCAGTCACTACCCAGGTCAGTACCAGTGTCCTCACATGTATCCTCCGCCAGTCACTACCCAGGTTAGTACCAGTGTCCCTCACATGTATCCTCCACCAGTCACTACCCAGGTCAGTACCAGTGTCCCACACATGTATCCTCCACCAGTCACTACCCAGGTCAGTACCAGTGTCCTCACATGTATCCTCTGCTAGTCACTACCCAGGTCAGTACCAGTGTCCTCACATGTATCCTCCGCCAGTCACTACCCAGGTCAGTACCAGTGTCCTCACATGTATCCTCCGCCAGTCACTACCCAGGTCAGTACCAGTGTCCTCACATGTATCCTCCGCCAGTCACTACCCAGGTTAGTACCAGTGTCCCTCACATGTATCCTCTGCCAGTCACTACCCAGGTCAGTACCAGTGTCCCACACATGTATCCTCTGCCAGTCACTACCCAGGTCAGTACCAGTGTCCTCACATGTATCCTCCACCAGTCACTACCCAGGTCAGCACCAGTGTCCCACACATGTATCCTCCACCAGTCACTACCCAGGTCAGTACCAGTGTCTCTCACATGTATCCTCTGCCAGTCACTACCCAGGTCAGTACCAGTGTCCTCACATGTATCCTCCACCAGTCACTACCCAGGTCAGTACCAGTGTCCCTCACATGTATCCTCCACCAGTCACTACCCAGGTCAGTACCAGTGTCCCTCACATGTATCCTCTGCCAGTCACTACCCAGGTCAGTACCAGTGTCCCACACATGTATCCTCCGCCAGTCACTGGCAGGTGAAGGTGGTGGAGGCCAAAACCGTCAGTAATTTCAAAGCATTATATGACAAAGAGTGCTGGGAAGACGGGACACCATGAGCGTAGCTCTCATCCTGTAACTACACTTAGGTAATTACTACCCAGGACCTAGATTCACGAAGCTCCGTTTATTTCTTCGTAAGTATGTGTGCTAAGAAGGTTCCTAAGCACCGGCTAAGAACGCGCCAAAGGGCGATTCAGAAAAGTAAACTTTCGAAGACTTTTAAGTCTTCGAAACCTTGCTCTACGCGAGGTTTCTGTCCACGCTGAGCTGGCCTTAGGACACCTGCGTTATCATTTGACAGATGTACTGTCCCAGTCAAACTCCCCACCTGATAATGTCCTCGGAGCGGATCGATCAAGACCTAAGTAGTTCACTTAGGTCTTGCTTGATGTCACTAGGCTTTTAGTTTGGCCAATCAGAGAGAAGGTAACATTTTTCATTTGACAGCTATAGCCAATCACGACGCTGGCATATTGGAGCTTATCCGTGACTACTTGCTACTTATTTACGTTGAATTTTCTTTTAAAATTAATACATTTTGAAGTAAAACTACGTTTTTTCAACTTATACAGGCAGCACCGACATTGTAGTATACAAATATTTAATTGGCCCCAGACAGCACTCGGTACCCTTACTCAAATCTCTGAATATGTTTGATATTAAGTCACTGCACATCCTCTCATGTGTTCTCTATATATTTAAAACTCTGACTTGTAACATCAATCCTGACCTTAAAAGCTTCTTAGAAGGTTGTAACAGAACCCATGGGCACCTCACCAGAAACAAATACCTATTTGATATTCCAAGAGTACGACTTAATCAAACTAGAAATGCTGTACAAATCCAGGGACCCAGAATGTGGAATAACCTTCCCAATCATGTCAAAGGCTGTACCTCTCTCAACCAGTTTAAGATGAAAACTAAGTACTACCTAATTAACTCCATGTAATATACCTTACCCTTAAATGTCAATCCATGTCTTACTATTTTTTTAAACAACGCTGTTTGTTGACCAACTTGTATATTGGCTATTTTCTACCATGTTCCCCCCTTTTTTATCCTTTATTTTTTTTTCAACGCAATTGATACTTTAAGCTCAATTACTTTTAAGTTTTAGTCTAAGTGGTTTTTTTACCCACATCACCTTGCCCGAAATGCTATGCGTACTAGTGGCTTTAGGTATTGTATGTACTAACTCTATCTATAAATCAATCAGAATGTTTGTAACTCTGCATCTATGTATGTACTTTTCCTAAATAAAATATTATTATTATTATTATTATTATTTATATGTTACATTTTTTGTTTGCCTACGTAATTTTAAGAGATAATGTATAGCTTTCCTTGTCGCTCCCAACCTGGGTATTTACGTATATATTTACCTAAATTTACCCAAGGGGCCACTATTTAGTGGCCTCGACGAGGGCCAAAAACCTGGGGCTTGTTTAGTCCCGCCAATTGTCCTAATGATATTTTCTAGCTGGATTTTGGGATTTAGGCTTCAGCGGGTAGGTGGTTCCATGGGTTTATTTCTTTCTTTCTTTCTTTATTTATATACAAGAAGGTTATCTTGAAGTTATCTTGAGATGATTTCGGGGCTTAGTGTCCCCGCGGCCCGGTCCTCGACCAGGCCTCCGCCCCCAGGAAGCAGCCCGTGACAGCTGACTAACACCCAGGTACCTATTTTACTGCTAGGTAACAGGGGCATAGGGTGAAAGAAATTGCCCATTGTTTCTCGCCAGCGCCCGGGATCGAACCCGGGACCACAGGATCACAAGTCCAGCGTCCTGTCCGCTCGGCCCACCGGCTCCCTAGGTACTTTAGGTTTGTGAGGATACATAGCATGGTATTTACATTCTTGTAAAGCTGCTAGTATGCGTAGCATTTTGGGAAGGTCTTCATCTAACAGATAATTTTAACTAGGTAAATTCTAGTAGAATTTATAAAATGATAGGTACATTGCAAGAAAGAAAAATGAGATGAGAGAGATTAGTAGGTATATTAAAGTACATCAGTAGCTCTGATTGATTGCATTGAACAGGTTGATTGGGAATTTAACAAAGATTAATAGGTACAATACAGCATATTGATAACACACATAAGATGACAGCAATGATCACAATGGTAAAGTTGTTTGGATTAGATACATAAAGATTGGGAGATTGGGTAGCACTAGATACAGTGCAATTTTAAAGCACAAGGTAGGAAACTATGAAGATGAAATTAGGTACAGTTTTTTAGTTTTGTTTTTGAACGAGGCAAAAGTTGGACAGCTTTTCAATTCATTAGGGAGTGAGTTCCATAGACTAGGTTCCTTTATTTGCATAGTGTTTACACAGATTAGGATTAACTCTGGGAATATCAAAGAGATATTTATTTCTGGTGTGGTGATAATGGGTCCTATTGCATCTGTCCAGGGAGAATTTCAGAGCAGGGTTTGCATTTAAGAACAGGGCTTTGTAAATGTAGCTGACACAAGAGAATATGTGGAGTGAGTTTATGTTTAGCAAGTTTAGGGATTTAAACAAGGGGGCTGAGTGTTGTCTGAAAGCAGAGTTTGTTATTATTCTGATAGCAGATTTTTGCTGGGTGGTGATGGACTTGAGCTGGTTTGCTGTGGTTGACCCCCCATGCACAGATACCATAATTAAGATAGGGATAGATTAGTGCATAATATAGTGAGATGAGAGCAGAGTTAGGTACAAAATATCTGATTTTGAAGAGTAAACCAACTGTTTTAGAGACTTTCTTAGTTATATGTTGTATGTTGGTGCTGAAGTTGAGTCTCTTGTCTAGGAATAGGCCAAGAAACTTTCCATCATTTTTATTACTGATGTTAACATTGTCTATCTGAAGCTGAATTGCATTTGTTGATTTGCTTCCAATTAAGATGTAGTAGGTCTTTTCTATGTTTAGTGTTAGTTTGTTGGTTGACATCCATAAGTGGACTTTTTAATTCATTATTCACAGCATTATTTAGTGTGTATGGGTTGGGGTTTTTATAACCCTCAGGATGAAAACACATCTGTTTTCAGTCCTACTTGAGTGGACATGCTCTCCAACACAATATCTGTGATTGCCCTGTTATCAGTTACTTTAGACCAAATGGTATGAGGTATTTTGAGCTCTGTAATTGCTTCATACACTCAAGAATATTGGAAGATTTTCTTGTCAGACAGTTCTTTTCTTCCCAGACAGTCATAACCAAAGGCAGTCAAGCATTCACAATTGTAGTAGCACCGGTTAGGCATTTACAGTCAGTCAAACATTCACAGTCAACCATTCAATCAGGCATTCACAGTCAATCAGGCTTTCACAGTCAATCAGGCATTCAGTCAGGCATTCACAGTCAGTCAGGCATTCACAGTCAGTCAGGCATTCATAGTCAGTCAGCCATTCAGTCAGCCAGCCATTTACAGTCAGTCAGCCATTCACAGTCATTCAGTCATTCACAGTCACTCAGGCATTCACAATTAGTCAGCCATTCACAGTCATTCAGGCATTCACAGTCAATCAGGCATTCACAGTCACAACCAGTCAGTAAAAAATAAGTTTAATGACAGACACTCAGGGAGTCTGCCTCAGCTGGTAACAAAGAAGCCCACTGTATTAAATACCGTCCATATGGCTTGGAGGGATACAGATGGAAGGGTCCGGTGTGGGGGATGAGGGGGTGATGGTAGTGGGGATGGGGGAATGGATGTAGCGGGAGGGTGCCGGATGGGGAAGGGGGGGTAGAGGTAATAGGGAGGGTGTTGGATGGAGGGGGGGGGATGGAGGTAGTGGGGAGAGTGACCAGCTCTGCCAACCATCTCACTACTGCCCGCCTACACACTGACACCAGCCAGTCTACTGCTGCTAGCCTATCCACTCACTTTGCTGCCTGCACCTCCACTATCTGGTTGATATGGGGTTGATGGGGTTCTGGGAGTTCTACTCTCCATGCCCGGCCCGAGGCCAGTCTTGACTTATGAGAGTTTGGTCCACTAGGCTGGGCTTGCAGCGGCCCGCAGGCCTACATACCCACCACAGCCCGGTTGGTCCGGGACTCTTTGGAGAAAATTATCTAGTTTTCTCTTGAAGATGTCCACAGTTGTTCCGGCAATATTTCTTATGCTTGCTGGGCTGGGAGGACATTGAACAACCGTGGACCTCTGAGGTTTATACAGTGTTCTCTGATTGTGCCTATGGCACCCCTGCTCTTCACTGGTTCTATTCTGCATTTTATTCCATATCGTTCACTCCAGTACGTTGATATTTTACTGTGTAGATTTGGGACCTGGCCCTCTAGTATTTTCCATGTGTATATTCATCCATCCAGGCCCTCTCCACCATCTATTCGTCCAGTCCCCACTCCCTCCATCCATCCATCCAGTCCGCCTGTACCATCCATCCATCCAGTCCCCCTCCACCATCCATCCAGTTCCCTTCCACCATCCAGTTCCCCTCCACCATCCATCCATCCAGTCCCCCTCCACCATCCATCTATCTAGTTCCCTACACCATCCATCCATCAAGTCCCTTACCATCCATCCATTAAGTCCCTTGCCATCCATCCAGTCCTCCCAAATACGACATTCAAGCTAGGGGGAGACACTGGTAAACTGTGCACGCCTCGTCCCGCCCCTCGCTCAGCAGAACAGAACCACGCGCTTCGTGGACCTGGACGTGTATAAACGAATTCCAAGCACTGAGGCAAACAACGAGTACTGAATTGGATTTTTCAGAGAAATTGACTTCGAGTAACGAAAATTGCGAGAACCAAGGTTCCACTGTATAAGTTTGGAGAGCTTCAGGAACCCTCCGGGATAACCCCTTCCCTCATAAAATTGTTTCATTACATTCAACGCTGGTTTTTCAGTTTCTCGTGATCAGAGAATGCATTTCAACAACAATAAGAAAACAAATTTGGGGGAATAATTGTTTTTGTCTACACGCCAGGAGATTGTCATGTTTTATTGCTGCGCTTAACAGTGGTTAAATAAAGTGTTGTTAAACTTTGTTTCTTCTTGCAGCTCGTCTGTATATGAATAGAACTACTACACTTGGGTACTGCAGCATACCAGTGCCCTGAGCTCATGTAAATGGCAGAAACATGGCAGTTACAGGGTCAGTGATGACCTAAAGCTGTGTCAGATACTCCACGCTCCAACATGTCAGCTACTACACGATTTCCTTCACAGACTGACTGCCACTGGAACACTCTCAGCAGGCAAATACTACATGTACTCAGCAGTTGACTATTGCACGAACTCCACTCAGCAGCTGACTACTACACACACTCCCTTAACATTCATCTGCTACGTGCACTCCATCAGCAACTGGTGGATGTAAGTTCATAAGTTCAAAATGCCTAAGGCCATTTTATATTTTTTCTTGACCCTGACCTTTATTAATTTCTTTATATTGTCCTTCCGTCTTACTCTCAAGTGTTCCCGTCAACTTACTGTACTCGGATATATATTTAGTTAATTATATTTTAGAATATAATATTCCTGAATTTTAGCATTCTCCTAAAGTGTGTCTTGTCTCTTTTTTAAAGGTGAAGTTGTATATGAGAACTCGCTTATCAAGCTGGGTACCGTGCCGCCATCGATGCAACTAAAAAACATCAGTACTCAGAAGACACATTCATGATGAGATCATTAATTGCACTCACGGTTTTAAGAGTTAAGATTTAACATAAGTATATGCAAATAATTTTGTCAACATATTATTCATGAATATATATAATCACTCAGTGTTAAAAATAATTTGAATTTGCTTACCCCTGTGCATTGCCATAAGTTTGTATTCATGATACACACACACAACAACTTCGGTGCCTGGTGTAAAATTTCAACACGATCTAATAATTCCACTTAAAAATATGAGAGTTGACAAAGAAAACTGGGAGAAGACTGCCACATCATTGTGGGTTGTTAACAGGTACTGTTATTAAAGCATCAAGTAGGATACATAGATCACTGGGAAGGAACCCACATCACAGTCCATAGTTTATATAACAATTCATTTTGTATGACAGCTTCAAGTACAGTAGCATTGAAAAGGAACTTTTTCATGTTATTTATCTTTTATATAATATTGCTATATCCTAAAGATCTTTGTATGAAAAATATCAAATTGTGGAACTTATAACATGTGAGAGTTGATCTGGATAAAATATTAGTATTGAGAGTGCCCTCCACAAACACCGTGTTTTCTAGTGTATTGTAGAACATGATGCAGGAAGAAAATTTCAAATACACAAAAAAAGTCATTTAAGATTAACATTTTAAATGTTGATATATTTTAAAACTTGAATGTTGATCATTTAGAACAAAGAGAAGAGACCATAAACTTTCACAAAGTATAACTCCTTCCTGGTGATGGGTCTGGAATCACTCCCTTTTGAAACTAGTCTCAAGTTAGTAGCTGTGTCAGCGTTAAGCAAGGCAAATAAAAGTTCTTACACTAAAGCTTTAACAGTTCAGTATCAACAAGACCTAAACCCTGCACTTAATATATTGAGAATTCAACAGGAAATGAACCTTATTTGTGTTTAGTGTTTGAAAGGCTTTCAACAAAAATTTAGTTTATTGAAAGAAACCACATCTCTCTTTATAGTTTTAAAAAATATAAAACAAATTTAGTTCATCGGCACACACACAAAATAACTTATATGAGGGAGAAGGCATATTAGTGTTCACTGCACAGAATACTTTCTGTAAATACCTGGTTCAGTAGAACATGAGTATTCACGCTAAAGAAAATGCATATCAGTGTTCAGAGTGTTTTAAAAACTTCAAACAAAAACATGCCTTGGTGGCACATAAGAAAATTCATGTAGGAGAGAAACCATATCAGTGTTCAGACTGTTTAAAAGAATTTTCTCATAAACATAGTTTGGTGTTACACAAAAGAATTCACAGGAAAAAGGCATCGTACAAGTGTTCAATATGTTTCAAATGCTTTTCACAAAAACATAAGTTAATGATACATATGAAAACTCACACAGGAGAAAAACCTTATCAGTGTTCAAAGTGCTCAAAAAGTTTCTCTGATAAAGCTAATCTTGCATCACACATGAAAAATCACTCTGTTGATAAACCATATCAGTGTTCTGTGTGCTTAAAAGACTTCAAACAAAAATGTGATTTGGTGAAACACAAGAGAACTCACACAGGAGAAAAACCATATCAGTGTTTAGAGTGTTTAAAATATTTCAAACAGAAACATGGTTTGGTGGCACACAACAGAACTCACACAGGAGAGAAACCATATCAGTGTTCAGAGTGTTCACAAGATTTCTCTTATAAACCTGCTTTAGTATCACACATGAGAACTCACACAGGAAAAACTCCATATCAGTGTTCAGTATGTTTAAAATATTTTTCACAAAAGCATATATTGGTGACACACACAAGAACCCACACAGGAGAAAAACCTTATCAGTGTCCAGAGTGTTCAAAAGACTTTTCTGATAAAGCTAATCTTGCATCACATATGAGAAATCACACAGGGAAGAAACCTTACAAGTGTTCATTGTGTTCAAAAGACTTTTCATATAAATCTGGACTTGTTTCACACATGAAAATTCACACAGGAACAACACCATATCAGTGTTCAGAATGTTTTAAATATTTTTCACAAAACCATGCTTTGGTGAGACACAAGAGAACTCACACGGGAGAGAAACCATATCAGTGTTCAGAGTGTTTAAAAAAATTTTCTCACAAGCATGGTTTGGTGTCACACAAGAGAACTCACACAAGAGAGTCACTATATCAGTGTTCAGAGTGTTTAAAAGAGTTTTCCCAAAAGCAGAGTTTGGAGTCACACACAAGAACTCACAGAGGAGATGAATCATATCAGTGTTCAGAGTGTTTACTACTTTTTTCACACAAACAAGCTTTAGTGAGACACAAGAGATCTCACACAAAAGAGAAACCATTGCGTACTACTCCACTTGCACCAACACACTCACACTCAACACACACATATATCACTCGCCCTTGCGTGTCACCAAGTTACCTAAACCATTCACAAGCACCACCTACCCAGCTACACAAACCCCAGCCCACTTACCACCATACACCTGTTCTGACAACCTACTCACACATATCTATCCAGTCCACTCCTCAATACACATCTGGTCAGCCCACCCATGAAAATATGCTTGCCGAACCCACCCACCAATACACATCTGGCCAGCCTACCCACCAACACTCGACTGGCCAGCCTACCCACCAACACTCAACTGGCCAGCCTACCCACCAACACTCAACTGGCCAGCCTACCCACCAACACTCAACTGGCCAGCCTACCCACCAACACTCAACTGGCCAGCCTACCCACCAACACTCAACTGGCCAGCCTACCCACCAACACTCAACTGGCCAGCCTACCCACCAACACTCAACTGGCCAGCCTACCCACCAACACTCAACTGGACCCCCCACCCACCAACACTCATCTGATGAACAACACACACCAACCTACCATGCAGCACAAAGCCTTACACACCACCCACCCACACAACCTAAGCCACCCTTCCCACCCATCCACACCACCTCCCACCCACATAACCTTACTGTACCACATAGCTCCCACCTGCATTGGTGAAATAAACAAAAATCATATAGAAGAAAACCATACAAGTATTTAATAGTTTATCCTCTTTGCATTCTTCAGATGTGATTAATCACTTGTGGGCCCTTCATAAATCATATTATGAACACATTTCTACTGATTCTGTATCTGTCTTATTGTATATCATCCTTAAAATGAGGATATATGCAGATGTAACAGCCATGCCAGTCACTTGGAGCAATGGCAATGAAATTTGGAAACTGTAACTTTTCTGGGTTTCTAAGGAAGTGTAATGACCTTATAAATTTGCCTAATGGAAAAGGTTCAGCAAAGGTGATTAATTTGTGTAAAATGTTTATGTATGTTTCTGTGAGGATGTGCTCTCTTAAATGTTGAATGAAACTATTGTTAACCCTTAAGCTGCTAAGGGCCTTTTGATCTTCAACACCCACAGGCGCAACAACAAAATTTTTTTTTCTTATTACTATATATTTGTGTTCCCTGAGCATGGGAAAATAAAAAAAATTAATTGTACTTACCAATGACGTAAATGAGCCGAGAAGTTGGACGATGACGTCACGGATCATCGTCACTGGAGGGTGGTGTGTCCCGGCAGATTCAGGCGCGGCAGAGGAGCCCGGGTTGCCGTGAATTTATTTTTGCGGCATTATTTACAGTATCTGTGGCTTATTTTACAACCATTTTTTTCACTGGTGTGGTACAAAATGTTATCACTTGATGTTTTATTATAATACAACTGTTGTAAATTTATTATTTTGTCACATATAAGTGTCACAAGTATTTGCACAAAAATGTTTTATTTTTCAGTAAATATACAATTTATTATGAATTGTTTTCACTATATACACTCACTCACTCTGTATGTACATGTTTTTGCACCAGTCTTGGACATTGTCATCAAGACTGTGATACTTGTCCAAACATTTGACATAGCACAAAGGGACTTTACACGCTGTGCACCAAGTCATCACCAATTTACGTTTCTGTTCCCTCTTTTTTGTGGTCTTGCATACAAAGCACTCACGCTGGCCTACTGCAAGCTTTCCAGTTGGTGGTAAATACCTTACATTGTGTGTCAGAAAGGCATCCTTGAAAGAGAGCATGGTGCAATATTGGGTTCACAATGGGCCTCTGTATGTCAGAAATTGGTTTACCAAACGTTTCTAGTAATTGTCACTACAGTAAAACTGAACGTACGGAAATTTCGTTTACCACCTGTTTTGACAAGATACATATTAAATACAAATAAATATACAAATATTTATTCAGGTAAAGTACATACATACAAAATGAGATACACAAAGTTGATGGATTTATAGATAGAGCTAGTACATACAATGCCTAAAGCCACTATTACGCAAAGCGTTTCGGGCAGGAATTGTAACTGTTCAGTATTGTTACGTCAACAAGGTGGAAAAACATCTTGATCCACTTCACTGTTTTCCGAACACACATTACTGCCCCCTACCATCATGCCACATTTATCCACCAAACGCATGTTGATGTTATAGTCAAAACACAATCTGGCTTATAGATTATTTGTTTTGTTCTGTTCACCCTGCCACTGTCCACCATTGTACCATCGTGAACGGTGGTAAACATGTGCACTTCACGCCTGTCTTTCACCCGCAATAAAGCACTGCACCAGTTTTTCTTGGCTCGCAATCACCAACTTGCATAGCAGTGTGAAACACTGGCATTTCCCTTCGTTTTGCCTTCACTGTGACACACACTCCAATTCTATTATCAAGCAAGAACCTAGTTAGCAAGGGACTGGTATAATAGTTATCTGTGTATAATATGTGGCCCTTGTTCATATATGGTGCAAGCAGTGACTTCACCACACTACCTGAGAAGCCATGTTGGTCATTAGCAGGAATGTCTACATTTGTACCCGTATACATTATCATGTGTAACACAATCCCTGTTTCACAGTCACAAAGAATTTCAATCCATATCTGTGGCGTTTGGAGGGAATATACTGCTTGAAGGCAAGACTTCCTTTGAAAAGCACAATAGATTTGTCAATCACCAGCTTCTGAGTTGGTACGTAGAAATCCCTGTACTTTCCAATAAGTTCATCCAGGATGTGCTCACCTTCCAAAGTCTATCATCTTCAGGCTGGTCTTCATTATTTGCAAAATGAAGACACCTGAGGAGTATCGCAAATCTGTCTCGAGACATATTTCCCAAACAATGGTGTTGGAACAGTATGGTCTTTGCTCCAATAATGGTCGAGTATGAGATTGACAATTTATTTATTTATTTATTTAAATACAAGAAGGTACATTGGGTTTGAGAGAATACATAACAGTATTTACAATCTTGTAAAGTCACTAGTATGCGTAGCGTTTCGGGCAGGTCCTTAATCTAACAGATAATTTTAAGTAGGTAAATTCTAGCAGAATTAATAAAATGATAACAGATACATTGCAAGAAAAAAATGAGATGAGAGAGATTAGTAAGTATATTAAAGCACATTGGTATATTAAAGCTCTGATTGGTTACATTGACAGCTTGATTGGTAATTTAAACAAGATTAATAGACACCATACAGCAGATTGATAGCACATATATGAAGACAGCAATGATCACAATGGTAAAGATGTTCGGATTGGGTACATAAAGATTGGGAGTGTAGCGAGTAGATTATCCCAATAATATACTCGCTCCAAATATAGTGTTAATGTTCCTGTCAACCTTTGGAGATGAATGAGGTGAGGCGTTGCCCGGGCAACACGGTGAGATGCCCGAGCAATATAAGCAGCGGTGTAGCGAACATTAACTAGTCTACTTTCAAGTGTGGTCTAGAGCAGACACTTGCGAGATACTGTACCAACGCTCAGTGCGCTCAACTCACACCAACGTATCACCTGTGTACTTCTGTATATTCGACCAAATATATATATAGTATCTTAGTGTCTTTATTTGTCACCATACTTTACGTAACAATAGAACCGTTACATTGGTGACCCAGTGAGTGACAAAGAACACCTAGTCACAAACTAGATCTTCGCCATGGATTTATCTACCAGGTTTCCAGCATACAACGCAGATGAGCCAGAATTTTGGTTCATGCAGATGGAGGCTATTTTCGACCTTCACGAAATTTCGACTGAGAAAGCCCGATATGCCTGTACCCTGCCAACACTTACCTCGGAGGCTATGCACACTGCCTCCGCTGTCATCACCGCGCCATCACCGGACACCAGGACGTACACTGCATTGAAGGCCGCTCTTCTACAGGCAGCAATGAAACGCCGCATTCAACAAAGGGACCAACTCCTCACTGACAAAAGGTTAGTAGACAAAACACCAGCCCAACTTCTGCGGCATATTCAGTATGTGATGCATACTGCAACTGGTCCAGCCCCCAGCGAGATTGTGAGATCACTGTGGATACAACTCTGTCCAAAACACATTCAATCGGCCCTATTCAGTATGGCTGACGACACCCCATTATCCCAACTGGCTACACTGGCAGACCGGCTTCATACGACGTCTGATAACGCTACGCTGTCCCACCTCAGTGATACACAGCAGACTACAGACACCCAACAACTCGACGTCCTCCAGAACCGGCGTTTTTTCCACCCAGGGAAGACGTACCATGCGAATCCAGTATCAGTCTCTAAGCGACAGCGAGAACGTCGTGGAGAACTTTGTTCTTACCACCAGAAGTTCGGACACCAAGCCCGCAACTGTAGGGCTCCTTGTTCCTGGTCGGGAAACTACTTCGGCGGGGACTGTTAACGGCCAGTGACCCCGCCATTTCAAACACTACACTGCTCTACATATCTGACGTCATAACCAAACGCCGTTTCCTCGTTGACACAGGTGCAGCAGCTAGTGTGTTGCCTCCCCCACTGGTCAAACCAACCCGTACTCCTGGTTTGGACTTACGAGCCGCCAATGGTACGTCCGTCCGTACATATGGGACCCGCGCCCTGGTTCTCGAGTTCGCCTCTCTGGGTCGCTTTACGTGGACTTTCCTCATAGCGGATGTGGTACAACCCATTCTTGGATGGGATTTCCTGCAACACCATCGACTTATGGTGGATCCCGCAGGTGCAGTACTTCGAGCCTCTCCTAGTACCTCACCACAAGTTAACATCGTCACCCCAGTCGCATCTACGGAACTTCAAGCACTCCTGGATGAATTCAAAGACGTGACCCAACCCGCTAGCCCTCGACCAGAGGTGCAACATACGATTACGCATCACATTACTACAACGGGAGCACCTACCTTCGCCAGACCACGCCGCCTGGCACCGGAACGACTGGCGGTAGCACGTGCTGAATTCAATAAGCTACAGGAGGCGGGAATAATCCGCCCTTCGAACAGTCCATGGGCTTCACCTCTCCATATGGTCCCGAAAACAGCCCCAGGGGAATGGCGCCCTTGCGGAGACTACAGGGCTCTCAACGTTCATACTCTGCCGGATCGCTACCCAATACCACACATCCAGGATTTCTCACAGGGATTGAGCAACGCAACCGTTTTTTCGAGAATTGACCTTGTGCGGGCATTTCACCAGATCCCTGTGGAACCGGCAGACATTCCGAAAACAGCGATCACAACACCTTTTGGACTGTTTGAATTCGTCCGGATGCCTTTTGGTCTACGGAATGCAGCCCAGACATTCCAACGCTTCATCGACCAAGTAGTTAAGGACCTTCCTTTTTGCTACGCCTACATTGACGATCTGCTGGTGGCCAGTACATCACCAACAGAACATCTGCTACACCTCCGACTCCTTCTCACCCGTCTGCGCAACTTCGGCTTGCAGCTCAACTCCGAGAAGTGTATTTTCCATGTTCCAGAGCTGGATTTCTTGGGACACCGTGTGTCAGCAGCAGGGGTCCAACCACTAGAGAAGAAAATCGAGGCAATCAAGGAATTCCCGCGCCCATCTACTCCAAAGAAGTTGCAAGAATTTCTTGGTGTGGTGAATTTTTATCATCGATTCATCCCACATTGTTCGGACATCTTGCGACACTTATACGACCTCTTACATGGTCGGAAACTCACGTCCCGTCTTCCGTTGGAGTGGACTCCCCAGGCAGAGACAGCATTCACCGACATAAAAAACAAGCTGGCGGAATTCACCTTACTCGCACACCCAGTGTCTGACGCTCCCACCAATCTCTCTACCGACGCTTCAAACACAGCAATTGGTGCTGTACTACAACAGCTCATTGAAGGAGAATGGCGCCCAATTGCATTCTTTTCAGCGCGCCTGTCACCCACTGAAGAGAAGTACAGCACTTTTGATAGGGAACTGCTCGCCATCTACTCAGCCATACAACATTTCCGGCACTTTCTCGAGGGGCGGAACTTCCACATCCTCACAGACCACAAACCTCTCACTTATGCGCTGGCGGCCAAGGGTGATGCTCACTCTCCTCGAGTAGCCAACCACCTGGGATTTATTTCCCAATTTACCTCGGATATCCGTCATGTCAAAGGAACTAATAATGTCATAGCCGATGCACTGTCTCGACCCACCATAAACCACGTCGTGACAAACCTAGCTCAGGTGGACTATTGTGTAATCAGTAAGGCCCAACGGGAAGACCCTGATCTGCAGCGATTACGAACATCTGACACAGCTCTCCGGTTCATCGAGATTCCCATGGAAGGTGGCGGAAGTATAATCTGTGACACCTCACGGACGGGAGCACTTAGGCCCTACATTCCTGCCCAGTTTCGCTGGAAAACGTTCTCAGTATTTCACTCCCTAGCACACCCAGGAGTACGCGCTTCCCAGAAACTACTAACGGAGCGTGTTGTATGGCCAGGAATCAATGCCGATGTTTGACGATGGACTCGCTCATGTCTCCAGTGCCAGCGAGCGAAAACACATCGTCACACAAAGAGCCCTCTTCAACAGTTTCCGTTACCTTCTGACCGTTTCGAGGTGGTGCATGTAGACATCGTTGGCCCATTACCGTCGGCAAGAGGATATTCTTATCTACTCACCTGCATCGATCGATTCTCCAGATGGCCGGAAGCAATCCCATTAATCAACATCTCAGCTGAGTCAGTGGTCCAGGCTTTCCTCTCTGGATGGGTCGCCCGTTTTGGCAGCCCCTCTGTCATCATCACCGACCAAGGACGACAGTTCGAATCATATCTATGGAAGGAACTTATGGAATTCCTCGGCACCACACATAACCGAACCACAGCATACCACCCTGAGTCGAACGGAATGGTAGAACGCTTTCATAGACAACTAAAAGCTGCCCTAAGAGCTCAAGCACGCCCTGATGATTGGATCGACAACCTTCCATTAGTCTTGCTTGGCATCCGTTCGGCCACGAAGGAGGGCAGTGGATTCTCGGCAGCAGACTTAGTATACGGATCTAGCCTGCGGCTTCCGGGCGAATTCTTAACCCCAACGCCACTTATCACACCCCCAGACCCCACTTTTGTCCAGAAATTACGGGCGGCCATGACAAACATTCGGCCTACACCACCACGCCAACCGACAACTCGTGCTACATATGTGCCTCATGAGCTCCACACAACTGAACACGTGTTTGTAAGAGTCGACGCTGTTCGACGCCCTCTACAGTCACCTTACGAAGGACCATTTAAAGTGGTTTCTCGAACACCGAAGTTCTTCACCATTGAACGCCGAGGACAGCGGGTAAACATCTCCATCGATCGCCTTAAACCAGCACACTGTGACGCTGCCCCAGACATCCCTCCAGAGACACATCCGCCGACTACGCAGTTCACTTTTCGACCACAGTTACCAGCAGCACCGCCACCTACGACAACGGACGATCCTGTACGACCTCTCACCCTACAACCCCAGTTACCAGCCGCACCACAACCTGATCCTGCGACGACGGACGATCCTGTGCGACCTCCCACCCTACGACCCCAGTTAGATGACATCAGCGAAGAGGAGGAAGTTAACTTTGATGGTTATGTAACGCGAGCAGGGCGTACAATTCGCCGACCAGCTAAGTTCCTTGATCAAGTATTTTTCCTTTCATCCCCTGGGAGGGGGAGTTCTGTAGCGAGTAGATTATCCCAATAATATACTCGCTCCAAATATAGTGTTAATGTTCCTGTCAACCTTTGGAGATGAATGAGGTGAGGCGTTGCCCGGGCAACACGGTGAGATGCCCGAGCAATATAAGCAGCGGTGTAGCGAACATTAACTAGTCTACTTTCAAGTGTGGTCTAGAGCAGACACTTGCGAGATACTGTACCAACGCTCAGTGCGCTCAACTCACACCAACGTATCACCTGTGTACTTCTGTATATTCGACCAAATATATATATAGTATCTTAGTGTCTGTGTTTATTTGTCACCATACTTTACGTAACAATAGAACCGTTACAGGAGATTGGGTAGTAATAGATACAGACAGTGGAATTTTAAAGCAAAAGCAAATGTTTCATCTTTATACACAGTGCCAAAAACATACATTTCACCTAAAGTGGTATCTTTCCATCGCTGATATGAAAAATCGGATAACTCCTCACGAATGAGATCAGCCGCATATTTATTCGTTTCCTGAACAATATGTTCCATGAGCGGCTCATCAAAATTTGTGGTAAAGTAGTCCATTTCACACATATTGCCACCAGTATCAGGGGAAAAGGTCTGTAATCCCAACATCTGAATTATCAAAGGCAGGAATTTGCTGAACAAAATCTGTCTTATCACTCCACACAAATACATCTGGTGTCTTTCAAGAGGCACTGCACGGCGAGGAAACCGTGGACCAGGAGCTGAAGCCCGTCTAACAACAGTAGGAGCGGGCAGGGGCGATGATGGAAAATTACTTGCTGTTGAGGGTCTTTGTTCATCAGTGTACCCATGTGGTCCCATGCGGTGCAGCATGACTGGGCCAGATGCTGCTGACGCGACAAAATGTCGCTTGGCAACACCACGCACTCCAATGGCACTAGCGGCAGCGAAACGATTTTCCGATTCTAAATCACTAAAACCAGAAAAGGATTCACCTTCCTCAGACTCGTCGATCAAAACATCAATATCTTGCAAAGTAGCACATGAACTGTGTGGTCTGGCATGAAGTGATATTAAGTGTAGGTGAGGAGGCATGGGTGAGATACTAGGCCTAGCCCTCGTGGCACCAGCATGATCACTCTCATCATCGGTCGTATCCACATCTGAGGGCTGTGTGTAGTCATGATCCATGATCAATTTCAGTTTCATCACTATCCGGGAACAAATTCTTATTAATTTCATCCTCAGTCTGAGGCCGCAATGCACGCCTCGCTGAGCGGGGTCTGTCGGTGGAACATAAGATGTGCTCGCCATGGTGTCTGCCGGGTAACTGAGGCCTGCACACAATGGCGGCCTACGCTGGATTTTTTCCCAGGTGGTGTTTGTTTACGGTCGGGTTCGACTTGACTATAGCTGCCCCTATCCCATGCGGGACATTTACACTTTAATGCGCGCCGGCCCCGTGAAAAACAATAGCGCATTGTGCGCGCGGCGTTTTGGGCTCTTGAGCGTAAACACCAAAAAGTGTGTAATCTTTTCACTCTCCTGACACCAATTCTCGAGCTACGTATTTCATTTTGGCATCAATGTGTTGACAATAAAATTCTCTACAAGATCATATGTATAACATGTCACCAAAGCATTAGCTATCCCACCACGAAATAAATTTTACAACAGTAAAATGTGTACTTGGATGAAAAAACGATTCTTCGCGGCAGGGGATCGTATTCCAGGGACCATAGGATTAAGGACTTGCCCGAAACGCTACGCGTACTAGTGGCTGTACAAAAATGTAACAACTCTTGTATATATCTCAAAAAAAAAATAAAAAAAAAAAAAAATAAAACGTAGATCACTCGCCGTGACGCCCAAACAGCAACAAAATGTTCATACTCTTTTGTTTGTTGTCAGCTCCACATTAGTCCTACAGCGTTATATTTTATATCACTGAACTCGCAATAACATTCCCTACACAGACATATGCATATAAATGTAGAATCATGATCGCGGCCCACACCAAGAGTGTGTGAAGTGGGCAATTACCCTCGTTGTGTCAACAACTCTATAGTCTCTCCACTAAGTTACAATACAATGCCGTTTTCCCAAATAGGCCATGTGCCTATTACAGAAAACGGAAATTTAATGGCAAACATTTTCATACTAACCCCAAGTCGATCGAATAAGAATTGGATTTTAAATAAATAAATAAATATAAATATATATGTTATATAAATATAACATATATTTATATGTTTTTTTTTTTACGCGCGGCTATTTACGACGCGGTTGCGGAACCCGTTAAGCAAGTCCGTCGTGTATTTACGGCGCGGTTGTTAAAATGTTCATAAATAATTATTAATTAAAATCGTGAGTTTTTTTATTATTATTATTATTTTCTACCACAAACGTGGCCACACATTTACAATGCTAACCAGCATATATACATTTTCTTCTGTCCTCCATGGACAGGGTTAGAGATGTGTTAAACATATAGTTCAAGGGTTTATTGAACAATCAACCACAGAAGGTGATTCGGTGCTTTTAAAATGCTAAGCTAACCTACATACGTAAATACATAGATAAAGATTTACGTATGCCCTACATAAAGTGTTCGATGTGTCATTAATGTGCATTTACAAAGGTGAAATGCAATTCTGATCAGCTTCCATACGTACTTTACACACATACATACACACACACACACATATACGTACATATACATATATACATGCATATATACACACATGCATTCACATACATTTGTCACTTTTACTCTGACAGGGGGAGATAGCTGACAGAGAAACTAGTGTGCAATTAAGCACTTAATCACTGAAGGTGATTAAGGTGCTTTTACAAGCTCAGGTTATATAGTTACATCACATACATACATTGCATAATTGATACATTACATGGTTAATCTTGGGTACAAGTCCAATATATCATCAAGTGTTCCAGTGCTCATAGTAATTACACAGTTCAGCATACCTCAGCCCAGGAGGGCGAAAGTCAGACAATATGGGACATTCTACAATATAATGTTCAAGAGAGTGCATGTTTTCTCTTTCACAAAGTTGACACATTGTGTACTCGACATTTGGGTTTTGAGAAAGCTGCCAGATACGTCTATATCCCAGGCGAATTCTGGCCACTATAACATCACATTGCCGTGTTCTTGTTCTATTAGTCCCATATGTGAATGCCTCCTCACGATATCTATCATAATATTTAATGCTACAACTTTCAGGTCTTTGTGAATTTGTTAGGTCGGCGAGATCTTCATTAGATATTTGTTTAAGTATTCTCTTTGTCACTGTTAATGAAACACCCATATCAATTTCTACCACTGGTTTTCTACAGGCTGTCTTTGCAAGCATGTCAACAGTGTCATGCCTTGAGATGCCAACATGTGATGGTATCCATAGGAATTAAATTTCAAATTTGTTTTCTTTAGCAGCTAAAACATTCATTCGAATATCATTGACTATTTTATGGGTGTCACTACTATGTGCGTTCAATGCCAGGAGTGCAGTCTGCTAGTCACAGTATATCAAATCAAATGTTTATTTAGGTAAGGTACATACATACAAGAGATTTTAACAGAGTGATGGATTTATAGATAGGGCTAGTACATACAATGCCTAAAGCCACTATTACGCAAAGCGTTTCGGGCATGAAAAACTTAAATGAGTAAAGCTTAATACTAATTGAGTATAAAGAATAAAATGAGTTGAGAACAAATAAAAAAAAAGAGATAAAAAGGGGGGGAACATGGCTGAAAAAACTGCACAAATACAATTATGTCGACAAACAGCGTCATTTAAAAAAAAAAACAGACATTGGTTGACAATAGAGGGGTAAGGTAGGTTACAGGGAATTTATTAGGTATAGCTTCGTTTTTAACTTAAACTGGTTGAGAGAGGTACTGTCTTTAACATGGTTGGGAAGGTCATTCCACATTCCGAGTCCCTTGATTTGCAAAGCATTTCTAGTTTGATTAAGTCGTACTCTAGGAATATCAAAACTATTTCTGGTGTGGTGCTCATGGGTTCTGTTACAACTTTCTATGAAGCTTTTGAGGTCAGGATTGGCATTACAGTTCAGCGTTTTATATATGTATAATACACATGAGAGAATGTGCAGTGACTTAATGTCTAACATATTCAGATTTGAGTAGGGGTACCGAGTGATGTCTGGGGCCAGAGTTGGATATTGTCCTAATAGCAGCTTTGTGTTGAGTAATTAGAGGACGTAAATGATTTTGGATAGTAGAGCCCCAAGCACAAATACCACAGTTGAGATATGGATAGATAAGGGAGTAATAGAGAGTCACCAGGGAAGGGCGGGGTACATAATATCCGATCTTAGAAAGACTTAATATAAGTCCACTGCCTTTTTCTTTTAAAAATTCAGTGGCAAGGTATATGCCTGCAAGTTCAGTTTGAGTTTGTTACGGCCCTCTCGGGACGTAACGGGGTTCTTACTCTGATGTTATTAGAGGAAGATATATATCCGTTCCCAAGCCAGTAGTGGCTATCAAGGGATGTGATCCGTGACGCAAGTAACTTAAAGGGAGTAGGATAAGAAAGTTAAGAACTTAATATTATAATTACCATCACCAAATAAATAAATAAGATAAAAGGAGTACACAGGGGGAGGGGTATTAACACTATACAAGGGGATTGACACTGTAGTCTTCTGCTGAAGACTATGGATCCTCTATCTTGGTGCTGATTCCTCTGTGCTTCTTCGTGGCCTCACAACGAATTCTTCTGAGACGTCGAGCCTACCCTGGCCACAGGTCAGCCAAAACACAGGTCCACTGGGGGCACCGCCGTGGAGGCCGTCAACCACAAATCCAGCAGGGGCTCTGCTGGCAGGTTCCGGACCCGCAACGCTGGTCAGGCCACTCCACGAACGATATAAGGGGAACGCCCTGGACAGGAGCCTCATGTGACACCACAAATCACTCTCCCGTCCTCAATACCCCAGTGGACGATCGTCTCCAACAGTCGGTCCCGGGTAAACCTTTTACTGCCACTCCACTAGCAGGCTAACACACCACAGTGTTCTTCGGGGGGGGGGGGGGGGGGCGACTTCACAACTGCTGCAGCAAAGCTCAAGGTTCGGAGACGGCTGCCTCGGGTAGACTGACTCCACTTCCATCACAGCAGTCCCAGGTCGGCTCTGTAAGCAGACACGTCATCAATAACTGGGACACTAAAACACCTCACTTACGGGCTCGGGCACAAACACCTGACGTATCCAGTCCATAGATGGCGCTGTCGTCGGAGCACCACCTCACCAGAGGTCAGGAGCGGGTGTGTTGTGAGCTGCACAGGACTGGAAACTGGCCCTCGTGGCTGGTACACCTTGTCCTCACCAGGTGTCGTCGTCCCTTTGGCGGGGGTTTCGGGAGCTGACCCACAGATGGCGTGGTTGTTACTGCTCCGTGCTCGGACGCTGGATCCGGGTTCGTAACAGAGTTGTACTTGCCCAGTCATTGACGCGTTTCATTGCTGTATGTACGAGAGAAGATTGTTCAAATATGTTACATCCACATCCGGTACATCGTCCACCTTCTTCTACAGAGCCGTCGGTATAGCACTGATACACATCGTTACCCATACTCTGAGTACTTTCAGTGTTGCTTTTCAGTGTTAACTGTTTTAATAATGTAGAGTGCACACTATCTTTCTTGGGCGCATTTACAAAATCAACTGATAGATCCCAGTAATCCCATGGATCACTTGGTTGATTAATCATTAATAGAGTTGGGTACATATTTTGATGGAGTTGGCTACCTTGTAGAACCAAAATACATAATCAGATTTCGCTCTTCTTCTATAGACCTCAGGTGAGTGCAGCATATACAGCAATCGTGAGCTAGACCCTCACTCGTCTCTATACGTACTGTGCGGTTTCGGTAAAGTTGCTCCCATCGTCTATATATGTATTGTGCGGTTCAAGGGTTAACATACTGTACTTACACAATATGCTAAAGTGGACAATGTTCGTCCGAATAAACATATTTTTGGAGCAGGCACAGGAATTTTCAATGGCATTAGAACAGTGAAAATGGAACTTCACTGTAATATTCCTTCATCAGTGTCAGTGGCAGGTTGCTTCATTAACCTTATTTGCAATGGACAACTGAAACCTTGCTTAAGTGTGGGAATAAGGATCACTTTGCTGTTGCCTGCCAAGTGGAGGCAACAGACCGTATCAACTTTTTTGTGAAAGTTACTTTCTGCCGTTACAAGGGGACAGCGTACCTGCACCGACTCCCACTTAGGCCCACGAGGTAGTACACTGTGGTGTGCATGTCGCAACCCACAACTCTGTTAGTGAAACAACTCTGGCAGATTCGTAGTGCGATTGAGGAAGTACAGATCAGCCGAAGTAAATTAGTTCAGGATGGGATAAGTGAAGCCAACCAGGAAAGTGCAGGTGACAATGTTAGGGAGGCTCTGCATGACATAATCCATCCCGGTGCAGGTGAGGTAAGCCAGGACAGTGTACATGTGGAGCCCTGTGACACAGACAATGCTGCTGTACTGAGCTGCGAATGCAGGATTGAGCATGATGAGGCGACGATAGAATCAGTTGTTGGTTGTCCACTGGATGTAGAGGATGACCACATAAGTGATGGTGAAAATAGACTGTATGGGCAGAAGGCAGATATACCATTTTCTGTAAGGTCTGGTTGAAGAGTTAAGGGTTGCATGAAAGGTGTCAATGGTCATGTGCAAAAATGTAAAAAGACACCATCCCAGAGTGTTGATTTGACACGTATGAAAGACAGCAATGCTAAATTAAAAGTCAGTGAAAAAAATTGAGAATGTTAGTGACGTGGAAGTTTACCGTGACAGGGGTAACGAGGAGTTGCCAAAATCTTGTGAGGGCACAATACAGTACCTCTAGTGAGTGGGGGATCTTGTTAAAGTTGACAACGATAATAAGTGGTTGGATGTTGTAGAACATGAACAGAATTTAAGCTGCTTAGAAAATATTAAATTTAAATTTAAAAAAGGGAAGGCTGAAAAGCTGTCTATTGAAAAACGGTGCCGAATGGAGTAGTCAGGAGGGTCAAAGGAGGAGCAAATTCAAATGTTTATTTAGGTAAAGTACATACATCTAAAATAATTAGAAGAGCCAAAATTAAATACTACGAAGATAAATTTACTCAAACAAAGGGCAACATCAAGAAAACATGGAGCACAATTTCACAAATATTGGGATCAAAAAAGATTTTAAATAACAAACCAATAATCCTGTCCAATAACGATGGTCTGCTTTCAGCCACTGATACTGCTATTGAATTCAATAGGTTCATCTCATCCATTGGGTCATCCCTTGCTAATGATTTTCCATTTTCCAGTACTGATGTTAAGGACTATCTTACAGGTAACTACCCACAGTCTCTGTACCTAACGCCCGCTAATCCCACTGATGAAAATGAGGTAATCCTTTCCCTTAAGACCAAGTCTAGTGCCCTTGCGGAGACCCCAACTCTAATCTACAAAAAAGCCTCCAGATCTTCAGCCCCTGCTATTGCATTGCTCTACAACAAGTCACTTGAACTCCAAACTTTTCCAGATATTCTAAAAAAAAAAAGCGAGAGTAACCCCAGTCCATAAATGTGGTGATCTCACTGATGTAAACAACTTCAGACCTATATCAATTCTGCCAAACTTGTCAAAAATATTTGAAAACTAATCAACAAGCAGCTTTACTCTTATCTAGCCAAACACAATATACTTAGCTCTTGTCAATATGGCTTCAGACCAAAAAAAAAAGCACTAACGATGCACTTATTAGTATGCTTAACTCGATACATGCAGCTCTTGATAAAAATTAGTTCCCTGTTGGGTTATTTGTGGACCTGCGTAAGGCTTTTGACACTGTCAACCACCAAAACCTTCTTCTTAAATTACATCATTATGGAGTCAGAGGACACTCCCTGCAATACCTTCAGTCCTACCTTACTGACAGGCTCCAGTATGTTTCTGTGAATAATTCCATTTCTCTCGCCCTACCCATCAACATTGGTGTTCCTCAGGGCAGCATACTTGGCCCTCTCCTCTTTCTCATCTACATTAATGACCTTCCAAATGCCTCTCAACACCTCAAACCAATCTTATTTGCTGATGACACAACTTTCATCTTCTCCAGTCCTGACCCCCCTTGCTCTAAATGTCACTGTGAATACTGAACTAAATAAAATCAATCTTTGGCTAACTGCTAACAAACTCACCCTTAACATTGGCAAAACTTTCTATATTTTGTTTGGTAATAAATCTTCAAATGAAATTAATTTAAAAATAAACAATATACAAATCAGTAGTAAAGTTGATGGTAAATTCCTTGGTGTCCCCACCGATAACAAGCTGAATTTCCAGGGACACATTCTAAATATAGCAAAAAAAGTTTCTAAAACTGTTGGCGTTCTAAGATCAGATATTACGTTCCTCGCCCTGCCCTGGTGATGCTCTATCCTTATCTCAACTATGGTTATGTTTGGGGAGCCGGTCGGCCGAGCAGTCAGCACACTGGACTTGTGATCATGTGGTCCCGGGTTCGATCCCGGGCGCCGGCGAGAAACAATGGGCAGAGTTTCTTTCACCCTATGACCCTGTTACCTAGCAGTAAAAATAGGTACCTGGGTGTTAGTCAGCTGTCACGGGCTGCTTCCTGGGGGTAGAGGCCTGGTCAAGGACCGGGCCGCGGGGACACTAAAAAAGCCCCGAAAACATCTCAAGATAACCTCAAGAAGATGGTTTAGTTTAATTTACCCACACAAAGGGCAATATTAAGAAAACATGGAGCACAATTTCTCAAATATTGGGATCAAAGAAGATTATAAATAACAAACCAATACTCCTGTCATATAATGATGGTCTGCTTTCAGCCTCTAACACTGCTCTTGAGTTCAGTAGGTTCTTCTCTTCCATTGGGTCATCCCTTGCAAATGATATTCCATCGTCCAGTACTAATATTCAAGACTATCTTTCAGGAAACTATCCACAGTCTCTGTACCCAATGCCTACTAATTCCACTGATGTTACTGACATAATCCTTTCCCTTAAAACCAAGTCTAGTGCCATTGAGGAGATACCAACTCTTATTTACAAAAAAGCCTCCAGATCTTTAGCTCCTGCCATTGCATTGCTCTTCAACAAGTCACTTGAACTCCAAACCTTTCCAGATATTCTAAAAAAAGCAAGAGTAACGCCTGTCCACAAATGTGGTGATCTCACAGATGTTAACAACTTCAGACCTATATAAATTCTGCCAAACTTATCAAAAATATTTGAAAAACTAATATATAAGCAGCTTTACTCTTATCTAGCCAAACTCAATATACTTAGCTCTTGTCAATATGGCTTCAGACCCCAAAAAACCACTAACGATGCACTTATTAGTATGATTAATTTGATACATACAGCTCTTGCATTAAATATTATGATAGATATCGTGAGGAGACATTCACATATGGGACTAATAGAACAAGAACCCGGCAATGTGATGTTATAGTGGCCAGAATACGCCTGGGATATAGACGTATCTGGCCGCTTTCTCAAAACCCAAATGTCGAGTACACAATGTGTCAACTTTGTGAAAGAGAAAATATGCACTCACTTGAACATTATATTGTAGAATGTCCCATACTGACTGACTTTCGCCCTCCTGGGCTGAGGTATGCTGAACTGTGTAATTACTATATGAGTACTGGAACACTTGATGATATATTGGACTTGTACCCAAGATTGACTGTGTAATGTATCATTTATACAATGTATATATATGATGTAACTATATAACCTGAGCTTATAAAAGCACCTTAATCACCTTCAGTGATTAAGGGCTTAATTGCACACTAGTTTCTTTATCAGCTATCTCACCCCGTCAGAGTAAAAGAGACAAATGTATGTGAATGCATGTGTATGTGTACATATGTATGTATACATGTATGTATGTATATATGTATATGTACGTATATGTGTGTGTATGTATATGTATGTGTATAAAGTATATATGGAAGCTGATCAGAATTATATTTCACCTTTGTAAATGCACATTAATGACACATCGAACACTTTATGTAGGGCATACGTAAATCTGTGAATCTATGTATTTACGTATGTAGGTTAGCTTAGCATTTTAAAAGCACCGAATCACCTTCTGTGGTTGATTGTTCAATAAATCCCTTGAACTATATGTTTAACACATCTCTAACCCTGTCTATGGAGGACAGAAGAAAATGTATATATGCTGGTTAGCATTGTAAATGGCCACGTCTGTGGTAAAAAAAAAAAAAAAGGCCGGACGACTCAAACAGAAAACGGAACAGTACGTCTCTTTTTGTGAGTCGATTTCATTTCAAATTACGTCCAAATTTGGCCATAGTGCGCATGCAAGCGAAAAGTGACGTTATTTTTAAGAGGATGGGTTGCTCTCCTCCCCTCCTCACACTCATGGGTACTCAACTCACACTCAGTAACCAAGGCGTCTGGTACAAACTGGTAACACACTTGCACACTTAGATAATCACTCCCAAATACTTATAGATCAAAGTATATAATATTCTACACACTCAGGAATAATATTACCATAATACAAGGTCAACTAAGAAACATAATATAATTCTCAATGACGCACAAACTGGCAACACCGCTCTCATCAACTTCTCCCCCCCCCTCACTTCCACAGGAACGGGACATGTCCACGAAACAGACAAGCACATGATCTCCTCCCGTCAGGAATACATTTCATACAATAATATATCATCATATGAACCACAATATACAGCATGTATAGTTATCAAATACAATATGCCTTCACACGCGCCCATATGCAAATTCAAATGGAAGTATGAGGAGAGCACAATTACACACGTATGTGAATCAGGCACTTCCTGATTCGTAACAGTGAGTGAGACAGTGTTAAGTACTGGCAAGTGTGAGACAGTGTTAAGTACTGGCAAATGTGAGACAGTGTTAAGTACTGGCAAGTGTGTGACAGTGTTAAGTACTGGCAAGTGTGAGACAGTGTTAAGTACTGGCAAATGTGAGACAGTGTTAAGTACTGGCAAGTGTGTGACAGTGTTAAGTACTGGCAAGTGTGAGACAGTGTTAAGTACTGGCAAGTGTGAGACAGTGTTAAGTACTGGCAAGTGTGTGACAGTGTTAAGTACTGGCAAGTGTGTGACAGTGTTAAGTACTGACAAGTGTGTGACAGTGTTAAGTACTGGCAAGTGTGAGACAGTGTTAAGTACTGGCAAGTGTGTGACAGTGTTAAGTACTGACAAGTGTGTGACAGTGTTAAGAACTGACAAGTGTGTGACAATGTTAAGTACTGGCAAGTGTGTGACAGTGTTAAGTACTGGCAAGTGTGTGACAGTGTTAAGTACTGGCAAGTGTGTGACAATGTTAAGTACTGGCAAGTGTGTGACAGTGTTAAGTACTGGCAAGTGTGTGACAGTGTTAAGTACTGACAAGTGTGTGACAGTGTTAAGTACTGGCAAGTGTGTGACAGTGTTAAGTACTGACAAGTGTGTGACAGTGTTAAGTACTGGCAAGTGTGTGACAGTGTTAAGTACTGACAAGTGTGAGACAGTGTTAAGTACTGACAAGTGTGTGACAGTGTTAAGTACTGGCAAGTGTGTGACAATGTTAAGTACTGGCAAGTGTGTGACAGTGTTAAGTACTGGTGAGTGTGACAGTGTTAAGTACTGGCAAGTGTGTGACAGTGTTAAGTACTGACAAGTGTGTGACAATGTTAAGTACTGGCAAGTGTGTGACAGTGTTAAGTACTGACAAGTGTGTGACAATGTTAAGTACTGACAAGTGTGTGACAATGTTAAGTACTGACAAGTGTGTGACAATGTTAAGTACTGACAAGTGTGTGACAATGTTAAGTACTGACAAGTGTGTGACAATGTTAAGTACTGACAAGTGTGTGACAATGTTAAGTACTGACAAGTGTGTGACAATGTTAAGTACTGGCAAGTGTGTGACAGTGTTAAGTACTGGTGAGTGTGACAGTGTTAAGTACTGGCAAGTGTGTGACAATGTTAAGTACTGGCAAGTGTGTGACAATGTTAAGTACTGGTGAGTGTGACAGTGTTAAGTACTGGCAAGTGTGTGACAATGTTAAGTACTGGCAAGTGTGTGACAATGTTAAGTACTGACAAGTGTGTGACAATGTTAAGTACTGACAAGTGTGTGACAATGTTAAGTACTGGCAAGTGTGTGACAGTGTTAAGTACTGGTGAGTGTGACAGTGTTAAGTACTGGCAAGTGTGTGACAATGTTAAGTACTGGCAAGTGTGTGACAGTGTTAAGTACTGGTGAGTGTGACAGTGTTAAGTACTGGCAAGTGTGTTACAGTGTTAAGTACTGACAAGTGTGTGACAATGTTAAGTACTGGCAAGTGTGTGACAGTGTTAAGTACTGGCAAGTGTGAGACAGTGTTAAGTACTGACAAGTGTGTGACAATGTTAAGTACTGACAAGTGTGTGACAATGTTAAGTACTGGCAAGTGTGAGACAGTGTTAAGTACTGGCAAGTGTGTGACAGTGTTAAGTACTGGCAAGTGTGTGACAGTGTTAAGTACTGACAAGTGTGAGACAATGTTAAGTACTGACAAGTGTGTGACAGTGTTAAGTACTGACAAGTGTGTGACAGTGTTAAGTACTGACAAGTGTGAGACAGTGTTAAGTACTGGTGAGTGTGGCAGTGTTAAGTACTGGTGTGAGGTTAAGTGAGGGTGTATTTACTTTTAAATTCCTTAAGTTGCGCCTCTGTAGTAATCGCCTGGTATTGTGTCTTGCCTTTCACAAGCACCTTTATTATCCCATTACATGAATACAATTGTTTAATGATGTCGTTTTTGTCGTCTCTCAGTTTGCGCAGTTCTTTCATGAGTTTCTTGGAGCCTTCCGGGAGGAACTCGGACACGCCATAATCACACTCCTTCCCGACGGAGGAGGAGTGTGATGTCACACTCCTTGCTGCCTTCATCAGATAAAATTTCTTTAAACCAGTTTTCAATTTGATTTTAAATGTATTATCCTCTTCCAAAGTTGGTTCACCAACTATTTCTTCCTCGGTAATATTATATTTAATTTCCTCGTTGATGATCTCCATAATGATAGATTTATCATCTCTGGCTTTCTTTATTTTTTTCTCTCCACCTTCGGTCTTCGCGAATAGGACGACGGTATCCACATATTCTTGTTTAGCTTCAGGTTTGTTCAACTCTGAGGAGAGAAACACACACATTAGAGAGGGGCGAGTACCACGGCGGGCATGATGGAGCTACACGTACCAACTAACATTATCCACCACGACACATGAGAGAGAGGAACTTGTAATGAGAGTGAGTAGAATGTGGAAATGTTGTGAGAGAGAGAGAGGGGAGTGTGGTAAATGTTGTGAGAGAGAGAGAGTGTGGTAAACGTTGTGTGAGAGAAAGAGAGGGAGGAGTGTGGTAAATGTTGTGTGAGAGAGAGAGTGTGGTAAATGTTGTGTGTGTGAGAGAGGGGGGAGGAGTGAGGTAAATGTTGTGTGTGTGAGAGAGAGAGGGGGAGTGAGGTAAATGTTGTGAGAGAGAGAGAGTGTGGAGTGTGGTAATATAATTCGTCCACTCACCTGACACCTACCTGCTTGATACCTGACACCTACCTGCTTGATACCTGACACCTACCTGCTTGATACCTGACACCTACCTGCTTGATACCTGGCACCTACCTGCTTGATACCTGACACCTACCTGCTTGATACCTGACACCTACCTGCTTGATACCTGACACCTACCTGCTTGATACCTGACACCTACCTGCTTGATACCTGGCACCTACCTGCTTGATACCTGACACCTACTTGTGTGGGAACCGACCTGTGAGATTTATATTTATTTGATTTATATGAATTTATATTTACGTTAATTTATATACTTCGATAGCAATTTGTATAATGATAAGTGGACTGTATTTCTGCAATAATCTCAATCTCACAAATCGATCCTCTACACATTAAGGGGGGTTTATTAGTTTATATATATGCAGCCAATCAAACTACAGTAATAGCTACATACATTGATGAGGTTCCTTCTCTTATAGTACAGCAGGTTAGTCCACCAGGTATAACTAGAGTGTAGACACCAAATTATCCTCTTTGAGGTAGCTTCTATCACCCAGTAACTGGTGCACATAATCTTGCATCCTCGTCTTGACCTGTCAAAAGTGCGCTAGCTGTGAAGCCAGAATCCTATATATGACAAGCTATATCAGAGAAAACACTATACAGTACATGGAACATTAAAGACCTGGCTTAATTACCTTTAGTATGAGGCGATTTCGCGTTCTAACCGGCTAACCCTATATCCTGACATTAATGGCCATAAATGAATGATAAACGGGTTTCGGATAGACACTTAACTTGTATTTGTAGACAGCGTGTTGACAATGGTACACCTTTGGGTTCCATAACACTACGTCCAAGTAAATTTAACAGGAGCCGAATTTGCTCCCGTGTGAGCCTCTGGTCTCATAAACAACAATGGCTGCCCTCCTCCCCACTCTGACGCCTGGCCTACATTGTCCAGATTTCAGAACGTGATAGAAGGGTCACATTTACTCTACTTTAATATTGATAATTAAGTTAATTTATATAAGATGTTTTTATGATGGTAAAGTCCAAAGACTTATGTATTTAAGAATAATTCCCAGCAGAATAGCTGGTGAATTATAATAGTATGTGGTGATGATATCCCGTTTTCTTAGACGGTAATTCCACTACAAGTTACGTTTTCTATGGGTAACTTGTTGGTAATACAGCAGCTCTTATCTGTCTGTATGATATTATTATTAAATGGTGTCGGATTTTCCGACATAATTCCCCAGGGGGCTGCTCACGGGTCGAAGTCCTCTTTAGAACAGACGAACACCGATACTCCTCCTTCGAATTATTAGATTAATTTGATGTTAGTAGTTAGTAATCACACATTTGTGCGTCTGTTCGTACAGGACGGATGTCCCGTACTAGAGTTGCAGGGGTTAGAAGTCTAATGCGATTTCATTTCCCTGTCAACTCTTGAAAGGCTAATATTCAAGCCTTATTACATATTATTTAACCCAGAAGACTGAATGTGATCAAGTACTACAGTCAAGTATGATTCAGGGACTGCAGTGAGATCAGTGACATAGATATAACTTGAAGTTTCTTCAGGTAACTGGTCACTGATATATAAACACTGAGGCCCATGGAATACATCTTGATTAAATAATAAATGTATCAAATCAGTCATCAGATTTATTAGGGTTTAATTTAGTTAATTGATTCAGAAGATTGAATAGCTCATCATTAAAGTAAAGTATGGTTCTGAGACTGCAGTGGGTTCAGTGACATTGGTCGCAGTGACTTGTAGCTGGTTTAGGCTACTGTTCACTGATTTGCCACTGAGGCCTCATGAACTCATCTTCAGCTTCAAATGATGATACTAACATCAACCTCTGTTACTATAGTCAGCTGTAATCTCCTTAGTATAATGCTACTGGAGAAATATAATCAGCTGACAAATTTAGATCTCTACTGGTATTGTTTATCTGCAGGCATAGGTCTCCTCAGGCTTGATACTGGGCCTGAGAGTAATTTACCTCCTGCAGAGTTTAACATGGTTATACCCTGATATTTAGTAGGGCTACCGATGAATCGATGACAATAGTCTGTCCCTACAAGGAGACCGAAGTCGGTGAGGTGATCAGACTTAATATTATCTGCCAATTTTATTCCTCTATTTCTCAGGAATTTGGCTGTTGCTCTCAGACCTTGAACTTGTAGGTCTACTGGTATTTTGTCCACCACAATGGCTTGTACTCGACAGACGTACCTGCCTAAACGTACTGATGGTTGTACCACCTGGTAGACTTGAGGTCCTGCATCTGTTACAAACCCTGAGATGTTGAATGACATCTGGGCTACAGGCCTTAATTGTAGTTCATCTGCCAACTTTTTAGTGATGTATGTTCTTTGGGATCCTTGGTCAAACAACCCACGGGTATGGACCTTGGCCCTCTTATTCAGGATGGTAATTTGGGCAGTAGGCAAAGTCGTATTACCTTTAGACTTTGCCGATTGGACACTGTTTGTTTGTTGCACCTTGCAGTACTGTACTGTGGTGGGAATGCTATCTTCCATCTTGGGGTTTGGAGACGTTGTTTTGGTGTCTCTGCACAATGCTGCATGGTGTTGACCTTTGTTACACCTATTACAGGTGTGTAATTGGGTATCACAGTCGATGATGTTATGTTTCCTGAGGCACCTCGTGCAATGTTGCAAATCTTTGAGTCGCTCAACACGGGCGTCACTATCAGGATAATTAGAGCAGTGGTACATTGAATGTTTCTCATTGCAGAACAAACATGTTCCATAGCTTCCAGTACCCTTTGGTGTCACGTTCTTGGGTGACACAGTAACTATAGGCTTGGAGGGTCCCACTGCATATACGCCCACACTGTTACTGTTCCACTTTGGTGTTGAATTATATTGTCTAGATTGATTTGGTGTACCTTTGGTACTCTGTGGTTTACTATTATTGGTTTCTGAGGGTTTACTTGGTGGTTTTAATTTGTCATGTGTTCGTAATTGATGAACTACTGACTTTAAACCTTCAGATATTTCATTCATGGATAAGATGCTTTTATTGTAATGAGCACTCATTTGTCTCAATATGTCCCTAGGTATTTTCTCCTGGACAATTATTTTCAAGACCCACTCAGCCCCGTTTGTATCTGCTGTCAGGCTGAGGGCATTGATCAATGATTCTACCTCCAGCTTGAAGACTTGGAGTGAATCAGCTGAAGCCTCCGGTGGGGGTAAATGCAACAGCTCATGAACTAAATGTGATGTTCTTACTTCTGGATCAGCATAATTATCCTTGAGGAGTTTTACTGCCAGATCATAGCCGTCATTAGTTAATCTCAGATGGGATACTACTGTTTTAGCCTCACCTGATAATTGGCCTTGCAAATAAGAGAATTTACTACTCTTTGGTAAAGATTGTTTTGAGTCTACAAGGTCAACGAATTTGTTCCAAAATTCGTCCCAATCTTCTTCATCTTTTCCTGAGAAAGTGGGTAAATTAATTGGAGGGAGTCGAGCTTCTGCTTGACTCGTATTAGATGCAACTGTTGTTGTTGTTGCTGTTGCCTTGTTCTGGGCAATTAATTTGACATAAGGCTGTAACGTGGCCTGAGTGTGATCTTCATAATTCGCAAGATCAACCATAATGTCGTCTATTTCTGTTTCTGATAAATTAGTGTTGGCAAGTTCAGCCACATATGTTGCTATTTGACATTTGATTTGCTCAAATTTACCTGCAGCTGCTTGATAATAGCTTTCCAGGTCAGCATAATCAACTGTTGATTGTTGTGACAAATCTTCACATTTCTTGATCTGTCTTGTTAAGTGGCCTTTAAGACCTGCAAGGGTTCTTTTCATTCTCCCTGCATTATCCATACTGGCTAGTTGGAGAAGCCTTGTGGGGCTTGTACTTGGGCTGCTCATAATACTGAACAAGCTCTAATGGTAGCCTAGGGTAAATTCTGAACTCACTAGGCAATAATCCTACCTCTACTAGAGGTTAGCACTTAAAATTAATACACATTATATATATACAATCATACACACTAATGATTTGAGTGATAAACCAGTGTCACTGGAAGTACCTTTAGGTTAGCTCTTCTATATCACCCTAGGATGGTAGAGACACTAATTAATCACTCAAAGGTGTAATGATCATAAGTAATTTATTATATATACAACTCAACTCGAGTTGATAAAAATTACACCCAAAATAGGGTCTGGACCATTCATTAATGGTGTTAGGTTGTTCAATATAGTACAACTGACTATAGTAATAATGGGACTAGGATCAACAATAATAGTTCAACTAGTCAATGGTAATATCCTACCCTGTTGTGGGTTGGCAATTAGTAAATATTATACTGTGATCACTAGTGCAATATATATTAAATAATTCTCTATTTTGGAGAAATAATATACACAATTATTGTTAATAGCCTCTTAATTAGCCTCTATGAAACTTCTAATATTATCTAGAAGTATTAAATATTATTAGTGACCTCGCGAAATAAAGTCCACAAAATTCGTAGATAATCTCTCGCGAAATGTAACACCACGAAATCCGTGAACAATCTTGCGACAGTCACTAATTTGGCTGGATTCTATATTAGCGCTGTCATTTCACGAAATAACACGCCACCAAATTTCTGTGGGTGTGCATGAAACCGCTGACTAAACTGATCTGGGCTGAGGGAGGCTCCTGAGCTCCCACGAGGCAACGCCGCTGTCTTGACTGGCTTTGTTTAAATAACACTGCACTAGTATATTTAATGAATCCACTGGTTTGGTTCACTGGTTCATCCGGTACTAAGATGACCAAATGTGGGTTCAAAGGATCAAATAATCCGTCATCCGGTTCGAAGATGACCAAATAATGTGGGAACCGACCTGTGAGATTTATATTTATTTGATTTATATGAATTTATATTTACGTTAATTTATATACTTCGATAGCAATTTGTATAATGATAAGTGGACTGTATTTCTGCAATAATCTCAATCTCACAAATCGATCCTCTACACATTAAGGGGGGTTTATATTACACATATGCAGCCAATCAAATTACAGTAATAGCTACATACATTGATGAGGTTCCTTCTCTTATAGTACAGCAGGTTAGTCCACCAGGTATAACTAGAGTGTAGACACCAAATTATCCTCTTTGAGGTAGCTTCTATCACCCAGTAACTGGTGCACATAATCTTGCATCCTCGTCTTGACCTGTCAAAAGTGCGCTAGCTGTGAAGCCAGAATCCTATATATGACAAGCTATATCAGAGAAAACACTATACAGTACATGGAACATTAAAGACCTGGCTTAATTACCTTTAGTATGAGGCGATTTCGCGTTCTAACCGGCTAACCCTATATCCTGACATTAATGGCCATAAATGAATGATAAACGGGTTTCGGATAGACACTTAACTTGTATTTGTAGACAGCGTGTTGACAATGGTACACCTTTGGGTTCCATAACACTACGTCCAAGTAAATTTAACAGGAGCCGAATTTGCTCCCGTGTGAGCCTCTGGTCTCATAAACAACAATGGCTGCCCTCCTCCCCACTCTGACGCCTGGCCTACATTGTCCAGATTTCAGAACGTGATAGAAGGGTCACATTTACTCTACTTTAATATTGATAATTAAGTTAATTTATATAAGATGTTTTTATGATGGTAAAGTCCAAAGACTTATGTATTTAAGAATAATTCCCAGCAGAATAGCTGGTGAATTATAATAGTATGTGGTGATGATATCCCGTTTTCTTAGACGGTAATTCCACTACAAGTTACGTTTTCTATGGGTAACTTGTTGGTAATACAGCAGCTCTTATCTGTCTGTATGATATTATTATTAAATGGTGTCGGATTTTCCGACAACTTGATTGAGTCCTGGCACCTACCTGCTTGATACCTGACACCTACCTGCTTGATACCTGATACCTACCTGCTTGATACCTGACACCTACCTGCTTGATACCTGACACCTACCTGCTTGATACCTGATACCTACCTGCTTGATACCTGACACCTACCTGCTTGATACCTGATACCTACCTGCTTGATACCTGACACCTACCTGCTTGATACCTGACACCTACCTGCTTGATACCTGGCACCTACCTGCTTGATACCTGACACCTACCTGCTTGATACCTGACACCTACCTGCTTGATACCTGACACCTACCTGCTTGATACCTGACACCTACCTGCTTGATACCTGGCACCTACCTGCTTGATACCTGACACCTACCTGCTTGATACCTGACACCTACCTGCTTGATACCTGACACCTACCTGCTTGATACCTAACACCTACCTGCTTGATACCTGACACCTACCTGCTTGATACCTGACACCTACCTGCTTGATACCTGGCACCTACCTGCTTGATACCTGACACCTACCTGCTTGATACCTGGCACCTACCTGCTTGATACCTGACACCTACCTGCTTGATACCTGGCACCTACCTGCTTGATACCTGGCACCTACCTGCTTGATACCTGACACCTACCTGCTTGATACCTGGCACCTACCTGCTTGATACCTGACACCTACCTGCTTGATACCTGGCACCTACCTGCTTGATACCTGACACCTACCTGCTTGATACCTGGCACCTACCTGCTTGATACCTGGCACCTACCTGCTTGATACCTGACACCTACCTGCTTGATACCTGGCACCTACCTGCTTGATACCTGACACCTACCTGCTTGATACCTGGCACCTACCTGCTTGATACCTGGCACCTACCTGCTTGATACCTGACACCTACCTGCTTGATACCTGATACCTACCTGCTTGATACCTGACACCTACCTGCTTGATACCTGACACCTACCTGCTTGATACCTGACACCTACCTGCTTGATACCTGATACCTACCTGCATAATGGTCATAGAAGCATCCTAGACTCAAGCAGTGCTTCTTCATGCTCACGGGCAGGGTAACGTCTTCATAGTAATTGCGCCTCAATTTAATTTTCTTGGTCAGTGTCTCATCCATCTTCAGCTTCTCATCCATCTTCAGGTTACTGATGACAGTGACCAGGGGGTGAGCCTTGCCTATCATTATGTCTGCAGGAAAAAATGGACAATATGCAACATTACTCAACTATTTTTATTTCTCCTATTAGTTGGGCTACCCGGCGGTGCCCGGGACAACCCATGCCATCAGAACAAAGTATCTATAATAAACCTTGCCTGTCATCATACTTTAAAAATATTAGAAAATATAAATAAAAATGGCCTGTGTATTACCTGTATGGTAGTCGAGAGTAAGAAAACACAAGCAAAATAAATTTATACAATAAGATCAACAACGCGAGGAATTATGTCATATTTAACCAAATTATATATATATATATATATATATATATATATATATATATATATATATATATATATATATATATATATATATATATATATATATATATATATATATAACACTTCTCTCAACACAAGTTGAGAGTGTTTGAATTTATTACCCATTGTTGAAAGTTCGTTTTCACCTCATCCACCTCACCCAAATGTAGATATAAACTCGAAGATGTGCAAAGCTCTATTCAGTTTCAGTTGTGTGTTTGTAAACTAAAGTCTTTGAAAATGTAATAAGTTTTACGAAACGCGCTCAAGTGTCGCGTCAGACTAGAAATAAAAATGAATTTTGGAGAATTGATCTTTGAATTACCATCAACAGTGAAAAGAAACGTAAGAAAGTCGACGAAGAACTCTGTAGGGTAAGGCAGGTCCTAGTCAACAACGGCTTCTCCAATGGTTTCGTCGAAGACATCATAAGAAGGAAAGTGAAACGTCATGCAACCTCTGAAGAGACAACTAACACAACACCTATACCCTCTATTAGACTATTTTACAGTAACTTCTTTTCCACAGCTCATAAAACGGAGGAAAGGGTCCTGAAAGATATTGTTAATAGAAACGTTATCCCTACAGACAAAAATCAGAGGATACAACTGACGATTTACTATAAAACCAGAAAAACGGCCAGCCTACTCATGAGAAACTCTCCAGACCCAAAGCAGAACGCTTTAAAAAGAGACCAACATCGTCTATGCCTTCAAATGCCCTCTTGGGGACTGTAAGCTCCAAAAAACCCAGTATATAGGCAAGACAACAACATCTCTTTCTAGGCGTTTAACGATGCATAAGCAACAGGGCTCCATTAAGGAACATATAATCTCTTCCCACAACCAAACCATCGCCAGAGAAATCCTAGTAAACAACACAGAAATCATCGATAGATACAGCGATAGCAGGCGACTTGACGTTTGCGAGGCACTACACATTAAGAAGTCAACACCAGCAATCAACAGCCAATTAATGCACAACTATATTCTACCCACCTCAAGACTCCGCTCCAATATAGAAGCATCAAGAAATATGGACCAATAGGCTTTCTACAATCACTTCTATTCAATACCCATTGTTTCGTGTTCTGTCTTGTGTTGATGAATTTAATACCCTATTAATACCACCTCACCCTATCCACCTCACTCAAATGTAGATATAAACAAATCGGAGATGTGTAAGTTCTATTCAGTTGTGTATGTGTAAACTAAAGTCTTTGAAAATGTAATAAGTTTTACGAAACGCGCTCAAGTGTCTAGAAACTAGAAAATAAAAATGAATTTTGGAGAATTGATTTTTGAATTACCACCAACAGTGAAAAGAAATGTACGAAAGATTGAGAAAATTCGTGTTAGAATTATTAATCTTACTTTTTCGGTCATATTTAATAATATATGTCTACAGGAAAGACTGCTACCAAAATATACTAATATATGTATGTATATATATATATATATATATATATATATATATATATATATATATATATATATATATATATATATATATATATATATATATATATATATAACTGAAAACTCACACCCCAGAAGTGACTCGAACCCATACTCCCAGAAGCAACGCAACTGGTATGTACAAGACGCCTTAATCCACTTGACCATCACGACCGGACATAATGAGGTGATAGCCGAGGCTATTTGAACCACCCCACCGCCGGCACTCGGATAGTAATCTTGGGCATAGCATTTTACCAAATCACCTCATTCTTAGTAAAATGCTATGCCCAAGATTACTATCCGAGTGCCGGCGGTGGGGTGGTTCAAATAGCCTCGGCTATCACCTCATTATGTCCGGTCGTGATGGTCAAGTGGATTAAGGTTGCTTCTGGGAGTATGGGTTCGAGTCACTTCTGGGGTGTGAGTTTTCAGTTGCATATTGTCCAGGGGACCATTCTGGCTTGTTCGCATATATATATATATATATATATATATATATATATATATATATATATATATATATATATATATATATATATATATATATATATATATATATATATATATATATATATATATATATTTGATTTATTCATGAGGGGTAATGTGTATGATTTTATTATCATTATTTGGTGTACAATTTCCATGAGTTTTTCATTGCATGTCATATATATATCTCGAGGGGCTAATTGCATAGCTGTCTTACAAGTGCCACTGGATGGACATTAACGTAAGGTATCGCTCATTGTTGTGTAAACTTAGTCTTGTGAATTATTTGTTTGCAATATTGCGTCGTCAGTGGGCACACCTGAGTTCAGGTTAATTTAGTATTCAGCTGCACAGCAATTGACAGGAGTCGTTGCTATTTCGGGGTTGTTAAGTAGCTGTTGTGAAAGTGCCACTGGATGGACATTAACGTAACGTAAACTCAATTTTGTAGTAATTTAGTCTCATTGTTAATCAACTTGTTATTGTTATAGAAAACGGTCTTTGATGTGAACCCTTCAACCATTCTTGTTCCACCCTTGTTCTGCTTTGTACGATTGTCTAGTATTGTGATCTTTTTTATGACGGCTGTTCTTGGGAAATTCAAAATCTCAATTCATAACGTCACATTTCAAATTTACAAATTAAAAAAGTGAGAACCCGTCGGTTACTCTTTATTGGTTTTTAGCAACTAGAAGGAGCCAGCGGCCCAAGTGGACAGGTTTTCACCCATGTGGTGGAAGCCTGACGGTTTGCTTCCACTTTTCCTATGGGCTCAGGTTTAAAGTAGAAAAATCTGCAAGTAAGCAGTTCTTTATGTTTGAGGTCCACCTCCTAAGGGCCGTAAGCGTAGAAAAAAAAATCAGATTTAGGTCATCATTTATAATAAGCTGAGTTTAACCAAAAATTCTCCCCAAAAAATCATAGCTTCACATATAAGAACATCAACAATTTTGGAGGAAATTGGTTGATGTCAACCTCAGCCACAGATGGCAGCACCTTAGACTTTAATATTTTAATGATTTATTTTTCAAGTAACATAAACGAGTTGGTACTCTTTCATTTTTATTCAGTTTACATGAAATTTACACCTTATATGTAAAGTTTATGTCTCTAAAATCTGATGCAAGCGTTTTTTCCAAAGTTCATTTATGGATTTTATAAGTAGCAATAAAAATGATATATTTTTGCATAATTTTTTGGGGGAACTTTGACTATTTGTATTAGGAAAACTAAAGATGTTTTGGAAAATCCCCTCCTACAGATGCTTTGCTATATGCTAATGTGTCAGAAAAGTGTTATAGAATGATTATATCTGAAAAGGTGAAAGATTTCAACTCACTTGAAAATGTGTAATATTCATTGAAAAAAAATCAATAACCCTTTCTATTTAGGCTGCAGTACTGAAACTTGGAACAATTGCAGCCCTTTTCATATACAACCAGTCAAAAAATATTGGTTGACATTGAACAAATTTTAAGAACTATCCTCTTGGGCCCTTAGTTATGTTAGGTTGGGGCAGATGGGGTTAGTAACCTAACAGAACAGGTTAGGTTAGGTGAAGTCAGCAATTTCTATGATAATTTGAGCAAATTTACTATATCCTTTCAAACATGTATCCTATTAAAACCTAAATTCATCTAAATCTAGCAAAAATTATACTCATACTACACAAATTTAACCAAATTCAACCTAGTAAATGATAAACTAACTAAATATAAGCATCCTTATCCTCACATGTAAGCCTATGTCACCTTCGTCCATCACATGAGCTAGCTACAGCTCGAACCCAAATAAGCAGATTTACACTATTTTAAGTAAATTAAAAAGCTAGTTCATTATCCTTAAGATATTATATATCCTACCCCTACACAACCTCACCTAACCTGACCTAGCACATCCAAAACTAGACTTTATTTAATTTGGCAAAATGTAAGCTATCCCACCTAAATGTTACCTAATTTAAGACAATTTCCACCAAATTTGCACAAATATATCTAAATTCACCTAATTTTAAGACAATTTCCACCAAACTTACCCGAATTTACCGTATCATAGCACAACCAAAGGCCAATTTATCCAAGTTTGGTTTATTCCATCTAAATTTAATATATATATTTCCAATATCCAACATCTAGTCTTGACATGACATACCCCATTTCCAAGACCACAGCACCCATATCCTAACATATAGCCCTATGTAGCCTCTGTCCATCCATTACGAATGTTAGTTATAGCTCTAACCCAAATAGAGTAATTTACTTTATTTTCTGAAAAAGCTAGTTCATTACCAATATGATATTTGATATCCTACCCTACACAACCTCACCTAAACTAACCTAGCACATCCAAAGCTGTATTTGATTTAAGTTGGCAAAATTTATGCTGTCCCACCTAAATTCAACCTAATTTATGACAATTTCCACCAAATATACCCAAATGTTTTGTATCATAGCACAGCCAAAGCCCATATTTCCCCAGTTTTCACCGATTTCATCTAAATTTAATGTATATTTCCAATATCCAAACATTCGGTCTTGGCACAACATACCCAGCTCCCAAGACCATTTCATAGAGAGAGTGCTCTGTTTGTGTAGCTATTTCCAATATCCAGTTGTGTTTTTCTGTCATCAATTCTACCAAACCAGACCTAACCTAACCATCCTAACACAACATTAGCTAAATTCATCCACATTATCCTAACCAAAACTCCAAATTCTACTAAATGTACCTAAGCACATCACACAGAGCACGAGTCAACTGTTAGGGTTGTTAATAACTGCTTCCATCTTCCACTCCACCCTGACTTACAGCTGATTTTGCCACTATATTTTTATTGGAAGTGTAATAATTTTAAGTGTAAAAAAGTGTAATTTTTACTAGGTGTTTTCCTCATATTACCACAACTCAACCACCTTGGACCTAACCTCTGATACAACATATACTTAGAAAAGTGTTGATTTCATATATACCTAAATGCCCCGGCCTAACCTAACCTTCAGGGGTCTTTGTTGAATACTTCAATTTCACTGTTAAGAAAAAAGGGCTGTGTTTGGGTATAAACCCAAATTACCTGTACCTAACTGTACTTGCTTGGATCTTTGTTGAATATTATATCTATATTCTTAGAAAAGTAATGTTTTATGGGTGTGAACATAACTGCCCCTCGCCTAACAAGCTTGGATTTATATAGTGTAGCTATATTGGGTAGGAAAGTATTTGTTTTACACATCAACTCAGCCGCCCTGCACCTAACCTCCCTTTACATGACTTCAAATGTATCATATATTTGGGGAGTAAGTATTGTTTGTGCATCAATAAAACCGCCCTGGAAATAACTTCTGATACTTGGATCTTGGTTCAATATTGCATCATATTCTTAGCCATGTTTTTTTCACATCAATACAACCATACGATCCCACCCTAACCATTATTACCTGGGGGGGTTAATGGAAAATGTGTTACTAATGGGCATTTTCTCTGCATCAGTTCAGCTTAACCATCCTTAACCTAACCTTATATACCCGGATCTGAACTCAATTTTACATTATATTTTTCAGAAAGGAATATTTCTTGTTTTTTATTATATTATAAAATTATATGTATGTTGTTGGAGACTTCAACAGGGGGGTTAACTATTGTTTCTATATCTCAGTTACTGTTATTTAACGCTGACACAAGTGAGATACTTGTCAGTTTATACTCTGTGATGTCCCCAGCCTTGTTTCATATGAATGGGAGATAGTGGATTTCATGGATATTAATTAAATAAGGAATAGAGCTTCTGCAGTTCGCCTAATAGTGGCAGTGGATGTTTATGTTACATTGAGGTGGTGTCGGGTGTATGTTTTAGGGAAATTATATATTCAACATATTACCACAACTCAACCACCTTGGACCTAACCTCTGATACAACATATACTTAGAAAAGTGTTGATTTGAAATATACCTAAATGCCCCGACCTAACAGGAGCATTTAGGTATATATCCTCTCTCCTCAGGAAAACCACAGTGGAAGGACCATAATGGAAGGGTCCTCAGGGAAACTATACTTTTGTTTCACATGTCCTGGGTTCGTATCCTGGCCGGGGAGGATTTACTGGGTGCAAATCCTTAACTGTAGCCTCTGTTTAACTCAACAGTAAAATGGGTTCTTGGTTATAAAAACGATTCTTCGTGGGGGTCGTATTCCAGGGAACATAGGATTAAGGACTGGCCCGAAATGCTACACGTACTAGTGGCTGTACAAGAATGTAAGAACTCTTGTATATATAAATAAAAAAAAATATATGCACGATGTGGGGAACTTGTTTGGAGGCTTCAACAGGACGTTGAATAATGATTCTGTGCTAGAAGAGCCAGGTGAGATGAGCGCATACTCTGTGTTGACTCCTTTTGTTTCACATGAATGGGAGGTACAGTAGTGGATTTTATTTCTATAGCTAAATAAACGATCTTTGGCTGGACACTATAGGTATTATGTTAGAGGAGCATAAGTGGATACACTGGGTATTATATAATAGTGGCAGTGGATGTTTTGTTTTATTATCATGGACTAGAAGTAAATAGGAGTTCCTGTATGGTCCCTTACAAGGTCCTTCTGCAATTTAATTTATTATATTTAATATGAAATCTTTGCTAGAAATGATCTTTTGAAAATGGGAAAACAATATGAAATGGGTTTAAATGTGCAATTGCAGAAAACGAGCTTAATGTGGGAAGATGAGGTTAAATACACTATTACGAAAACGGGTTTATTAATGGAAGATTGGCTGGCGTTGTTGAGGTAACAAAAACATGACCTGGGCTACGAGCAATCAGTAGCAGAGACACCTCTAAAATGACTTAGACTATGAGGAATTAGTTGTGAAGGTAACGAAACTGACATGGGCTACGTGCCATCATTCACCGAGGTAACGAAACGAATGTGCCCACAAACAATCACTCGCTGAGGCAACGAAAACGATACAGACTACGAACAATCACACCTCGAGGTAACGAAAAACGAGTGTGTCTACGAGCAATCACTTTAAGCTTCTCTCAGTTATTGTTCGTAGCCCATGGGCTACGAGCAATAATTGAGAAAATCAAAAGTTATTGCTCGTAGGCACACTTTCCACTACTTTCGACATATCTGCAGTAGATATCAGGGTTCAGCCCTTCCCTCTGCATGATGGACGACTCAACATGAGACATGAATACTCCAAGGCATTAATGTCTCATCTTGAGTCGTCATGATTGTTTAAATTTTGCAACAAATTCTTATCTGAGGGAAGGACCACAGTGGAAGAGTTAACAAGACTCTGAGGGAAGGACCACAGTGGAAGAGTTAACAAGACTCTGAGGGAAGGTCCACAGTGGAAGAGTTAGCAAGACTCTGAGGGAAGGACCACAGTGGAAGAGTTAACAAGACTCTGAGGGAAGGACCACAGTGGAAGAGTTAACAAGACTCTGAGGGAAGGTCCACAGTGGAAGAGTTAGCAAGACTCTGAGGGAAGGTCCACAGTGGAAGAGTTAACAAGACTCTGAGTGTTATTAAACTCACTAATTTTTCTTACTTGTGTACACTTGAAATGGAGACTTGGTTCCAGCAGCAGAGGAAGAGGCACCAGCTGTCCCAGCATCTTGGGAAGTGGAAGAAGACTCTCCACCCTTCTTATGCTCTTTATCAATCTTCTCTCTAGCAATCTTGGTCTCTTCTGTACAGGAAGAATGCCATGTTGTTAGCGAGAGACGAGAAAGAGGGAGGAGAGATTGAGTAGAGATGAGGAGGCTCTCACGAACAGTCAGCTGTGTAGGCTCTCAGGGACAGTCAGGTGTGTAGGTTTTCAGGGACAGTCAGCTGTGTATACTCCCAGGGGACACTCAGCTGAGTATACTCTCAGGGACAGTCAGCCGTGTTGGCTCACAGGGACAGTCAGCTGTGTATACTCTCAGGGACAGTCAGCCGTGTATACTCTCAGGGACAGTCAGCTGTGTATACTCTCAGGGACAGTCAGTCAGCAGTCATGCACACAGTCAACAGATGGGAGCATTATTATAATTTGTATCGACAGAGTAGTTGTAGCCAATTACCTGGAGTGAGATATATTGCGTGGAAGTGGACGTGGAGGAACCAGTCTGCCGGCGGGTACTTGATGTAGATGTGCAGCTTCTCGCCCGGGATGCCAAACTCCTTAAACTTTTTCTGCGGGAGACACACATGTTAGACACCACACCTCTCCCCTGGTCACTACCTGCAGGACACACACACATGTTAGACACCACACCTCTCCCTGGTCACTACCTGCAGGACACACACACATGTTAGACACCACACCTCTCCCTGGTCACTACCTGCAGGACACACACATGTTAGACACCACACCTCTCCCTGGTCACTACCTGCAGGACACACACATGTTAGACACCACACCTCTCCCCCTGGTCACTACCTGCAGGACACACACACATGTTAGACACCACACCACACCTCTCCCCTGGTCACTACCTGCAGGACACACATGTTAGACACCACACCACACCTCTCCGTGGTCACTACCTGCAGGACACACATGTTAGACACCACACCACACCTCTCCCTGGTCACTACCTGCAGGACACACACACATGTTAGACACCACACCACACCTCTCCCCTGGTCACTACCTGCAGGACACACACATGTTAGACACCACACCACACCTCTCCCTGGTCACTACCTGCAGGACACACACATGTTAGACACCACACCTCTCCCCCTGTCACTACCTGCAGGACACACACACATGTTAGACACCACACCACACCTCTCCCCTGGTCACTACCTGCAGGACACACACATGTTAGACACCACACCACACCTCTCCCTGGTCACTACCTGCAGGACACACACATGTTAGACACCACACCTCTCCCCCTGGTCACTACCTGCAGGACACACACATGTTAGACACCACACCACACCTCTCCCCTGGTCACTACCTGCAGGACACACACACATGTTAGATACCACACCACACCTCTCCCTGGTCACTACCTGCAGGACACACACATGTTAGACACCACACCTCTCCCCCTGGTCACTACCTGCAGGACACACACACATGTTAGACACCACACCTCTCCCTGGTCACTACCTGCAGGACACACACACATGTTAGACACCACACCTCTCCCTGGTCACTACCTGCAGGACACACACACATGTTAGACACCACACCTCTCCCTGGTCACTACCTGCAGGACACACACACATGTTAGACACCACACCTCTCCCTGGTCACTACCTGCAGGACACACACACATGTTAGACACCACACCTCTCCCTGGTCACTACCTGCAGGACACACACACATGTTAGACACCACACCTCTCCCTGTTCACTACCTGCAGGACACACACACATGTTAGACACCACACCTCTCCCTGGTCACTACCTGCAGGACACACACATGTTAGACACCACACCTCTCCCTGGTCACTACCTGCAGGACACACACATGTTTATATATGAGTTCTATACAGTTATCAATGAGTTAACCACAGTTATAAGTTAAGTGCAAATGAATAGTGGTGTAGATTCAGTGCTTGTGGTGGAAGGTTGTACTCAAGGGGGGGGGAGTAACTCTAGTGCTTGTGGTGGAAGGTTGTACTCAAGGGGGGAGTAACTCTAGTGCTTGTGGTGGAAGGTTGTACTCAAGGGGGGGGGGAGTAACTCTAGTGCTTGTGGTGGAAGGTTGTACTCAAGGGGGGGGGGGAGTAACTCTAGTGCTTGTGGTGGAAGGTTGTACTCAAGGGGGGGGGGAGTAACCCTAGTGCTTGTGGTGGAAGGTTGTACTCAAGGGGGGGGGGGGTAACTCTAGTGCTTGTGGTGGAAGGTTGTACTCAAGGGGGGGGGGGGAGTAACTCTAGTGCTTGTGGTGGAAGGTTGTACTCAAGGGGGGGGGGGAGTAACTCTAGTGCTTGTGGTGGAAGGTTGTACTCAAGGGGGGGGGGGAGTAACCCTAGTGCTTGTGGTGGAAGGTTGTACTCAAGGGGGGGGAGTAACTCTAGTGCTTGTGGTGGAAGGTTGTACTCAAGGGGGGGGGGAGTAACTCTAGTGCTTGTGTTGGAAGGTTGTACTCAAGGGGGGAGTAACTTTAGTGCTTGTGGTGGAAGGTTGTACTCAAGGGGGGGGGGAGTAACTTTAGTGCTTGTGGTGGAAGGTTGTACTCAAGGGGGTGGGGAGTAACTCTAGTGCTTGTGTTGGAAGGTTGTACTCAAGGGGGGGGGGGAGTAACTCTCACAACTTACCTTGGATTTCTCAAGGATTGCCTCCAAAAGCTCAATGTGTCCCGTCCTCAAGTGTCGTAGACTCCTGATCTCCATGTAACCTTTAGGAATTGCCAGGTAGTGAATATATTCCTCCACTCCGCCCTTCTGTACTTTATTCTCCACCAGATAAAAAGGATATTCGTTATCCTCTGTACAGCGTATGATTCTCTCGTCAGTAGGGATGCCCTGGACGATGTCACGAACCCAGTCCAGATTGCCTTTCTGCAAGACATTAATTAGTATATGTGACTCCTTTTATCATGTGTGTGTGTACTCTCCTTTCCCACATATCACCATGTTAACCCGTGTATGTAGTCTACCTCTACCACCACAACCCGTGTATGTAGTCTACCACTACAACCCGTGTATGTAATTTGAACATTAGCAGTGGTTTCTATAATTTAGATCCAGTTTTGATTGATCAGTTAATAGGCGATTTGAGTAGAATCATTGATAAACATTTGTCTCACTAATACTGTGTTAATATCCATTATGTTATTATTATCAATAGGCCCATAGGATGCAACTCTAATTTTATACCCACCCAAACCCATTCATATATTTATCATTGTACTTCACTTCACTTCACCTCTCTCCTGCCTATATATGTCCAAATCTATGTACATGTAACTCCACCTTCTATAGATGTATTATTAAATACGAAAGTATTTAAGGAAATTCCTGTTACAATTCTTCCTCCGTGGTCTGACACATTTTTCATCACGTGTTAATTTTCGTGATTTACACACACACACACACACATATATAATATATATATATATATATATATATATATATATATATATATATATATATATATATATATATATATATATATATATGTATGTATGTTGTGACGATAATATCTCTTTCAAGAGAGATTGAGCCTGCTCTTCCCTATATCATTCACGTCATTCTACAAGTACAAGATACTATATTGAAGATACTTCCACCAGTATCGCCAAACGTTTTGCCCAGGAAGCAAAGCGTACCTTGCACCACCAGACACGCCGGCTCCTCCGCCCGTCGTCAACGAGCAAAGTACCCATTCTCAGCCTGCCTGCTCCTGATTGGCTGGTGTATCGCCGACCGCCCCCCTACCTGAGTCGGCGTCTGGGCCAGCTCACGCCTTACTCCTCAGAATATCTCTGTGCTCTTAGGAGTTGACATCTCTCTCTGGTAGACAAAGCCCTGGCTGTCGTGTACTAAGGGAGGTGGCAGCTTTAGCCAGTATTCTCAGCACCTGATTATATTATCATTATTGTCTTGCACTTCATTTTATATTAGAGTAAATTTTACATTTATTAATTATTCATGTTGTTTTGTTTGTTGACTTGTTTTGAATTTTACGTAAGCCAAGGGATTGTCTTTGTTCATATCTTGTTTTCTAGAGTAATTAAAATTTCATTGTTTATATTTTGTGTTTTGTGTGTCTTCCCATTACCTTACCACAGACAAACAGGCAAGCAGTCTCTTTTTTTTTTCTGTAAATGTGACAAGGCATTGCCACCTGCCATTGGAGGACTGCCGAACATCAACACTCCAACACTTTACCGTCACATTTCATGGGGGCCTGTCCAAAGAGCTTCACTCAGGTACTAGTACCAGACCGTAAATTTGTGGTAAGCGTACTTGGCTTTGGTACAGTAGCTTTTCACTATTTTCAATATTCAATTTTATTTTCATATGGTGCTGTGTGTATTGTGCATTCCGAGAGTAGCATATGGTGAAGGTGAGACAACTTTGGATTACGTGGTGACTGTAGTCCTCAGTCATTCTCTTAGTTGGTCATCTCTCCCTCCGTGTTATTACTCGTGTTTACCATCTTTTGTCCCTAGGATATTTCTCATATTTTAATTTCACCATGTTTCGTCTCCAAGCTTTCCGTGTAGATCCAGCAGGTGAAATAGGGAACTTAAGTCGTGCCAAGAGGACTGAATTACAAACTCTTGCACATGAGTATCAACTAGAAGTTCCCCATGGAGCTAACAAAAATGAACTGCATAACCTGTTACTGGATCATCTCTTAGAGGAAGGTAAGATTGACTCTGAAACTCACGAAACTTACTCTATTGCAGATAAACCTGATTTGGCAACGATGAAACTCAAACTAGAGCTTGCCAAGATCGAACGAGAACAACAAATAGAAGCTTTACAAATAAAAGAACGAGAAGCTGCAATGAGGAAAGAAGAACAGGAACGTGAAATCGCCCTCAAGGAACGAGAAGCTGCCTTGAGAAAAGAAGACCAAGAACGTGAGATTGCAATACTCCGTGAACGTGAGCGAGTACAGCTTGAAGCAAAACATCGTCACCTGGAGATGCAACGCGAGCATGACAAACAACAAGCTGCTATGGCTATGGAGTGTCGTCAACAAGAACTCGCGTTGGAAACTACACACCTCACTCAACGCCAGCAAGCTACCGCCAGTCTTCCTGTAAGTTTCAATATCTCACATGCAAGTAAGTTAATGTCACCATTCGTAGAGACAGAAGTCGACGTATTTTTCACCACCTTTGAGACCCTTGCTAATCAACTTAGTTGGCCTGCCAACCAATGGGCTACCCTTCTCAGAGTCCATCTCACAGGTAGAGCTGCAGTTACACTCAGTACTTTGGCGTCTGAGAATGATTACCAGACTCTGAAACAAGCAGTGTTGGACGCCTACCTTCTCTCCACCGAAAGCTATCGAAGAAAATTCCGTGACCACCTAAAGGCAAGTACCACTACCTTTCTAGAATTTGCTAATACCAAAAGGAGATATTTTATGAAATGGCTGGAAGCAGCACATGTCTCTACCTTTGCAGAACTCGTCAACCTCATGCTAGTTGAAGAATTCTTGAGGCGTGTGCCTCCTCCTGTCCGTTTATATTTAGCAGATAAAGAAGAGACCGACTACCTAAGATGTGCTAAGTCGGCTGACACTTACAGCCTCATCCACCGGCTGACACCAGAACCACCTTCCAGTAAGAAGTTTTGGTACAGTTACGAGAAAGTGAGTACCGATCAAGCTGGCTCGCAATTGTACTGTAAGTATTGTAGACTCTATGGACATACCATAGATAAATGTGGCAAGTCTCAATACAAAGATAATACTGAATCCACTAAACCCAAACAGACTCCTCCAAGTCCGGTAAGCCTGTGATGAATGTTGGTGTTCATGTTAATTAAGGACTATCTTACAGGTAACTATCCACAGTCTCTGTACCTAAAGCCTATTAACTCCACTGACGTCAATGAGATAATCCTTTCCCTTACAACCAAGTCTGGTGCCCTTGAGGAGATACCAACTTTAATTTACAAAAAAGCCTCCAGATCTTTAGCCCCTGCTATTGCTTTGCTCTTCAACAAGTCACTTGAACTCCAAACCTTTCCAGATATTCTAAAAAAAGCGAGAGTAACGCCTGTCCACAAATGTGGTGACCCCACAGATGTTAACAACTACAGACCTATATCAATCCTGCCAAACTTGTCAAAAATTTTTGAAAAACTTATATATAAGCAGCTTTACTCATATCTAGCCAAACTCAATATACTTAGCCCTTGCCAATATGGCTTCAGACCCAAAAAAAGCACTAACGATGCACTTATTAGTATGCTTAACTCGATTCATACAGCTCTTGATAAAAAGGAGTTCCCTGTTGGGTTATTTGTGGACCTGCGTAAAGCTTTTGATACTGTCAACCACCATAACCTTCTTCTTAAATTACATCATTATGGAGTCAGAGGACACTCCCTACAATACCTCGAGTCCTACCTTACTGACAGGCTCCAATATGTTTCTGTGAATAATACAATTTCTCCCACCCTACCCATCAGCATTGGTGTTCCTCAGGGCAGCATACTTGGCCCTCTCCTCTTTCTCATCTACATTAATGACCTTCCAAATGCCTCCCAACACCTCAAACCAATTCTATTTGCTGACGACACAACCTTCATTTACTCCAGTCCTGACCCTCTTGCTCTAAATGCCACAGTAAATACTGAGCTAAATAAAGTCCATCTTTGGCTAACTGCCAACAAACTCACCCTTAACATTGACAAAACTTTCTATATTCTGTTTGGCAATAAATCCTCTAGTCATATAAATCTCAAAATAAACAATACCCAAATTTGTAACAAATTAGATGGCAAATTCCTTGGCATTCTCATTGACCACAAGCTGAATTTCCAGGGACACATTCTAAATATATCAAAAAAAGTTTCAAAAACTGTGGGCATTCTTTCTAAGATCAGATATTATGTACCACGCCCTGCCCTGGTGACTCTCTATTACTCCCTTATCTATCCTTATCTCAACTATGGTATTTGTGCTTGGGGTTCTACTACCCAAAATCACTTACGTCCTCTAATTACCCAACACAAAGCTGCTATTAGAACAATATCCAACTCTGGCCCCAGACATCACTCGGTACCCCTACTCAAATCTCTGAATATGTTAGATATTAAGTCACTGCACATTCTCTCATGTGTATTATACATATATAAAACGCTAAACTATAATGCCAATCCTGATCTTAAATCTTCATAGAAGGATGTAACAGAACCCATGAGCACTGTTACGTACCCTTATAAGATACGTAAGTGAATATATTAATATGTACATTTATAATTGTATGTAAATTACAAGCATGTATATTGTATACTTATGTTCTATGCAAATGCACATTCATGTTAGTGTTGGCGTTAGGCCCAGCGTATCGTGGGAATGATTGTTTATTTCTTTGTGTGATCAGTTTTCCCACGGGAACTAATGATTTATATGTGATCATAAGAGGGTAACAGAGTGAAATAATAATTGAGTGAACTGTATCTGGCAAATTGTCGTGGGATCGTCCGTTGCTGGGTGTGCATGCCATTATTTCTTTCTGTATGCATATTTTAATTACTATGTAAAGAAACAATTGCTTTGTTTGTCTATATCAATATGTACTAATTATTCATTAAGTTAGTTTAAGATTACTCTTGTCACAATGTAGTGCTCCATTGTTGAAATAATAAATATTGTAACTTTGGCAATTTATTCGCGGGGCAAGGCAATGTGTTTTTTGACTCGCATATTGTAGTTCAGTAGCTAAGCAGAAACCAGGGAGATATCATCTTGGAGTTAAGTCATTCTTTTGTTCTAGCCATATAATTATTCTTAGTATTGATTTAATGTCTGGAAGTTACAGTGATATTTTTAATGTGATATATTGTGACCATATAATCATCTGTTTGCCTTTGAGATTTATTTAATATAAATTATATATATATACTTAGTATCTTTATTCTTCAGTCCTATGAAGATTCTATTTTATGCTCATTACCCATTAAGGGGTTATACTGGTGATTCGCTATTGAGAACAGCAGTTGTGTCGTATCCCTAGACTTATTAAAGTTTGGCTGCTGTAGGATCACGAGCCGTAACGTACGATAGGTAACAAAGAGTTATGGGGGCCTGTGCCGGGATATATTGTCCCATTTTTAACTTAACTATGCTAATCTAACCTTGCCTTCCTAGGTACCAGTGTCAAGTGTCTCTGTGTGTTTCTTAAGAACTATTCCATGTGCCAAGCAAGCCTTCCTGTGTGTCAAGTAACAACGTTTCACGATTTTGAGGTAAGTCATCCTATATATTTTGTTTGTGCAGTGAGGCCAAGCGAATTTTCAGTGTGGTGACAATTTTACAGTGAAGTGTAGTGCAGTGCCATTGTGTTAATTATTTTTGTGAATTAAGTGCCAAGTGTTAGTAACGATGGAGGAGAAAGTTGCAGCGTTGGTGGCTCACCCAGACTTTGAAGGGATTCAGAACCTTAAAAAGACTGAGTTAATACAAATGGCAAATCATTTGGATTTGACCGCCAGCAATAGAATGGTTAAAGCCCAAATATTGAAAGTCATTGTGACGCATTTTGTTGAGAATGGGGAGTTAGGTGAAGAAATTCTAGAGGAGTTAAGAGAGGAGTCGAGTGATCAGATGACGTTAAAGCGTCTTGAGTTAGAAGCTCGCCAATTAGAGCTTGAAGCTCAAAAAGAACAGAAAATATTAGAGGCTGAAGCTCGTCAAAGAGAGATTGAAGCTCAACAGCAACAGCAAATATTAGAGGCTGAAGCTCAGCAAAGGGAGCTGGAGACTAGGCGTTTAGAAATTGCGGCACAAAACCAGAGAGGTTTAATTGAGTTGCAACTTGAAGCCACAAAGAAGCAACAATTAGAGATTCAACAACAAATGGCTGACACTAACTTCAGGCTTGAATCACAGCGTATGGCAGCTGGGCATGGAAATACTAGTAATGTTTCAACAAATAGTGATAATAATCCCATCAGGATGAATAAGTATATAGAGTTGCCCAAGTTCAATGAGGAGGATCCTGAGGTTTTCTTTGCACATTTTAATAAAATTGCCATCAGTATGAACTGGCCAAGGGATCAGTGGGTAGCCATTATGCAGTCTCAATTCAAGGGGCGTAGTCAGGAGGTTTTCACATCCCTCCCTGACGCTCATAGTTTTGATTATGACTTTGTAAAGAAAAGCATCCTCAATGCATACCAGCTAAATCCAGAGGCACACAGGCAAAAGTTCAGGAACCTAAGGAGAATCAAGGATCAAACAATAGCAGATTTTACTCGTCAGAAGACGAAATTTTGCAACAGATGGTTAAAGTCACTTGCAGTCACTGATTTTGATGCTCTAAAGAATCTTCTCATAATGGAAGAAGTATTGTCCTGTCTTCCAGACCAGTTGTCTACTTTTATGGCAGAACAAAAGAATGTAACCGATATTGATGAGCTGTCAAAGCTCGCGGATGAGCATGAGTTGCTGACTAAGGCCCCGTTTACGGCCACTTCACCTAAGTCTAGTCGTAGAGTAAATTTCAATGCTCACCGTACTCCTTATCAGTATAAGTCTCCTCCTGGTGCGACAGTTACTCCCGTGAACTCTTCTCTTACTAACCCTAAGATGGTTACTCCATTGCCAGGATCATCTAAGCCTAGTAATGCTAATTCTAAACCGGCAGTTGGTTATACCAGTGTGTCCACTGTCAAACATTGTACCCATTGTAAGAGAAGGGGGCATGTGATTTCTTCATGTTTTAGTTTGCATCCTGAACTCCGACCAACTGGTCTTATTATGAGTAAAGGAGTGCAACCTATTAATTCTTCATGTATTACAGTCAGTCCCAATTGGATGGCTGAATTCAAACCCTATATGTCCACAGGTACCTTATTATGTACTAATGGTAGACATAAGACTGTTCAATTACTCCGTGATACTGGAGCTTCACAGTCTCTTATTACCCAGAAGGTACTTGATGATGTTGACACCCGAGATCTGGGTGAAGTTGTGCTTCTCCAGGGTATTGCCGGAAGTGTGCAACCAGTGTCCTTATTGCAAGTTAACCTTGATTCTAAATATACTTCAGGATGGTGTAATGTTGGTGTAAGTAAACAACTGCCCATTCCTGGGGTAGACATTATTCTAGGTAATGATTTTGGCAACCAAATGGTTGTAGGGCCAAAGTGTCCCATCATGTTAACTAAACCCCATAATGTATTAGCTCAACCGGAAGCAGATGATGATATTATTTACCCTGCTTGTGTTGTTACTAGATCAATGGGAAAAACAGGTGAGAGTAATCCTGTCTTCACTAAGGTTGCTGATCCCAAGACCAGGACCCCTTCAGTAAAGGAGTGGGAGGTGGATCTTGAGGATTCTTTTATGACTCGACTGGATGATGAGAGTGAGGTCGTAGTAGAAGCCCCGCCGAACCTAAATCACAAGGAAAGTGAAGGTGAGGAGGCTGAACTATCTGTACCTTGCCCGCTTGTCTCCAGTGCGCCAGTTGTCGAGAGTGAGGCCGAAGTAGCTATGACTCCATTTTATTCTGATCAATCGGGAAAAGAGATCAAGCTACTAGGTTCTTGCCCGCTCGCTGCTGAGTCTGAGTCATTGCCCTTAAGTGTTGTACAGACTACTGATCCTAGTTTAAGTAAGTGTATTTCTGAGGCTCCTGATAATATTGATGCATTGGAGGAAGGGACGGGTTTCTTCTTCAAGGATCGACTTCTGATGAGAAGGTGGAGACCCAAGGGAACTCCCTCTTCAGAGGATTGTGAGATTAGAACCCAACTCGTTGTCCCCAATGATTATCGTAGGCAGGTCCTGCAGGCTGCACATGATGATCCCATGGGAGGTCATCAAGGTATCACGAATATGTACCATAAGATAAGTAAATATTTTTTCTGGCCAAAGTTAAAGAAAGACGTGGTCAGATATTGTCATAACTGTATACCCTGTCAAATTGTTGGTAAACCAAATCAATCTGTACCTAGAGCACCATTGCAACCTATTGTAGTTCCTGATGAACCATTTACTCATGTTGTAATTGATTGTGTGGGTCCTTTACCTAAGACTAAATCGGGTAACATGTTTTTGTTCACTCTCATGTGTATGACTACTAGATTTCCTGAAGCTTATGCTCTACGGAATACCAAGGCTCATAATCTCATCAAGTGTCTTGAAAGATTCTTTTCGTTGTTTGGAATGCCTAGAGTTATTCAGAGTGATAATGGGGGAAATTTTGTTTCTAAAGTTTTCAGAACTTTTTGCGAATCCCGAGGGATTCGGCACAAATTGTCCAGTCCATATCATCCCCAAAGCCAAGGTGGACTTGAACGTTTCCACCAGACTTTGAAACAAATGCTGAAGACAACCGGAGAAACTCATCCACGTAATTGGGATGAGAATCTCCCCTTTGTGTTGTTTGCTGCTAGAGAAGGGCTACAAGAGTCATTGGGCTGTTCACCCTTTGAACTAGTGTTTGGTCACCAAGTAAGAGGTCCTCTTAAAATGCTACAAGAAAAGTTGTTGGGAGATGTCTCTGTTCATCAGAGCGGATTGTACTTGAGTGAGGTCAAGGCAAAGTTGTGTCGGGCTCGTGAGTTGGCGAAAGAACATCTGGGAAGGACTCAACAAGCCATGAAAGTACGATATGACAAGAAGTTCAAGGCTAAGCTAAGGTCGTTTGATGTCGGAGATTTGGTGTTGGTGTTGAAACCTCGTATGGGGACTTCCATGTCCCATAAGTTCGCAGGACCCTACCAAGTGGTAGACAAGGTGGGAGACCTAACTTATAAACTAATTAACCCTAATCTTTCAGAACCCCAAATGACTGTGCACATTAACAGATTAAAAGCTTATGTTGGACCTGGTGTAGTAGCTTGTTTTAGTCGGGAAGAGTTACCACCTGAGGATAATTGTAGTGAGGGACATGTTGTTAATATCCCACTTCTCAGTTCCAGTTCCAATGGCAGGGAGATGCTATGTCATTTACAGGAGGAACAACGTGACGAGTTCCAGGTTCTGCTGGACAACCATACATCTCTGTTTGGGGAGGTTCCTACCCAGACCCACCTCATCACACACGACATTCAGCTCCTGGACAGCACCCCCATTCGACAACATCCGTACCGAGTGAATCCCGAAAAGAGGAAAATTATGCAAGCAGAAGTGGAATATCTGCTCCAGCATGATTTCATTCGGCCAAGTCAAAGTACTTGGAGCTCTCCGTGTTTGTTAGTGCCAAAACCAGATGGAACCTGGAGATTGTGCGTGGATTACAGGAAACTGAACAAGAACACTACAGTGGACGTTTTTCCTTTACCCTTGTTGGAAGAATGTATAGAGTCCATAGGTCATGCCGAATATGTAAGTAAGCTTGATTTGTCAAAAGGGTATTATCAAATTCCATTAACAGAGTATGCTAGAGAGGTTACTGCTTTTGTTACACCTGATGGTGCGTATGAATTTAATGTCATGCCATTCGGTTTGAGAAATGCACCTGCTACTTTTCAAAGACTTATGAATTTCTTACTCAAGGATGTGCCAGATTGTAGGGCCTACCTTGATGACATTGTTTTGTACAGTAAGAATTGGGCCGATCATCTCTTAGGCCTTAAGAACTTGTTTACAGTGTTGGAAAACGCAAAGTTAACCATAAATATGAATAAGTGTAGTTGGGCAAGAGGTACGATAACTTATCTTGGACACGAGGTAGGCCAAGGTAAGATTATCCCCTTACAAGATAAGATTCAAGCCATTGTGGACTACCCAGTGTTGACCAATAAGAAAGGAGTCCAACGGTTTATTGGTATGTGTGCATACTATAGGCGTTATTGTAGAAATTTTTCAACAGTAGCTGCTCCTTTGACAAACTTGTTACGCAAGCAAGTAAAGTTTCAGTGGACACAAGATTGTCAGAATGCTTTTCAGAACCTAAAGGGCATATTGTCCACCTCACCTATTCTTGCTAGTCCCCAATTTGATAAACCATTTATATTACACATTGATGCGTCAGATGTTGGGATAGGTGCTGTGCTTATTCAAGTTGGTTTAGACCAGATTGAGCATCCTGTGTATTACTATTCCAGAAAATTTAATGCAGCTCAGAGAAATTATTCCGTGGTAGAAAAGGAGGCGTTGGGTCTTATATTGTCAATCAAGAAGTTTGAGATTTACTTATCAGGAAATAAAGTGTTAGTATTTACAGACCACAACCCCCTTATCTTTATAAATATGATGAAAGTCAAGAACCAACGAATTCTGCGCTGGTCATTGTTTTTGCAGGAATTTAATGTAGAAATCAAACATATTCCAGGCAGACAAAATGTTATTGCTGATGCTTTGTCAAGAAGTTTTGATGTACCATAAATGAAATGTTTCTTTTTACTTAACATTTTTACTTCTGAAAAAATGCCATTGATCTTCAATCCATTGCATTTTTTTTCTTGGAGGTGGAAGTGTTACGTACCCTTATAAGATACGTAAGTGAATATATTAATATGTACATTTATAATTGTATGTAAATTACAAGCATGTATATTGTATACTTATGTTCTATGCAAATGCACATTCATGTTAGTGTTGGCGTTAGGCCCAGCGTATCGTGGGAATGATTGTTTATTTCTTTGTGTGATCAGTTTTCCCACGGGAACTAATGATTTATATGTGATCATAAGTGGGTAACAGAGTGAAATAATAATTGAGTGAACTGTATCTGGCAAATTGTCGTGGGATCGTCCGTTGCTGGGTGTGCATGCCATTATTTCTTTCTGTATGCATATTTTAATTACTATGTAAAGAAACAATTGCTTTGTTTGTCTATATCAATATGTACTAATTATTCATTAAGTTAGTTTAAGATTACTCTTGTCACAATGTAGTGCTCCATTGTTGAAATAATAAATATTGTAACTTTGGCAATTTATTCGCGGGGCAAGGCAATGTGTTTTTTGACTCGCATATTGTAGTTCAGTAGCTGAGCAGAAACCAGGGAGATATCATCTTGGAGTTAAGTCATTCTTTTGTTCTAGCCATATAATTATTCTTAGTATTGATTTAATGTCTGGAAGTTACAGTGATATTTTTAATGTGATATATTGTGACCATATAATCATCTGTTTGCCTTTGAGATTTATTTAATATAAATTATATATATATACTTAGTATCTTTATTCTTCAGTCCTATGAAGATTCTATTTTATGCTCATTACCCATTAAGGGGTTATACTGGTGATTCGCTATTGAGAACAGCAGTTGTGTCGTATCCCTAGACTTATTAAAGTTTGGCTGCTGTAGGATCACGAGCCGTAACGTACGATAGGTAACAAGCACCACACCAGAAATAAATACAGTTTTGATATTCCTAGAGTACGTCTTAACCAAACTAGAAATGCTCTGCAAATCAAGGGGCCCAGAATGTGGAATGACCTTCCCAACCATGTTAAAGACTGTACCTCTCTCAACCAGTTTAAGATAAAAACTAAACACTACCTAATAAATTCCCTGTAATCTACCTCACTCCTCTATTGTCAACCCATGTCTGTTATTTTTTTTTTTTTTTTTTTTTAATCAACACTGTTTGTCAACCTATTGTATTTGTGCTGCTTTTTCAGTCATGTTCCCCCTTTTTTTATCTTTATTTGTATTTGTTCTCAATACTTTTTATTCTTTATGCTCAATTAGTATTAAGTTCTAGATATTTATGTTTTTCTTGCCCGAAACGCATTGCGTAATAGTGGCTTTAGGCATTGTATGTACTAGCTCTATCTATATATCAATCCATTAATGTAACATCACTTGTATGTATATACCTTACCTGAATAAACATCTGAATCTGAATCTGACATCTAATGATCTTTCTCTCTTCAGTAAACACCTGTATCCTGGAACTGTCTCTACCAACGGTTCAGATCCGGAGGGACGTTTCAAACTGAAGATCTTCAGGGACACAGCGGCTCTTCAATCAATTATTTTGAAATCAGCTGTGCCTAACATCACCTACACCGGGGAAACCGTCTTCATCACTGACCTCACTGCTACCACTCCTTATCCTCTCGCCAGAGTCCACCTGGATTGTCCCTTCGTGAACGGAGAAGTCCAAGTCGCCATCAGGGAAAAGCCTTTTCCCATGCCTGGAGTGCAACTTCTCCTGGGCAACGACTTGGCAGAAGATCTGCAACCGACCAACCTGATCGTCATGGACAAACCCCAGGTGTGTATCTCTGTGACGGATAATCCCATTTTTGAGTATGTTCCAGCAAAGGTTCAAGAGAGTGATGAAGTTTCTCCTCCGGTTTTAGTGACCACCCGTGCACAAGCTGCACGTCCACAGCCAGCTGACTCTACTGCTACCGCTGTCCCTCAAGACCCTCAGAAACTACCCCCGAATCTGACCACGTTGGAGTTCCGTAAGTTACAGAGGGAAGATCTTACCTTGACACCATTATTCTTCCAGGCTGAGACTCAACCTGCCAGTATTCCTGGGTTCTTCCTAGAGAACGAGTTGCTCTACCGCAGATACAGACCCAGTAAACTGAAGGAGGAGGACGATTGGGCCAACGTCGAACAACTAGTGATTCCTGCCAGCCTGCAGCCCACTATTCTACACCTGGCCCACGGAGCACTCTCGCACTACGGATTTAACAAGACCTACCATGGAATCCGTCAAGACTACTACTGGCCAGGTATGGTAAATAGCGTCAAACAGTGTCATACATGTCAGATGGCAGGTAAACCGAACATCTCTATCCCCAGAGCACCACTGACTCCCATACAGGTGCCTGCGGAACCTTTCCACAGACTTATTATAGACTGTGTTGGTCCTTTACCTCGGATCAGTTCTGGTAACGCCTATATACTAACCATCCTGTGTCCTACCACCAGATTCCCCATAGCAGTTCCAGTAAAGAACATTACGGCTGCTACGGTTGTGAAACACTTATTGAAGATCTTCACCCAGTATGGATTTCCAAGGGAGGTTCAGAGCGACTGTGGCACCAACTTCACCAGTGATCTCTTCAAGAGGACACTGGAAGAGTTCAACATCACACAGGTATTGTTCAGCCCATATCATCCTGCTTCACAGGGTTCTCTTAAGCGTAGTCATCAGACTATTAAAGCACTCCTGAAGAAGTTTTGCAATGAAACCTCTAAGGATTGGGATAAGCAAATAGATTTAATAATGTGCATATTTAGAAGTCTTCCGCAGTCTCCCAAAAGCAAGACTGCGCAGGGAAATAAGAGCAACAAAGCCCCTAACAAGGCATCCATCCCGACCAACACTGACAGCCATCGTGTTTCTCCGTCTGGAAGCTCTGGGGTCCGCGGCGGCGGTGCTGCTCTCCCCTCTACCCCATCACTGAGCCAGGGAGCGGTGTCCTCTCAATCCTCTCCTAATTCCACGCTTCCATCCTACTTTACGAAATTCAAGCGTGCTTCTGGTCCCTCACTGGATTTCCCTAACTGGGCCGAGAATCAGTGGTTTAAAAAGTTGTGTCTAGTCCTTGAGACTCAAAATACGATCATCCTGAGTCTTCAAACTGAGAATCAAGCGAACCTCGTGAACCTTCATCAACAACAACAAGAAATAACCCTTCTCTGCGAGGATATTAGAAACTATAAGGCTAGCCAAGATCAACTCCAGCATGACTTGAATGATCTCCGTGAGGAAAACATTCGTCTGAAAACTGATGAAGTCATAAAAAAAACAAGAGGAAGCTCTCAACAAAATGACTGTATGTATCAGTACATTATCCGCCCAACATTCCATCTCCCAGGATGAACAAGATCAGCAAAAGTTGCTCGACTCTGTTGTTGTGTCGTCCCAAGATATTCCTGTGGAACGTGAAGGTAAAAAGTGTATTGAAATAGCTCATGCTCTCATATAAGGCGAATTGTGTATTACTCTAAATAAAACAGACATTATTGCTGCCTACAGAGTAGGCAAAAAGAATCCATCAGGACAAAACCAGTGAAAAATTCGCCTCAAGCTAGCTTCCCAGTCCATAAAATCGCATCTTGTCCGGACAGCTGTATCCCAACGAAAGGGAATCTACATCAACGAGTGATTGACTAGAAAAAGACAGCAACTCCTCCACCGCCTCCGTCAAATCCGTAATCAAAACCCAGATGCGATTCATCAGTGCTTCGTTAGAGATGGCATGATTAAAGTGAGAAAGACCTCAGAAGGTAAAATGTTTACAGATGTTAATGAGGATAACCTCAACACTTTCCTCTCCCAATATGGTTTGTCTCACCTTGTTATCACTCTCAATGAGTCAACATAATTAAACCCCTTGTTACCTAGTGTGGGTTAGGTATCCAAAGTCTCTTTGTTACACTTTTTTAATTTAAATTTTAATTTAATTTATTTTAGTCATTTATTGAACTTAATTAATTGAGTGCATTAATATTTTTCTTTAGTTTTTACTATTTATAGGATCATAACTAAACTATTTATAGTTAATAATCATTAGATTAAACTAGCCTATGTTTATTATTCAACTTTTTTCTTTGCTTTCATTTATTACCTAGGTTGCCTAGCCTCGCCATGCTCCCTTACTCCATTGTACCCCTGGCTTTGCTTGTGTCTCAAAATGCAAATTATTACTTACAGTGTACCTGAGAGTACTTGTAAGCAATCTACCTCATTTTTCTTTTTTTGTTCATTTTGTGTTTGTCTTGTATAATCTTTTTTATATATTTATTTTTCCTCCCTTTTATATCAAAATTTTATTTTGTAATTGCCATTCTTGCCTTGTTTTCCTACAACCAGCCTTCTGATGCAAACAAGTATAGACCCAGAACTACACCTCTTATCCACTATCTATGACAATCTTTAATGATCAAAATTGCAGATATTTTACAGCACATGATGTAAACAATGTATTAACACATAATCACAATATCTCTGTAATTTCATATGCAGGCGATGAGTCACAATAACGTAGCTGAAGTATGTTGACCAGACCACACACTAGAAATTGAAGGGACGACGACGTTTCGGTCCGTCCTGGACCATTCTCAAGTCGATTGTGATGAGGACAGGTAGGGACAGGCATTAAATAGGCAAGAGAGAGCTGAGGAGGAAAGTCAGGTGTAGGGGATAGTAGTAATGAGAACTGCAGCAGGCCTATTGGCCCATACGAGGCAGCTCCTGTAATTTCTGTAATTTCCTGAATGTAATTTCCTTTCATCTCTGTAATTTCCTTGAATGTAAGATCACTAAGCAAACACTTCGATGAATTTAGTGCCTTGATTGAAACTATGGACAACAAATTATCTTTTATTATACTTACTGAAACGTGGTTAAAAGAGGATACTACTCAACTCTTTAACATGCCAAACTACTCAGCAATTCACAACTGTCGACCAATTCAGAGAGGTGGTGGTACTGCTCTTTACTACCACCAAGAACTATCATGCTTAAAAGTAATTAGAACTAGAGACTACTGTGGGGAGTATATCTTCGCCAGCTTCAGAGTCAAGGGTGCTGAGTCTGTCCTGACTGTGGGAGCAGTCTATAGAATTCCTAACACTGATGTGTCCGAATTGAACTCTAACCTTAGAAATCTAATACTAGATAACAGACTGAATAAAAACCATCTAATTATCGCAGGGGACTTTAATAATCTCCAGATCTCCAGATCTCCAGATCTCCAGACCTCCAGATCTCTAGCCCCTGCTATTGCATTGCTCTTCAACAAGTCACTTGAACTCCAAACCTTTCCTGACATTCTAAAAAAAGCAAGAGTAACCCCTGTCTACAAATCTGGTGATCTCACTGATGTTAACAACTACAGACCTATATCAATCCTGCCTAACTTGTCAAAAATATTCGAAAAGCTAATCTACAAGCAGCTTTACTCTTTTCTAGCCAAACACAATATACTTAGCTCTTGTCAATATGGCTTCAGACCCAAAAAAAGCACTAACGATGCACTTATTAGTATGATTAACTTAATTCACGCAGCTCTTGATAAAAAGGAGTTTCCTGTTGGGTTATTTGTGGACCTGCGTAAGGCTTTTGACACTGTCAACCATCAAAACCTTCTTCTTAAATTACATCATTATGGAGTCAGAGGACACTCCCTGCAATACCTCAAATCTTATCTTACTGACAGGCTCCAGTATGTTTCTGTGAATAATACAATTTCTCCCACCCTACCCATCAACATTGGTGTTCCTCAGGGCAGCATACTTGGCCCTCTCCTCTTTCTCATCTACATTAATGACCTTCCAAATGCCTCCCAACACCTCAAACCAATTCTATTTGCTGACGACACAACCTTCATTTACTCCAGTCCTGACCCCCTTGCTCTAAATGCCACAGTAAATACTGAGCTAGAGAAAGTCCATCTTTGGCTAACTGCCAACAAACTCACCCTGAACATTGACAAAACGTTTTATATTCTGTTTGGCAATAAATCCTCTAATCAGATAAATCTCAAAATAAACAATACCCAAATTTGTAACAAATTAGATGGCAAATTCCTTGGCGTTCTCATCGACCACAAGCTGAATTTCCAGGGTCACATTCTAAATATATCAAAAAAAGTTTCAAAAACTGTTGGCATTCTTTCTAAGATCAGATATTATGTACCCCGCCCTGCCCTGGTTACTCTCTATTACTCCCTCATCTATCCATACCTCAACTATGGTATTTGTGCTTGGGGTTCTACTACCCAAAATCATTTACGTCCTCTTATTACCCAACACAAAGCTGCTATTAGGACAATATCCAACTCTGGCCCCAGACATCACTCGGTACCCTTACTCAAATCTCTGAATATGTTAGATATTAAGTCACTGCACATTCTCTCTTGTGTATTATACATATATAAAACGCTGAACTGTAATGCCAATCCTGACCTCAAAAGCTTCATTGAAGGTTGTATCAGAACCCATGAGCACCACACCAGGAATAAATACAGTTTTGATATTCCTAGAGTACGACTTAATCAAACTAGAAATGCTCTACAAATCAAGGGACCCAGAATGTGGAATGACCTTCCCAACCATGTTAAAGACTGTACCTCTCTCAACCAGTTTAAGATAAAAACTAAACACTACCTAATAAATTCCCTGTAACCCACCTCACACCTTTATTGTCAACCCATGTCTGTTATTTTATTATTATTATTTTTTTTAATCAACACTGTTTGTCAACCTATTGTATTTGTGCTGCTTTTTCAGTCATGTTTCCCCCTTTTTTTTATCTTTATTTGTATTTGTTTTCAACACTTTTTATTCTTTATGCTCAATTAGTATTAAGTTCTAGATATTAATGTTTTTCTTGCCCGAAACGCATTGCGTAATAGTGGCTTTAGGCATTGTATGTACTAGCTCTATCTATATATCAATCCATTAATGTAACATCACTTGTATGTATGTACCTTACCTGAATAAACATATTTATATTTATTTATATTTATAATATTGACCTCTGCGAGCCTGAAAACCCTACTGCTGCCAGCTTCCTCAACTGTATGAATTCCTGCTTCCTCATACCCTTAATTACTAGACCTACTAGAATCACTGATAGTACTGCCACGGCTCTTGATCACATCTGAACCAACATAACCTCTCCGCTTACTTCAGGGATAATCATCGACAGCACTACAGACCATTACCCCACAATTCTCCTAACTAACATTAACAAACCACATCTAGAGACAAGGGAGATAAGCTTTAGGCTGCACAATGAAACTGCTATAGGCAGTTTTTATAGCTGCTGCTGCTAATGTCAACTGGGAGTCCGAATTAGGTAACATAGGGGACATCAATCTAGCAGTGCAATCTTTCCTTCAGAAAACTCTCAGCCTTTATAACACCCATTGTCCTATGCTAACGAAACAAGTCACAACTAAAAGGCTTAACAATCCTTGGCTTACAAAGGGAATACTTTAATCCATTAATAAAAAACATGACCTTGAGAAGATGTATAGGTCAGGAATCGTCTCCAAAGAATTTTCAAAGAATTACTCGTCATTGCTATCTGAAATAATTAGAAGAGCCAAAACTAAATACTACGAAGATAAATTTACCCAAACAAAGTGTTTGGTCCCTCCAAAAGGCCTTCTGCAATTTCATTCTTATGTTCAATATGCGATCTTTAACCAGAAATAACCTTTTAAAATGGTAAACACATGAAAATGGGATTAAAACATGGTCAGTGAGATTAAATACGCTATCAGGGAAAACAGTCTTATTCAGGGAAGATGAAGACTGGCTGGCTGATGATGTCATTGACCATTAGTGATGTCTGTGTCTGTGCGGGGTTACCAAGGTGAACACATTTCGGGATGAGGAGAGGCGATCGCTTAATCTCCTGGGGTGAAACAGTATGGTCAGGAGAGTGCCTTTTAATTCCCCCTTTGGAAAATTATGTATGATGGAAGGGAGAAGACGTCAAATGATTTAAAATACTAGGAGACTGTGAGGTACTGTTGAGTAAAAATAGAAAAAACTCATGGGCGTCGGAAAACGCCCATGAGGAAAAAATGAAAACACTCCAAGGCCTATGCCAGACTCTCGGGAAAAGCAAAACTCTCGGGCATAGGCGTACTTTCCACAACTAGTGACTAGGTACCTATGCCTCATACTGAACTGTCACTGTAAACAGGTACCTATGCCTCATACTGAACTGTCACTATAAACAGGTACCTATGCCTCATGCAGTACTGTCACTGTAAACAGGTACCTATGCCTCATGCTGTACTGTCACAGTGACAGGGTACCTATGCCTCATGCTGTACTGTCACAGTGATGGAGTACCAATGCCTCATGCTGTACTGTCACAGTGATGGAGTACCAATGCCTCATGCTGTACTGTCACAGTGATGGAGTACCAATGCCTCATGCTGTACTGTCACAGTGACAGGGTACTTATGCCTCATGCTGTACTGTCACAGTGACAGGGTACCTCATGCTGTACTGTCACTAACTATTGATTGACTGAGAGTGTTGTGATGGCCAACAGACAGCATCATTACCAGGGGATGCTGCCAGCATGCTCTGTGACTCACAAAATGAACATAATATACTTTACCTCGTGAGCATCAACTTCCGCTATAAATGGCTCTATAACTGCCTGGGCCATCTCCTTAGTCTCATCTATGATGTAAAATCCCTCATCCAGCTTACATGGCTCCACACTGCCTCCTCCTCTTCCTGCAATAATAACAGAAATGATGATAATGAACTACCACACTATACGCCACAATTACCCTCAATATAATTGACTACCACACTACTGACCACTGTTAGTACTCAAATTGTATGACGGCAGGGATATAGCCAATCACAGTCGAGTAGGCCTCTGACGTCATTCCCTACAGAGAGCTGGTACTGACCGCTCTGGAGGCAAGGTCAGTATTCTCACCAGACCAGAGTAGGTAGGACCTTGGCAGGCCATAATATACATTGTTGCCTTTACTCAATAAACTGCTGAAGTGAACTTCTGTGTATTCTCTACAACCGAGCAAGCACCATACATTTAAAGGTAACGAATACTGGTAGCAGCTGTGGGATTCAGAATTAATTTTCGGAGCAACGAAAATTCAACTGCCCACATTGTCACGTGTCTCCTGCCACCACCACTGCCACCGCCAAGCCGCCATCCGCCACCCACGCATCAATATTCAATGATATTGTACCAGTCTGGGGTCCTACCATCAACCTCTAGGTCGATGTTCTCAGAAGTAAGGCACAATATTTACATGTGAGAACGCAATTTCCTCAGTGAGGGGAGAGGAAATTGCCAGCCGCCAGCCATTTTTTTGAATTTCCCGCCATCTTGGAACCTGCGCCACCCACCACCATCACCCAAGCCGACAGTAACAGGCATTGTGAGTGTTTGCCAGCTACTGCAATCATCGTCAGTTATCGTCGCAAGTATCAACTGATCATCGGGTGTGTTGTTCAGTTATTCGAGATTAATTGGTGGACTGCAAATGTCTGACTAGTGTCGCCACCAGCTTACTCACACCTTGCCACCTCGCCTCCTCTCACCATCTTCACAGTCCCCTGCCACACCACTCTGCTGTGAACAACTCCTGTCTACATTCCTGCCTAGCAAACCGAGCTTCCTTCGCCATCATCGACGCAACATCGTCGTCTCGGCATTTATCCTCATGGTCCTGACATCATTTGTAGTGTGGGGTCCCACCAAAGCTTCGTGCCACGGCCGCAAGGAGTGCTGACTGTCGCCCCAGATGTAAACAAACTTCATGTTAATTTTTTTGTTTAATTTTGCCGCGAGGGGCGAGTTTATTGGGCAGCGCCACTCATCTTGTGAGTGGACATACCACCATAGCAGCATGTACAACACTCACCAACAGGAAGAAAACCCGCTGGGTTGTTCATCCTGTCACTTGTACCCAGACACTGCTGGGACTTGCTTAACTGTCTCAAGTGAACAGCTCCTCAAACAAGAAGATTAACATCTATTAACCCTTAAAAGCTAACGTTATCTTGCGGGTGCAAAATGGGGGAATCTTTTAAGAACAGTATCAATATTTGGCAAATAGTGTTTTCCTAACTCAAACAATGTGGGGTTTATTATTCTACAAAGTTCTGATTTCTCTCAGGTGTTCACATTCACGTAGATAGTGGTCAAGGCGGTGTCCATCACTCTCACCACAGATTCTACAACTTCGCTGATCAACTGTTGTTTCCATTCCATATCTCCATGGATATTTGTATCCAAGACGGATTCTCGCTGTTACTGATTCTTTCCCTCGTCCTCCTCCTCTTCGGCCATAATGATTGGGATTGCCAGCTGCAACTATGTTGTACCATTGCATAGATTCACTGGTTTGTGCTTCTATCCTCCTTTCCTCAGTTACCTTGTCACGGTGATGTTGCCTGACAATACCTCTAATTTGTTGTAGAGTGTTGAGTATGAAGTATTCAATATGGTCTTCTTCACCGCCTTCAGCAGCCAGTACATCTGCTCGTTCATTCCCACATATTCCAACATGGGAGGGGATCCACAGAAACTTGACGACTCTTCCCTGAAAGGTAAGTACTCTTACAGCTCTCTTAATTTCAGCGACCATTGCAAGATTTTCTGCCCGATTTTTACTTAGGCTTTGCAGTGCTGCTTTTGAATCGGTGCAAATCACTGCACCATTAGTGTTCCGTTCAAGAAACCTTAACGCCATAACAATGGCAGTTAACTCTGCTTGTGTTGAAGAGGCATAGTTCTCAATACGCGCTTTTTCTTCATTTCTGCGTTGGAAAGTATTATCCTTGATTACCGTGTATGCTGCACTAGCCCTTCCATTGACGGGATTAGATGACCCGTCAGTGTAGATTTGATCTAGTTCATCTCCGGCTTTATTATGAATTTCCTCGAGATACTTGTGCCTCATTTCTTGTGGTAACATGTGGGATTTTTTCATTGCCATTTCATTGATGATAATCTTGCATGAGTCATCCTCCCAGGGAGGTAACCTCTCTACAGGCAGGAGCTCACGGGCTTGCTCAAGCAGGTGAAGCTCTTCGAGGTAGCAGACTGATCTGTGATGCCATTTTTTGCTTCTCCTGTTTCCCCCTGAAAGTAGCACAGAGCTCAGTTTTTTCTTATCAATATTATTGTAATGGCGATCTCTGGCTATCCTAATTGCAAGCTTAGCATTCAGCTCCTTAATTCTGCTTTTAACACTGGTAAGGGACAACTCCTCTCATAGATTAGACGTTTTGGCAGTTCTTGGAACTCCAAGAATGATTGTCATGGCTTCATTTTGAATGCTCTCAAGCCTGTTCATATCACTTTGGGGGTAGGTACACAGAACTGGTGCGGCATAGTCTATGACGGAGCGCACATAGACTGTGTACATCATTTTAAGCACGGCAATAGAGGCTCCATGTCCATTCCAGGTCATAGCTTTCAGTGCCCTGAGTCGACTTTTGCATGTTCCTATGAGTTGATTGAGCTCCTCTTTCTTCCCCTTGTTAGAGCCGACAGTGACGCCCAGGTACCGATAGTGGTCAACCCATTCAAGTGTTACACCATTAATTTCCAGTTCTTCATTTACTCTCCGCTTGTGATGGGAGTATGCCTTCGTCTTGTTTGTGGAGAGAGCGAAACCGAGCTCAATACATTTCCTCCCGAGGAGTTCAATGGACTGTTCAATTTTTCCCAAGGTTGGAGCTTGTATTAGAACATCATCTGCATATCCCACTTGTTGTGTTCCTTCCGGAAAATCAATATTTGCAATAAGTACATTGAATAGTGTAGGGCTTAAGACTCCTCCTTGGGGGGTTCCAAGTTCCATATTCATTGTTCTGGAGACTGCTCCATTGAAGCAAACCTTGGCACTCCTCCCTGTGAGGTAGTCTTCAACCCATTTCATGAGTCTTCCCTTGACACCCATGCATGCAAGCTCGTCCAGGATCGCAATCCCCTGTGCTTTGTCGAAGGCTCCTTTGATGTTAACAAATACAGAGTACTTAGCCGTGTCATTAGCCAAGTAATTAACTATACAATTTGCTGTGCTCCGTCCTTTAACAAATCCATTGACCCCCTCCCCTAACCTGCCTATTTTGTGCAACAGTCGGTTTAGAATGATCCTTTCAAGCATCTTGCAAGTGCATGACACGAGACTGATAGGTCTGTAATTACCAGGGTCATTGGGCTTCGGTATGGGAACAATTATTGCGTGTTTCCATTGTGTGGGCAGCACTCCTCTTAAGAATGACTTGTTAAACAGGTGGAGTAGTGGATTCCCAGACACTTCACACAGTGCATTGAGTATGTCGTAGGTGACGCCATCTTCACCAGGTGCTGTACTTTTACCCCTTTTCATAGTGCCCCTTACTTCTTGGGCTGTGATTGGTTCCCCATATTCGTCATAATAATATAATAATATAATAATAATAATAATAATAATTTTTATTTAGGTAAGGTACATACATAAAGAGATTTTACAAAGTTTGTTGGCTTAATAGATAGAGCTAGTACATACAATGCCTAAAGCCACTATTACGCAAAGCGTTTCGGGCAGGAAAAACATTAATGACTAAAGCTTAAAACTAATGGGTAAAAAGAATAAAATGTGTTGAGAACAAATAAAAATAGAGGTAAAAGAGGGGGGAACATAACTAGACAGTGCTCTTGTTATCCTAATTCTTCTGTCATCATATCGCAGGAGCTGTTCCCTGCTGATTTCTGCAGGGAAAGAGGAGGATGCTGCATCACTCCACTTGTGAATTAGTTCCTCGGCCTTGCCCTGGGGGTCTTTGTGAGCCGCCGGCCGGGTTCTGCCCCCTCCTCCCCCCTTAGCTATCTGAATTTTTGCCCACACTTGTCTTGCAGATGTTTCCCGTCCAATAGAGCTAGTGAACTCAAGCCATTGTCTTTCCCACTCTTTAATCTTCTCTTCCCTGGCTACTTGACACACAGTTTTAAACAACTCTTGGTTACTTTCAGTGGGATGTCTCCGGTACTCTCTACTCATATATCTTACATTTGCGTTAAGTATCTTTATTTAATCGTTCTCATACCATTTTATTTTCTTCCTCTGAGGGTTACTTCGCCCAGGCGTACGGCGGGAACTCTGAGATCACCAAACTTCATGTGTGCCTCTTCACGCACCTTCACGATGTTTCTCCTATTTTGACTACTGGTGATTCTCATGTATTGCACTCTCGAGATAAGTAATTGATAGATGAGGCTTACTGTGTCATGTTTTAATAGTGATATACATAATAATATCCACAATATCATATGCATTAACCTTCCAGTGTCTTGTTAAATATTGGAGTTGATAGTCATTCAACTCACACACTTCCCTGAGTCATTTTCAACATTTCTTGCTTCTCACAGTAATTTCATTGAGTATTAATTGTGCTACTAGAGAGTTATTAGTAAATTAAAAGTTCAGAGAAGTAAGAAATAATTGTTTTAGTAGCAGTTGAGGATTTGCACAATATACAAGCGATGAGTCACACTAACGTGGCTAAAGTATGTTGACCAGACCACACACTAGAAGGTGAAGGGACGACGACGTTCCGGTCCTTCCTGGACCATTCTCAAGTCAATTTCAAGTTTGCACAATATATTTTTTTTTATTTCTCCAGACCTTAATTTGAAATTTATTCCTTCAGTATTGAAGAATTTCTCATTTTCTAAACCCATATTTCCTGCATTGCCACTTGTTGTGTTTAATTATTTTTAATCAAAACTGCAATTGCATTTTCCCGCTTTATAATTTAATTTGCAGTGCTTAGCCTGGTTTAATTAATTTATATAACTCTAATTCCAGCCGTATCCATACCAGATTGCTAATTTAATTCGCAATTTTGCTTGTTTTTAATTATTTTGTTGCCTAGTACAATTTTTTTTTTTGCCATTTCCTTACTTTAGCCAAGTTTAATATTTTTTTAGTGTTTTATTTTTGTGTATTTTATTTTTGATGCCTGGTGCACTTAATTTTAATTTGTGTTCAAACATTACTTCAACGACAGTGACAATGCCTACCACTGTTGCAAGTACTTCTGACTCCAATGGAGCAATTACTTGTACTACTGTACACAAGTCAGTTCAGGAAATGACTATTCCACTTTTTGTTGCCGAATCCCGCTTGTTAGAGTCCTGGTTTAGCAGGATGAGGCCAATACCAATGCCCGTTTTTCTGAGCCTACTGATGCCTAATACCTGATGATTGCTCGGTCAGCTGTTGGCACAACCAAAGGTGATGAACGTTTTCTGGTAGACGAGAAAGCCATTGTTAGTCTCAGTCTTGGTCTGAATTTATGGATTCCTTTCGCCGGTGCTTTGTTAACAAAGGAGACCTCGACCCCGTGTAGGTTAGTCAAGAAAATCGCCAATGCCACCATGCAGCCTCGTGAATCGTTTAATGCATTTACTAGCCGTCTCGATCAGTAGCCTTAATGACTGCTATGATTAGTTCATTATGGGTGGATAAAGACAAAACACTGACCCCAGATTCTATGGCCAAAATGATAGCATTTGGGACTTTAATGCATTTTGACCCGGAGCATACTAAACCCATCATCGAACAGCAAAATTTTGGAGTTCAGCATGAAATTGGTGAAATGTTTGAGGCTATTAACAATGCCGCCAATAAACTAGCTCCCCGAAGTGCTCAACTGTTGCCATCCTCTGACACTGTGAATGTAGTAACAAGCTCTCAGCATCCTCCGATGAACTCTCAAAACTCTTTGTCGCAGAACCGCACCCATGGTCATAGCCCGCAGTCAAATTCTCCTCCTCATAAGTTGCCAAGATGCCATAGCCCACAACCATCCATTCCCTCATGTTGGCATTGTGGTAAGACTAACCACCTCGCAAGGGACTGTTAGTCCGCTCCTAGATCATCACCCCCTAGACAATTCTCTCGGTCTCCTCGTAAATCTAATAATTCTAGGCTCCAATAATGCAGATACCTTAAACAAGTTGGTCACCACACTGCGGATTGTAAAGCTAGGCAAAGGACATCCCCACCTCGTAACTCCCACGGTCAGTATTGGCGAGGCGCAGTGTCCGAGACATTATCAGAACTCATGTAATTACAACTCCCAGTCCAGCCATAATACAACATCCAATTATAATACTCGATCACAGAATGCTGGAGTTCGGAATGTTCACTCCATGTCATTGGGAAACCCCCAAAGCCATCTGCGAACCAATTCAAGTTAGCCAGTCCTACTCTGTGTACTCAGTACCTACCCAAAATAGATTTGGAGACGTCACAGAAGAGGACATTGACTCTCGACCAGTTGTAGATGTTGACGGAACCACAGGGAATTTGACCCAGACGAGACGCAGACTTCCTAGGCAACATAAATCACAAGTAGTAACTTGTCCATTCTCAAGTGATGGTCCTCTTGTCTCAGCCATTGTACAAAGTAGAATTTTAAAAGTTTGGTGCAAAAAAAAAAACTCGGGTGCAAAAATTAATATTAATCATCTTGAGATGATTTCGGGGCTTTTTAGTGTCCCCACGGCCCGGTCCTTGACCAGGCCTCCACCCCCAGGAAGCAGCCCGTTACAGCTGACAAACACCCAGGTTCCTATTTTACTGCTAGGTAACAGGGGCATAGGGTGAAAGAAACTCTGCCCATTGTTTCTCGCCGGCGCCAGGGATCGAACCCGGGACCACAGGATCACAAGTCCAGCGTGCTGTCTGCTCGGCCGACCGGCTCCCGATATGGCAAGTAAGCACTCTACTCCAGTAAGAAAGTCACCCATACCTTTTCTAAGTGGTGTTTCAGAAAATACAGTAAAAGTTCAGGGGGAAATTGACCTCCCATTCAAGTTAGATGACATCACACTGCCTATAACATGTTTAGTTGTTGACTATATCCATTTTCCTGGTGACATTCTTCTAGGTTTGTAAAGCATGATTGATATGAACATCGCATTGTTTCCCCATCGTTGGAATATTAGTATCAAAGATCACATCATACCCTTGTGCAACATGTATAGACTGCGCCATGAGTTCAACGTTCAATCCGACAACGTTAATTTTGTCAAGGCCAGACTTGCTAGCGTAGGTTTGTCATATCCTTGTCGCCGTAGCATACCCGAGAATACAGGGACTCAATTGAAGCATTGTAGTTGTACAGTTGTTAAGGAGAGTGAGTATCGAGACCTTCTGGAGGGGGGGACGCCTTAACGGATTCTCATTGTCTTGCTCGCCTGGCAGCTTCCATCTCTGAAGTCAGTGGTTCAATAGCTACTGACACTGTGCTGCACTCTCATTCTCTCACCAGAGTAAGAGTTAATGTTCAGGGAGTGCCTGAGTTATTGGGTGTTATTGCAGAAGGTGAAACATGTAAAGTGAACTGTACGTTTGTTGAACCCTCCTGGCACACAGTGCAGGATGGTACTGTTATATTGTACATTGCAAACACTCGTAATACCGACATTCATCTCCAGTCTGGCACCAATGTTGTAGATTTTGCCCATTAGTGGTTTTACTGGTGCGAGTTGTGGATGATGTCTCCATGGAACATACTGTGTGTACATTCACACCTGGAGAACAGGGATCTCAGCCAGATGTGCAAGCGCAACACCTCAGTTCTACTGATTTTCCTGACTCTGTGGTTCAGCTTTTGGAAATTTTGAACAGGAATAGAGCCGTTGTTGCTCTACCAGGAGAAAAGTTAGGTCTCACTCCTCTTATTACACATAAAATTCCCCTTGAGTAAGGAACTATGCCAATTTATGTACCAGCTTACCATCTACCACATTCACAGAGGGCAGAAGCTGATAGATTCATAGAGGAGATGTTACAGAGTGATGTAATTGAGTCTAGTAATTCTCTATGGAACGCTCCATTGATTCTTGTACCAAAGCGAGATGGTACTTGGAGACCTGTAATCGATTATCGGAAGCTTAACAGAGTAACTATACCTGATCGTTTCCCACTTCCAGTCTTAAATGATTTGTTGCAAAGTATTGGTAGAAACAAAGTATTCTCAATGTGAGATTTGTTGCAGGAATTCTGGCAAATCCCCCTTGATGAGGAAATAAACAGTTGACAGCCTTTAGTACTCCCAATGGTAATTTTAATTTCAAAAGAATGCCATTTGGTTTGTGGGGTAGTCCAATAACCTTTTTACGGCTCATGACGAATCTATTTCGTAGATTGATAGGAAGTACTCTTCTAGTTTACCTTGATGATCTCATAATCATGTCACAAGATGTTCAGACTCATTTCCAGAACCTTGAGAAAGTACTTGCAAAGCTCACAGAAGTTAATTTAAAAATAAAACTGGCAAAGTGTTTGTTTTTAAAGAAGATTAATTTCCAGGGTCATACAGTTACATCTTCAGGCATTACATTGAATGAATAAAAAATTATTGCTGCCCGTGATTTTCCAACGCCTTGTACTGCAGAAGCCGTGAGACAGTTCACAGGTCTTGAAGGATTTTATCGTTCAATTATTGCTGGATTCTCTATTATAGCCGCTCCACTTTATAAATTGCAAAGAAAAGATGAACCCTTTGTTTGGGAAGAAGCCCAGGAACATTCATTCAAAAAACTCAAGACAGCCTTGATCTCGTCACCTGTCCTTAGGTACCCAGATTTTTCTAAACCTTTTACGTTGGTTACAGATGCTAGTGACATTGGCTTAGGTGCTGCATTACTTCAAACAGAAGATCACGCAAAAGTTTATGCGTACATTATCTAAAGAAGAGAACAAATTTAGTGTAACAGAACGTGAAGCTCTAGCAGTTGTATGGGCTTTTAAACATTTCAGGGATACAATTTATAATTACCCAGTTCGTGTTCTTACAGATCACCAACCAGTGATTCCTTTGTTCAAGAATAAGAATCCTGTTGGAAAGTTTGCTAGATATTTGCTCACAATTCAAGAGTTCAGTCCCACATTTGGTTATATTCCAGGAAAGCAAAATATTGTAGCGGATGCGTTTTCTAGACAATTAGCTGCAATTCAGTAAAATTACCCAGCATTAGACGGTACAGTAGTCGAGACGGAACAGAGACAAGACCCCATATGGGCACCCATCATTAAGTTTTTAACTAAGCAAGATACTCGCCCGATTCACAAACCTCCAGTACCATTGAAAGAGTTAGTGATGTTTGACAATTTACTGTGTAGAGTAGTAAAGCTAGGGACAGCCCTGAGGAAGTGTTGTCAGGTAGTTGTTCCAGGTGTCTTGGTACCAACTGTGTTAAAGATTATTCATGATGCTCCCACAAGTGCACATCCAGGAAAGGATCGTACACTTCAGCAAGGTCGATTGAAGTATTTTTGTCCAAAAATTGCTAAAGAGATTGCTCATTATGTTGACAGATGTTTGACCTGCTTACAGCAGGTAGCAGGACCTAATCCAACTCAGGTGTACCCAACGACTAAAACTCCTTGGGAACGAGTACCAATGGATTTGTTGACAAATTTTGCGAAAACAGAAAAAGGGAACAAACACTTGCTTGTAATGGTTTATATTTTGTCACGGTTTTGCGAGCGGGTTCCTATCCCGAACAAAACAGCAGAAACTATAGCCAGTGCATTCCATGGCTAAATAATTTGTAGATATAGTATGCCTAAAGTAATCCTATCAGATAATGGTCCAGAACTCAGTAATACTGTTTACCTTGAGGTGCAGGCTGGCCTCGGGTGCTGAACTGCTTACTTTCAGATGCAGGTTGGCTGGCCTCGGGTGCTGTACTGTTTACCTTGAGATGCTGGCTGCCCTCGGGTGCTGTACTGTTTACCTTGAGCTGCTGGCTGGCCTCGGGTGCTGTACTGTTTACCTTGAGGTGCTGGCTGGCCTCGAGTGCTGTACTGTTTACCTTGAGGTGCAGGTTGGCCTCGGGTGCTGTACTGTTTACCTTGAGGTGCTGGCTGGCCTCGAGTGCTGTACTGTTTACCTTGAGGTGCTGGCTGGCCTCGAGTGCTGTACTGTTTACCTTGAGGTGCTGGCTGGCCTCGAGTGCTGTACTGTTTACCTTGAGGTGCAGGCTGGCCTCGGGTGCTGTACTGTTTACCTTGAGGTGCTGGCTGGCCTCGGGTGCTGTACTGTTTACCTTGAGGTGCTGGCTGGCCTCGGGTGTTGTACTGTTTACCTTGAGGTGCTGGCTGGCCTCGGGTGCTGTACTGTTTACCTTGAGGTGCTGGCTGGCCTCGAGTGCTGTACTGTTTACCTTGAGGTGCAGGTTGGCCTCGGGTGCTGTACTGTTTACCTTGAGGTGCTGGCTGGCCTCGAGTGCTGTACTGTTTACCTTGAGGTGCTGGCTGGCCTCGAGTGCTGTACTGTTTACCTTGAGGTGCTGGCTGGCCTCGAGTGCTGTACTGTTTACCTTGAGGTGCAGGCTGGCCTCGGGTGCTGTACTGTTTACCTTGAGGTGCTGGCTGGCCTCGGGTGCTGTACTGTTTACCTTGAGGTGCTGGCTGGCCTCGGGTGTTGTACTGTTTACCTTGAGGTGCTGGCTGGCCTCGGGTGTTGTACTGTTTACCTTGAGGTGCTGGCTGGCCTCGGGTGTTGTACTGTTTACCTTGAGGTGCTGGCTGGCCTAGAGTGCTGTACTGTTTACCTTGAGGTGCTGGCTGGCCTCGAGTGCTGTACTGTTTACCTTGAGGTTCAGGCTGGCCTCGAGTGCTGTACTGTTTACCTTGAGGTGCTGGCTGGCCTCGAGTGCTGTACTGTTTACCTTGAGGTTCAGGCTGGCCTCGGGTGCTGTACTGTTTACCTTGCGGTGCAGGCTGGCTAGCCTCGAGTGCTATACTGTTTACCTTGAGGTGCAGGCTGACCTCGAGTGCTGAACTGTTTACCTTGAGGTGCTGGCTAGCCTCGGGTGCTGAACTGTTTACCTTGAGGTGCTGGCTCGCCTCGAGTGCTGAACTGTTTAACTTGAGGTGCTGGCTAGCCTCGGGTGCTGAACTGTTTACCTTGAGGTGCTGGCTAGCCTCGGGTGCTGAACTGTTTACCTTGAGGTGCTGGCTAGCCTCGAGTGCTGAACTGTTTACCTTGAGGTGCAGGCTGGCCTCGGGTGCTGTACTGTTTACCTTAAGGTGCAGGCTGGCCTCGGGTGTTGTACTGTTTACCTTGAGGTGCTGGCTGGCCTCGAGTGCTGTACTGTTTACCTTGAGGTGCTGGCTGGCCTCGGGTGCTGAACTGTTTACCTTGAGGTGCAGGCTGGCCTCGGGTGTTGTACTGTTTACCTTGAGGTGCTGGCTGGCCTCGAGTGCTGAACTGTTTACCTTGAGGTGCTAGCTGGCCTCGGGTGCTGAACTGTTTACCTTGAGGTGCTGGCTGGCCTCGGGTGCTGAACTGTTTACCTTGAGGTGCTGGCTGGCCTCGGGTGTTGTACTGTTTACCTTGAGGTGCTGGCTGGCCTCGGGTGTTGTACTGTTTACCTTGAGGTGCTGGCTGGCCTCGAGTGCTGTACTGTTTACCTTGAGGTGCTGGCTGGCCTCGAGTGCTGTACTGTTTACCTTGAGGTGCTGGCTGGCCTCGGGTGTTGTACTGTTTACCTTGAGGTGCTAGCTGGCCTCGGGTGCTGAACTGTTTACCTTGAGGTGCTGGCTGGCCTCGGGTGCTGAACTGTTTACCTTGAGGTGCTGGCTGGCCTCGGGTGTTGTACTGTTTACCTTGAGGTGCTGGCTGGCCTCGGGTGTTGTACTGTTTACCTTGAGGTGCTGGCTGGCCTCGAGTGCTGTACTGTTTACCTTGAGGTGCTGGCTGGCCTCGAGTGCTGTACTGTTTACCTTGAGGTGCTGGCTGGCCTCGGGTGTTGTACTGTTTACCTTGAGGTGCTGGCTGGCCTCGGGTGCTGAACTGTTTACCTTGAGGTGCAGGCTGGCCTCGGGTGTTGTACTGTTTACCTTGAGGTGCTGGCTGGCCTCGAGTGCTGAACTGTTTACCTTGAGGTGCAGGCTGGCCTCGAGTGCTGAACTGTATACCTTGAGGTGCTGGCTGGCCTCGGGTGCTGAACTGTTTACCTTGAGGTGCTGGCTGGCCTCGGGTGTTGTACTGTTTACCTTGAGGTGCTGACTGGCCTCAGGTGCAGAACTGTTTACCTTGAGGTGCAGGCAGGCCTCGATTGCTGTACTGTTTACCTTGAGGTGGTTACTGGCCTCGGGTGTTGTACTGTTTACCTTGAGGTGCAGGCTGGCCTCGGGTGCTGAACTGTTTACCTTGAGGTGCTGGCTGGCCTCGGGTGCTGAACTGTTTACCTTGAGGTGCAGGCTGGCCTCGGGTGCTGAACTGTTTACCTTGAGGTGCTGGCTGGCCTCGGGTGCTGAACTGTTTACCTTGAGGTGCAGGCTGGCCTCAGGTGCTGTACTGTTTACCTTGAAGTGCTGGCTAGCCTCGGGTGCTGAACTGTTTACCTTGAGGTGCTGGCTGGCCTTGGGTGCTGAACTGTTTACCTTGAGGTGCAGGCTGGCCTCGGGTGCTGAACTGTTTACCTTGAGGTGCAGGCTGGCCTAAGGTGCTGTACTGTTTACCTTGAAGTGCTGGCTGGCCTCGGGTGCTGTACTGTTTACCTTGAGTTGCAGGCTGGCCTCGGGTACTGAACTGTTTACCTTGAGGTGGTTACTGGCCTCGGGTGCTGTACTGTTTACTTTCAGGTGCAGGCTGGCCTCGAGCGTTGTACTGTTTACCTTGAGGTGCTGGCTGGCCTCGGGTGCTGTACTGTTTACTCTGATGTGCAGGCTGGCCTCGGGCGTTGTACTGTTTACCTTGATGTGCAGGCTGGCCTCGGGTGTTGTACTGTTTACCTTGAGGTGCAGGCTGGCCTCGGGCGTTGTACTGTTTACCTTGATGTGCAGGCTGGCCTCGGGTGTTGTACTGTTTACCTTGAGGTGCCGGCTGGCCTCGGGCGTTGTACTGTTTACCTTGAGGTGCTGGCTGGCCTCGGGTGCTGTACTGTTTACCTTGCGGTGCAGGCTGGCTAGCCTCGAGTGCTATACTGTTTACCTTGAGGTGCAGGCTGACCTCGAGTGCTGAACTGTTTACCTTGAGGTGCTGGCTAGCCTCGGGTGCTGAACTGTTTACCTTGAGGTGCTGGCTCGCCTCGAGTGCTGAACTGTTTAACTTGAGGTGCTGGCTAGCCTCGGGTGCTGAACTGTTTACCTTGAGGTGCTGGCTAGCCTCGGGTGCTGAACTGTTTACCTTGAGGTGCTGGCTAGCCTCGAGTGCTGAACTGTTTACCTTGAGGTGCAGGCTGGCCTCGGGTGCTGTACTGTTTACCTTAAGGTGCAGGCTGGCCTCGGGTGTTGTACTGTTTACCTTGAGGTGCTGGCTGGCCTCGAGTGCTGTACTGTTTACCTTGAGGTGCTGGCTGGCCTCGGGTGCTGAACTGTTTACCTTGAGGTGCAGGCTGGCCTCGGGTGTTGTACTGTTTACCTTGAGGTGCTGGCTGGCCTCGAGTGCTGAACTGTTTACCTTGAGGTGCTAGCTGGCCTCGGGTGCTGAACTGTTTACCTTGAGGTGCTGGCTGGCCTCGGGTGCTGAACTGTTTACCTTGAGGTGCTGGCTGGCCTCGGGTGTTGTACTGTTTACCTTGAGGTGCTGGCTGGCCTCGGGTGTTGTACTGTTTACCTTGAGGTGCTGGCTGGCCTCGAGTGCTGTACTGTTTACCTTGAGGTGCTGGCTGGCCTCGAGTGCTGTACTGTTTACCTTGAGGTGCTGGCTGGCCTCGGGTGTTGTACTGTTTACCTTGAGGTGCTAGCTGGCCTCGGGTGCTGAACTGTTTACCTTGAGGTGCTGGCTGGCCTCGGGTGCTGAACTGTTTACCTTGAGGTGCTGGCTGGCCTCGGGTGTTGTACTGTTTACCTTGAGGTGCTGGCTGGCCTCGGGTGTTGTACTGTTTACCTTGAGGTGCTGGCTGGCCTCGAGTGCTGTACTGTTTACCTTGAGGTGCTGGCTGGCCTCGAGTGCTGTACTGTTTACCTTGAGGTGCTGGCTGGCCTCGGGTGTTGTACTGTTTACCTTGAGGTGCTGGCTGGCCTCGGGTGCTGAACTGTTTACCTTGAGGTGCAGGCTGGCCTCGGGTGTTGTACTGTTTACCTTGAGGTGCTGGCTGGCCTCGAGTGCTGAACTGTTTACCTTGAGGTGCAGGCTGGCCTCGAGTGCTGAACTGTATACCTTGAGGTGCTGGCTGGCCTCGGGTGCTGAACTGTTTACCTTGAGGTGCTGGCTGGCCTCGGGTGTTGTACTGTTTACCTTGAGGTGCTGACTGGCCTCAGGTGCAGAACTGTTTACCTTGAGGTGCAGGCAGGCCTCGATTGCTGTACTGTTTACCTTGAGGTGGTTACTGGCCTCGGGTGTTGTACTGTTTACCTTGAGGTGCAGGCTGGCCTCGGGTGCTGAACTGTTTACCTTGAGGTGCTGGCTGGCCTCGGGTGCTGAACTGTTTACCTTGAGGTGCAGGCTGGCCTCGGGTGCTGAACTGTTTACCTTGAGGTGCTGGCTGGCCTCGGGTGCTGAACTGTTTACCTTGAGGTGCAGGCTGGCCTCAGGTGCTGTACTGTTTACCTTGAAGTGCTGGCTAGCCTCGGGTGCTGAACTGTTTACCTTGAGGTGCTGGCTGGCCTTGGGTGCTGAACTGTTTACCTTGAGGTGCAGGCTGGCCTCGGGTGCTGAACTGTTTACCTTGAGGTGCAGGCTGGCCTAAGGTGCTGTACTGTTTACCTTGAAGTGCTGGCTGGCCTCGGGTGCTGTACTGTTTACCTTGAGTTGCAGGCTGGCCTCGGGTACTGAACTGTTTACCTTGAGGTGGTTACTGGCCTCGGGTGCTGTACTGTTTACTTTCAGGTGCAGGCTGGCCTCGAGCGTTGTACTGTTTACCTTGAGGTGCTGGCTGGCCTCGGGTGCTGTACTGTTTACTCTGATGTGCAGGCTGGCCTCGGGCGTTGTACTGTTTACCTTGATGTGCAGGCTGGCCTCGGGTGTTGTACTGTTTACCTTGAGGTGCAGGCTGGCCTCGGGCGTTGTACTGTTTACCTTGATGTGCAGGCTGGCCTCGGGTGTTGTACTGTTTACCTTGAGGTGCCGGCTGGCCTCGGGCGTTGTACTGTTTACCTTGAGGTGCTGGCTGGCCTCGGGTGCTGTACTGTTTACTTTGATGTGCTGGCTGGCCTCGGGTGCTGTACTGTTTACCTTGAGGTGCAGGCTGGCCTCGGGTGTTGTACTGTTTACCTTGAGGTGCAGGCTGGCCTCGGGCGTTGTACTGTTTACCTTGAGGTGCTGGCTGGCCTCGGGTGCTGTACTGTTTACCTTGAGGTGCAGGCTGGCCTCGGGCGTTGTACTGCTTACCTTGAGGTGCTGGCTGGCCTCGGGTGCTGTACTGTTTACTTTGATGTGCTGGCTGGCCTCGGGTGCTGTACTGTTTACCTTGAGGTGCAGGCTGGCCTCGGGTGTTGTACTGTTTACCTTGAGGTGCTGGCTGGCCTCGGGTGTTGTACTGTTTACCTTGAGGTGCAGGCTGGCCTCGGGTGTTGTACTGTTTACCTTGAGGTGCTGGCTGGCCTCGGGCGTTGTACTGTTTACCTTGAGGTGCTGGCTGGCCTCGGGTGCTGTACTGTTTACCTTGAGGTGCAGGCTGGCCTCGGGCGTTGTACTGTTTACCTTGAGGTGCTGGCTGGCCTCGGGTGCTGTACTGTTTACTTTGATGTGCTGGCTGGCCTCGGGTGTTGTACTGTTTACCTTGAGGTGCTGGCTGGCCTCGGGTGCTGTACTGTTTACCTTGAGGTGCAGGCTGGCCTCGGGTGTTGTACTGTTTACCTTGAGGTGCTGGCTGGCCTCGGGTGTTGTACTGTTTACCTTGAGGTGCAGGCTGGCCTCGGGTGTTGTACTGTTTACCTTGAGGTGCAGGCTGGCCTCGGGTGTTGTACTGTTTACCTTGAAGTGCAGGCTGGCCTCGGGTGTTGTACTGTTTACCTTGAGGTGCTGGCTGGCCTCGGGTGTTGTACTGTTTACCTTGAGGTGCAGGCTGGCCTCGGGTGTTGTACTGTTTACCTTGAGGTGCAGGCTGGCCTCGGGCGTTGTACTGTTTACCTTGAGGTGCTGGCTGGCCTCGGGTGCTGTACTGTTTACCTTGAGGTGCAGGCTGGCCTCGGGCGTTGTACTGTTTACCTTGAGGTGCTGGCTGGCCTCGGGTGTTGTACTGTTTACCTTGAGGTGCAGGCTGGCCTCGGGTGTTGTACTGTTTACCTTGAGGTGCAGGCTGGCCTCGGGTGCTGTACTGTTTACCTTGAGGTGCAGGCTGGCCTCGGGTGTTGTACTGTTTACCTTGAGGTGCAGACTGGCCTCGGGTGCTGTACTGTTTACCTTGAGGTGCTGGCTGGCCTCGGGTGCTGTACTGTTTACCTTGAGGTGCTGGCTGGCCTCGGGTGTTGTACTGTTTACCTTGAGGTGCAGGCTGGCCTCGGGTGTTGTACTGTTTACCTTGAAGTGCAGGCTGGCCTCGGGTGCTGTACTGTTTACCTTGAGGTGCAGGCTGGCCTCGGGTGTTGTACTGTTTACCTTGAGGTGCAGGCTGGCCTCGGGTGTTGTACTGTTTACCTTGAATTACTGGCTGGCCTCGGGTGTTGTACTGTTTACCTTGAGGTGCAGGCTGGCCTCGGGTGCTGTACTGTTTACCTTGAATTACTGGCTGGCCTCAGGCGTTGTACTGTTTACCTTGAGGTGCAGGCTGGCCTCGGGTGTTGTACTGTTTACCTTGAGGTGCAGGCTGGCCTCGGGTGTTGTACTGTTTACCTTGAGGTGCAGGCTGGCCTCGGGTACTGTACTGTTTACCTTGAGGTGCAGGCTGGCCTCGAGTGCTGTACTGTTTACCTTGAGGTGCTGGCTGGCCTCGGGTGCTGTACTGTTTACCTTGAGGTGCAGGCTGGCCTCGGGTGCTGTACTGTTTATCTTGAGGTGCTGGCTGGCCTCGGGTGCTGTACTGTTTACCTTGAGGTGCAGGCTGGCCTCGAGTGCTGTACTGTTTACCTTGAGGTGCTGGCTGGCCTCGAGTGCTGTACTGTTTACCTTGAGGTGCAGGCTGGCCTCGGGTGCTGTACTGTTTATCTTGAGGTGCAGGCTGGCCTCGGGTGCTGTACTGTTTACCTTGAGGTGCTGGCTGGCCTCGGGTGCTGTACTGTTTATCTTGAGGTGCAGGCTGGCCTCGGGTGCTGTACTGTTTATCTTGAGGTGCAGGCTGGCCTCGAGTGCTGAACTGTTTACCTTGAGGTGCTGGCTGGCCTCGGGTGCTGTACTGTTTATCTTGAGGTGCAGGCTGGCCTCGGGTGCTGTACTGTTTATCTTGAGGTTCTGGCTGGCCTCGGGTGTTGTACTGTTTACCTTGAGGTGCTGGCTGGCCTCGGGTGTTGTACTGTTTACCTTGAGGTGCAGGCTGGCCTCGGGTGCTGTACTGTTTACCTTGAGGTGCTGGCTGGCCTCGGGTGTTGTACTGTTTACCTTGAGGTGCTGGCTGGCCTCGGGTGCTGTACTGTTTACCTTGAGGTGCTGGCTGGCCTCGGGTGCTGTACTGTTTACCTTGAGGTGCAGGCTGGCCTCGGGTGCTGTACTGTTTACCTTGAGGTGCTGGCTGGCCTCGGGTGCTGTACTGTTTACCTTGATGTGCAGGCTGGCCTCGGGTGCTGTACTGTTTACCTTGAGGTGCAGGCTGGCCTCGGGTGCTGTACTGTTTACCTTGAGGTGCAGGCTGGCCTCGGGTGCTGTACTGTTTACCTTGAGGTGCAGGCTGGCCTCGGGTGCTGTACTGTTTACCTTGAGGTGCTGGCTGGCCTCGGGTGCTGTACTGTTTACCTTTAGGTGCAGGCTGGCCTCGGGTGCTGTACTGTTTACCTTGAGGTGCTGGCTGGCCTCGGGTGCTGTACTGTTTACCTTGAGGTGCTGGCTGGCCTCGGGTGTTGTACTGTTTACCTTGAGGTGCTGGCTGGCCTCGGGTGTTGTACTGTTTACCTTGAGGTGCAGGCTGGCCTCGGGTGCTGTACTGTTTACCTTGAGGTGCAGGCTGGCCTCGGGTGTTGTACTGTTTACCTTGAGGTGCTGGCTGGCCTCGGGTGTTGTACTGTTTACCTTGAGGTGCAGGCTGGCCTCGGGTGCTGTACTGTTTACCTTGAGGTGCTGGCTGGCCTCGGGTGTTGTACTGTTTACCTTGAGGTGCTGGCTGGCCTCGGGTGCTGTACTGTTTACCTTGAGGTGCTGGCTGGCCTCGGGTGCTGTACTGTTTACCTTGAGCTGCAGGCTGGCCTCGGGTGCTGAACTGTTTACCTTGAGGTGCAGGTAACGGCGGCGAACATTCCCTCTTGGTCGACATATTTCTTGTCCTGGTTAGATCCTCCTTCTCGGTCCTGTTGGAACAGGAAAGTTTAGGATCACGACGGTGTCACCTGGCTGTGGTCATAGTGTCACCTGGCTGTGGTCACGGTGTCACCTGGCTGTGGTCATAGTGTCACCTGGCTGTGGTCACAGTGTCACCTGGCTGTGGTCACGGTGTCACCTGGCTGTGGTCACAGTGTCACCTGGCTGTGGTCACGGTGTCACCTGGCTGTGGTCACAGTGTCACCTGGCTGTGGTCACAGTGTCACCTGGCTGTGGTCACAGTGTCACCTGGCTGTGGTCACAGTGTCACCTGGCTGTGGTCACTGTGTCACCTGGCTGTGGTCACAGTGTCACCTGGCTGTGGTCACAGTGCCACCTGGCTGTGGTCACGGTGTCACCTGGCTGTGGTCACGGTGTCACCTGGCTGTGGTCACGGTGTCACCTGGCTGTGGTCACGGTGTCACCTGTCTGTGGTCACGGTGTCACCTGGCTGTGGTCACGGTGTCACCTGTCTGTGGTCACGGTGTCACCTGGCTGTGGTCACGGTGTCACCTGTCTGTGGTCACGATGGAGCGTAGTACTGTGCTGGAATGTACTACTGTGTTGGTGTGTACTACTGTGTTTTTGTGCACTACTGTGCTGGTATATACTACTGTGCTGGTGTGTACTAGTGTGCTGCGGTGTACTACTGTGCTGGTGTGCACTACTGAATTTGTGTGTACTACTGTGCTGGAATAGTCAACAGTTAAACACCAGTGTAACTGTTGGCTATGCCAGTAACACAAGTGTAACTGTTGACTATGCCAGTAACACAAGTGTAACTGTTGGCTATGCCAGTAACACCAGTGTAACTGTTGGCTATGCCAGTAACACCAGTGTAACTGTTGGCTATGCCAGTAACACAAGTGTAACTGTTGGCTATGCCAGTAACACCAGTGTAACTGTTGGCTATGCCAGCAACACAAGTGTAACTGTTGGCTATGCCAGTAACACAAGTGTAACTGTTGGCTATGCCGGTAACACAAGTGTAACTGTTGGCCATGCCAGTAACACAAGTGTAACTGTTGGCTATGCCAGTAACACAAGTGTAACTGTTGGCTATGCCAGTAACACAAGCGTAACTGTTGGCTATGCCGGTAACACAAGTGTAACTGTTGGCTATGCCAGTAACACAAGTGTAACTGTTGACTATGCCAGTAACACAAGTGTAACTGTTGGCTATGCCAGTAACACAAGTGTAACTGTTGGCTATGCCAGTAACACAAGTGTAACTGTTGGCTATGCCAGTAACACAAGTGTAACTGTTGACTATGCCAGTAACACAAGTGTAACTGTTGGCTATGCCAGTAACACAAGTGTAACTGTTGACTATGCCAGTAACACAAGTGTAACTGTTGGCTATGCCAGTAACACAAGTGTAACTGTTGGCTATGCCAGTAACACAAGTGTAACTGTTGGCTATGCCGGTAACACAAGTGTAACTGTTGGCTATGCCAGTAACACAAGTGTAACTGTTGACTATGCCAGTAACACAAGTGTAACTGTTGGCTATGCCGGTAACACAAGTGTAACTGTTGGCTATGCCAGTAACACAAGTGTAACTGTTGGCTATGCCGGTAACACAAGTGTAACTGTTGGCTATGCCAGTAACACAAGTGTAACTGTTGACTATGCCAGTAACACAAGTGTAACTGTTGGCTATGCCAGTAACACAAGTGTAACTGTTGGCTATGCCAGTAACACAAGTGTAACTGTTGGCTATGCCGGTAACACAAGTGTAACTGTTGGCTATGCCGGTAACACAAGTGTAACTGTTGGCTATGCCAGTAACACAAGTGTAACTGTTGGCTATGCCGGTAACACAAGTGTAACTGTTGACTATGCCAGTAACACCAGTGTAAGTGTTGACTATGCCAGTAACACCAGTGTAACTGTTGACTATGCCAGTAACACCAGTGTAAGTGTTGGCTATGCCAGTAACACCAGTGTAACTGTTGACTATGCCAGTAACACAAGTGTAACTGTTGGCTATGCCAGTAACACAAGTGTAACTGTTGGCTATGCCAGTAACACAAGTGTAACTGTTGGCTATGCCAGTAACACAAGTGTAACTGTTGGCTATGCCAGTAACACAAGTGTAACTGTTGGCTATGCCAGTAACACAAGTGTAACTGTTGGCTATGCCAGTAACACAAGTGTAACTGTTGGCTATGCCAGTAACACAAGTGTAATTGTTGGCTATGCCAGTAACACAAGTGTAACTGTTGGCTATGCCAGTAACACAAGTGTAACTGTTGGCTATGCCAGTAACACAAGTGTAACTGTTGGCTATGCCAGTAACACAAGTGTAACTGTTGGCTATGCCAGTAACACAAGTGTAACTGTTGGCTATGCCAGTAACACAAGTGTAACTGTTGGCTATGCCAGTAACACAAGTGTAACTGTTGGCTATGCCAGTAACACAAGTGTAACTGTTGGCTATGCCAGTAACACAAGTGTAACTGTTGGCTATGCCAGTAACACAAGTGTAACTGTTGACTATGCCAGTAACACAAGTGTAACTGTTGACTATGCCAGTAACACAAGTGTAACTGTTGACTATGCCAGTAACACAAGTGTAACTGTTGACTATGCCAGTAACACAAGTGTAACTGTTGGCTATGCCAGTAACACAAGTGTAACTGTTGGCTAAGCCAGTAACACAAGTGTAACTGTTGACTATGCCAGTAACACAAGTGTAACTGTTGGCTATGCCAGTAACACAAGTGTAACTGTTGGCTAAGCCAGTAACACCAGTGTAACTGTTGGCTATGCCAGTAACACAAGTGTAACTGTTGACTATGCCAGTAACACAAGTGTAACTGTTGACTATGCCAGTAACACAAGTGTAACTGTTGACTATGCCAGTAACACAAGTGTAACTGTTGGCTAAGTCAGTAACACAAGTGTAACTGTTGGCTATGCCAGTAACAGTCAAGATTAGTACATCTGTCGACTGTTGAATTACCTGGACCTTCCTCCTCTTATAACTGTCTGTAAATAACTTACAGTCAAGCTGTAACGTAACTTATACTGACATTTTATTCATGTCAGGACCCCTTCCTGGACCCCTTGTTAAGCTCATGGTAGATCCCAGTACTGGCAGTTACAGTACTGGCAGTTACAGTACTGGCAGTTACAGTACTGGCAGTTACAGTACTGGCAGTTACAGTACTGGCAGTTACAGTACTGGTAGTTACAGTACTGGTAGTTACAGTACTGGCAGTTACAGTACTGGCAGTTACAGTACTGGTAGTTACAGTACTGGCAGTTACAGTACTGGCAGTTACAGTACTGGTAGTTACAGTACTGGCAGTTACAGTACTGGCAGTTACAGTACTGGCAGTTACAGTACTGGCAGTTACAGTACTGGTAGTTACAGTACTGGCAGTTACAGTACTGGCAGTTACAGTACTGGTAGTTACAGTACTGGCAGTTACAGTACTGGCAGTTACAGTACTGGCAGTTACAGTACTGGCAGTTACAGTACTGGTGGTTACAGTACTGGCAGTTACAGTACTGGCAGTTACAGTACTGGCAGTTACAGTACTGGCAGTTACAGTACTGGCAGTTACAGTACTGGCAGTTACAGTACTGACAGTTGCAGTACTGGTAGTTACAGTACTGGTAGTTACAGTACTGGTAGTTACAGTACTGGTAGTTACAGTACTGACAGTTGCAGTACTGGTAGTTACAGTACTGGTAGTTCCAGTACTGGTAGTTACAGTACTGACAGTTACAGTACTGGCAGTTACAGTACTGGCAGTTACAGTACTGACAGTTGCAGTACTGGTAGTTACAGTACTGACAGTTACAGTACTGACAGTTGCAGTACTGGTAGTTGCACTACTGGCAGTTACAGTACTGACAGTTACAGTACTGGCAGTTACAGTACTGGCAGTTACAGTACTGGTAGTTACAGTACTGGCAGTTACAGTACTGGTAGTTACAGTACTGGTAGTTACAGTACTGGTAGTTGCAGTACTGGCAGTTGCAGTACTGGCAGTTACAGTACTGGTAGTTACAGTACTGGTAGTTGCAGTACTGGTAGTTACAGTACTGGTAGTTACAGTACTGGTAGTTGCAGTACTGGTAGTTGCAGTACTGGCAGTTACAGTACTGGTAGTTACAGTACTGGTAGTTGCAGTACTGGTAGTTACAGTACTGGCAGTTACAGTACTGGTAGTTACAGTACTGGTAGTTACAGTACTGGTAGTTGCAGTACTGGTAGTTGCAGTACTGGTAGTTACAGTACTGGTAGTTACAGTACTGGTAGTTGCAGTACTGGTAGTTACAGTACTGACAGTTACAGTACTGGTAGTTACAGTACTGGTAGTTGCAGTACTGGTAGTTACAGTACTGACAGTTACAGTACTGGTAGTTACAGTACTGACAGTTACAGTACTGGTAGTTACAGTACTGGTAGTTGCAGTACTGGTAGTTACAGTACTGGTAGTTACAGTACTGGTAGTTACAGTACTGACAGTTACAGTACTGGTAGTTACAGTACTGGTAGTTACAGTACTGGTAGTTGCAGTACTGGTAGTTGCAGTACTGGTAGTTACAGTACTGGCAGTTACAGTACTGACAGTTACAGTACTGGTAGTTACAGTACTGGTAGTTACAGTACTGGTAGTTACAGTACTGGTAGTTGCAGTACTGGTAGTTACAGTACTGGTAGTTACAGTACTGGTAGTTACAGTACTGACAGTTACAGTACTGCTAGTTACAGTACTGGTAGTTACAGTACTGACAGTTACAGTACTGGTAGTTACAGTACTGGTAGTTACAGTACTGGTAGTTACAGTACTGGTAGTTACAGTACTGGTAGTTACAGTACTGACAGTTACAGTACTGGTAGTTACAGTACTGGTAGTTACAGTACTGGTAGTTACAGTACTGGTAGTTACAGTACTGGTAGTTACAGTACTGGTAGTTGCAGTACTGGTAGTTACAGTACTGGTAGTTACAGTACTGGTAGTTACAGTACTGACAGTTACAGTACTGGTAGTTACAGTACTGGTAGTTACAGTACTGACAGTTACAGTACTGGTAGTTACAGTACTGGTAGTTACAGTACTGGTAGTTGCAGTACTGGTAGTTACAGTACTGGTAGTTACAGTACTGGTAGTTACAGTACTGACAGTTACAGTACTGGTAGTTACAGTACTGGTAGTTACAGTACTGGTAGTTGCAGTACTGGTAGTTACAGTACTGGTAGTTACAGTACTGGTAGTTACAGTACTGACAGTTACAGTACTGGTAGTTACAGTACTGGTAGTTACAGTACTGGTAGTTATAGTACTGGTAGTTATAGTACTGGTAGTTGCAGTACTGGTAGTTACAGTACTGGTAGTTACAGTACTGGTAGTTACAGTACTGACAGTTACAGTACTGGTAGTTACAGTACTGGTAGTTACAGTACTGACAGTTACAGTACTGGTAGTTACAGTACTGGTAGTTACAGTACTGGTAGTTGCAGTACTGGTAGTTACAGTACTGGTAGTTACAGTACTGGTAGTTACAGTACTGACAGTTACAGTACTGGTAGTTACAGTACTGGTAGTTACAGTACTGGTAGTTACAGTACTGGTAGTTGCAGTACTGGTAGTTGCAGTACTGGTAGTTACAGTACTGACAGTTACAGTACTGACAGTTACAGTACTGGTAGTTACAGTACTGGTAGTTGCAGTACTGGTAGTTACAGTACTGACAGTTACAGTACTGACAGTTACAGGACTGGTAGTTGCAGTACTGGTAGTTACAGTACTGGTAGTTACAGTACTGGTAGTTGCAGTACTGGTAGTTACAGTACTGGTAGTTACAGTACTGGTAGTTACAGTACTGGTAGTTACAGTACTGACAGTTACAGTACTGGTAGTTGCAGTACTGGTAGTTACAGTACTGGTAGTTACAGTACTGGTAGTTGCAGTACTGGTAGTTACAGTACTGGTAGTTACAGTACTGGTAGTTACAGTACTGGTAGTTACAGTACTGGTAGTTACAGTACTGGTAGTTACAGTACTGGTAGTTGCAGTACTGGTAGTTACAGTACTGGTAGTTACAGTACTGGTAGTTACAGTACTGACAGTTACAGTACTAGTAGTTACAGTACTGGTAGTTGCAGTACTGGTAGTTGCAGTACTGGTAGTTACAGTACTGGTAGTTACAGTACTGACAGTTACAGTACTAGTAGTTACAGTACTGGTAGTTACAGTACTGGTAGTTACAGTACTGGTAGTTACAGTACTGGTAGTTACAGTACTGGTAGTTGCAGTACTGGCAGTTACAGTACTGGTAGTTACAGTACTGGTAGTTACAGTACTGGTAGTTGCAGTACTGGCAGTTACAGTACTGGCAGTTACAGTACTGGCAGTTACAGTACTGGTAGTTACAGTACTGGCAGTTACAGTACTGGCAGTTACAGTACTGGCAGTTACAGTACTGGTAGTTACAGTAATGGCAGTTACAGTACTGGTAGTTACAGTACTGGCTACTGTACAGTACTGCAACTACCAGTACTGTAACTACCAGTACTGTAACTACCAGTACTGTAACTACCAGTGCTGTAACTGCCAGTACTGGTAGTTGCAGTACTGGTAGTTACAGTACTGGTAGTTACAGTACTGGTAGTTACAGTACTGGTAGTTACAGTACTGGTAGTTGCAGTACTGGTAGTTGCAGTACTGGTAGTTACAGTACTGGTAGTTACAGTACTGACAGTTACAGTACTAGTAGTTACAGTACTGACAGTTACAGTACTAGTAGTTACAGTACTGGTAGTTACAGTACTGGTAGTTGCAGTACTGGTAGTTACAGTACTGGTAGTTACAGTACTGACAGTTACAGTACTAGTAGTTACAGTACTGGTAGTTACAGTACTGGTAGTTACAGTACTGGTAGTTACAGTACTGGTAGTTACAGTACTGGTAGTTGCAGTACTGGCAGTTACAGTACTGGTAGTTACAGTACTGGCAGTTACAGTACTGGTAGTTACAGTACTGGTAGTTACAGTACTGGTAGTTACAGTACTGGTAGTTACAGTACTGGTAGTTGCAGTACTGGCAGTTACAGGACTGGCAGTTACAGTACTGGCAGTTACAGTACTGGTAGTTACAGTACTGGCAGTTACAGTACTGGCAGTTACAGTACTGGCAGTTACAGTACTGGCAGTTACAGTACTGGTAGTTACAGTACTGGCAGTTACAGTACTGGTAGTTACAGTACTGGCTACTGTACAGTACTGCAACTACCAGTACTGTAACTACCAGTACTGTAACTACCAGTACTGTAACTACCAGTACTGTAACTGCCAGTACTGGTAGTTGCAGTACTGGTAGTTACAGTACTGGTAGTTACAGTACTGGTAGTTACAGTACTGGCAGTTACAGTATTGTAGTTACAGTACTGGTAGTTACAGTACTGGTAGTTACAGTTCTGGTAGTTACAGTACTGCTAGTTGCAGTACTGGTAGTTGCAGTACTGGTAGTTACAGTACTGGCAGTTACAGTACTGGTAGTTACAGTACTGGTAGTTACAGTACTGGTAGTTACAGTACTGGTAGTTGCAGTACTGGCAGTTACAGTACTGGCAGTTACAGTACTGGCAGTTACAGTACTGGTAGTTACAGTACTGGTAGTTACAGTACTGGTAGTTACAGTACTGGTAGTTGTAATGCTACCACTCACAGGACAAATATGTGGACGCACAGGACTAGTATGTAGGCTCACAGTATGAGTATGTAGGCTCACAGTATGAGTATGTAGACTCACAGTATGAGTATGTAGGCTCACAGTATGAGTATGTAGGCTCACAGTATGAGTATGTAGACTCACAGTATGAGTATGTAGGCTCACAGTGTGAGTATGTAGGCTCACAGTATGAGTATGTAGGCTCACAGTATGAGTATGTAGACTCACAGTATGAGTATGTAGGCTCACAGTATGAGTATGTAGGCTCACAGTATGAGTATGTAGACTCACAGTATGAGTATGTAGACTAGCTCACAGTATGAGTATGTAGGCTCACAGTATGAGTATGTAGGCTCACAGTATGAGTATGTCGGCTCACAGTATGAGTATGTAGACTCACAGTATGAGTATGTAGGCTTACCGTATGAATATGTAGACTCACAGTATGAGTATGTAGGCTCACAGTATGAGTATGTAGACTCACAGTATGAGTATGTAGGCTCACAGTATGAGTATGTAGGCTCACAGTATGAGTATGTAGACTCACAGTATGAGTATGTAGGCTTACCGTATGAATATGTAGGCTCACAGTATGAGTATGTAGGCTCACAGTATGAGTATGTAGGCTCACAGTATGAGTATGTAGGCTCACAGTATGAGTATGTAGACTAGCTCACAGTATGAGTATGTAGGCTCACAGTATGAGTATGTCGGCTCACAGTATGAGTATGTAGACTCACAGTATGAGTATGTAGGCTTACCGTATGAATATGTAGACTCACAGTATGAGTATGTAGGCTCACAGTATGAGTATGTAGGCTCACAGTATGAGTATGTAGGCTTACCGTATGAATATGTAGACTCACAGTATGAGTATGTAGGCTCACAGTATGAGTATGTAGGCTCACAGTATGAGTATGTAGGCTCACAGTATGAGTATGTAGGCTCACAGTATGAGTATGTAGACTCACAGTATGAGTATGTAGGCTTACCGTATGAATGTAGGCTCACAGTATGAGTATGTAGACTCACAGTATGTGTATGTAGGCTCACAGTATGAGTATGTAAGCTCACAGTATGAATATGTAGGCTCATAGTATGAGTTTGTAGACTGACAGCATGAGTATGTAGACTGACAGCATGAGTATGTAGACTGACAGCATGAGTATGTAGACTGACAGCATTAGTATGTAGACTGACAGCATGAGTATGTAGACTGACAGCATGAGTATGTAGACTGACAGCATGAGTATGTAGACTGACAGCATGAGTATGTAGACTGACAGCATTAGTATGTAGACTGATAGCATGAGTATGTAGACTGACAGGACGAGTATGTAGACTCAGAGTATGAGGATGGGTGCACAATGGGTGCCATCAACATGCAACGTTGTGAAGAATTACCTTGAGAGAGTAGTTGAAGGTCCACCCGAGAGGTCGAGGAGTCTAGTGGTGTGCAGCGGCTTCTACTGGCGACTGTCATCACCCCGGCGACCTCCTCCTGCAGGATGTCTTTATCTTGGAAATACCATCTCTCTCCCTCTTGATCTTCCCCCCCCCCTCTCTCTCTCTCTCTCTCACCCTACCCCTCTCTCTCTCTCTCTTGATCTCCCCCTCTCTCTCTCTCTCTCTCTCTCTCTCTCTCTCTCTCTCTCTCTTAATCTCCCCCCCCTCTCATTCTCTCTCTCTCACCCTACCCTTCTCTGTCTCTGTCTCTCTCTCTCTCTCTCTCTCTCTCTCTCTCTCTCTCTCTTAATCTTCCCCACCCACCCTCTCTCTCTCTCTCTCTCTCTCTTAATCTTCCCCACCCACCCTCTCTCTCTCTCTCTCACCCTACCTCTCTCTCTCTCTCTCTCTCTCTCTCTCTCTCTCTCTCTCTCTCTCTTAATCTTCCCCACCCACCCTCTCTCTCTCTCTCTCTCACCCTACCTCCCTCTCTCTCTCTCTCTCTCTCTCTCTCTCTCTCTCTCTCTCTCTCTCTCTCACCCTACCCCTCTCTCTCTATCTCTCTCTCTCTCTCTCTTTTATATTTATTCTATTCTATTCAAATTTAAAAAAAAATATTCAAATGTATTTTTATTAAAAATAAATAAACAATAAATAAATTCATAAAAATACTTGGATAATAGACAAAACTCATGATGTAAGAACGTTACAAATTCTTGAATACATTCACAAACAAGCAGAACCATCCTCCATAATCATACAATAACGGAACTATTCACTCTACCCGCCATGAGAGTATTAACGGAACTATTCACTCTACCCGCCATGAGAGTATTAACGGAACTATTCACTCTACCCGCCATGAGAGTATTAACGGAACTATTCACTCTACCCGCCATGAGAGTATTAACGGAACTATTCACTCTACCCGCCATGAGAGTATTAACGGAACTATTCACTCTACCCGCCATGAGAGTATTAACGGAACTATTCACTCTACCCGCCATGAGAGTATTAACGGAACTATTCACTCTACCCGCCATGAGAGTATTAACGGAACTATTCACTCTACCCGCCATGAGAGTATTAACGGAACTATTCACTCTACCCGCCATGAGAGTATTAACGGAACTATTCACTCTACCCGCCATGAGAGTATTAACGGAACTATTCACTCTACCCGCCATGAGAGTATTAACGGAACTATTCACTCTACCCGCCATGAGAGTATTAACGGAACTATTCACTCTACCCGCCATGAGAGTATTAACGGAACTATTCACTCTACCCGCCATGAGAGTATTAACGGAACTATTCACTCTACCCGCCATGAGAGTATTAACGGAACTATTCACTCTACCCGCCATGAGAGTATTAACGGAACTATTCACTCTACCCGCCATGAGAGTATTAACGGAACTATTCACTCTACCCGCCATGAGAGTATTAACGGAACTATTCACTCTACCCGCCATGAGAGTATTAACGGAACTATTCACTCTACCCGCCATGAGAGTATTAACGGAACTATTCACTCTACCCGCCATGAGAGTATTAACGGAACTATTCACTCTACCCGCCATGAGAGTATTAACGGAACTATTCACTCTACCCGCCATGAGAGTATTAACGGAACTATTCACTCTACCCGCCATGAGAGTATTAACGGAACTATTCACTCTACCCGCCATGAGAGTATTAACGGAACTATTCACTCTACCCGCCATGAGAGTATTAACGGAACTATTCACTCTACCCGCCATGAGAGTATTGACGGAACTATTCACTCTACCCGCCATGAGAGTATTGACGGAACTATTCACTCTACCCGCCATGAGAGTATTAACGGAACTATTCACTCTACCCGCCATGAGAGTATTAACGGAACTATTCACTCTACCCGCCATGAGAGTATTAACGGAACTATTCACTCTACCCGCCATGAGAGTATTAACGGAACTATTCACTCTACCCGCCATGAGAGTATTAACGGAACTATTCACTCTACCCGCCATGAGAGTATTAACGGAACTATTCACTCTACCCGCCATGAGAGTATTAACGGAACTATTCACTAATAGTGGAAATGGCCCCCAAGTACCGGCCGTTTTGCTTTTATCGACGGCCGGTACTTGGGGGTCTGTGTTTTTCGTTACCCCGATGAGATTTCTGATATGCACCGTAATCATAGACATTTTTGTCGGTACTTGGGGCGTGTGTTTTTTGTTACAAATGCCGGCGGCCGGTACTTGGGGCGTGTGTTTTTCGTTACTCCCCGTTGAGTGATTGCTCGTCTCCAGGTCCTTAGCATTTAGCTCAAGGGGATTAAAAGGCCGCCTCTGGTTGCACCTAAATTTCGTTAGCTCCGTGACCCTGAAAAGGCACGTTCAAGGGAATTAAAAAGCCAGTCTATGGCCCCAGGTGTTATCCGTTACCTCGGCGACCAGCCAACCCGTTCTCGCAAATTCGTAAAGTCAATATTGACTTATTAACTACGTGCATAGGTGATATACTAAACATAATAGATACCCTTAAAAAGATTCATAGAAAACACCGACCTTACCTAACCTTGTTAGTATCTTAAGATAAGCATCTTATTGCTTCGTAATTACAATTATTACTTAACCTATACCTATTATAGGTTAGGTAATAATTGTAATTACAAAGCAATAAGATGCTTATCTTAACATACTAAGTAGGTTAGGTAAGGTCGGTGTTTTCTATGAATCTTTTTAAGGGTATCTATTATGTTAAGTATGTCACCTATGCACATATTTAATAAGTCAATATTGACTTATTAAATTTGCGAGAACGGGTTGCAACAGCACAGGTGCATTCATCTTCACCCATAATGCCCCGTTTTCCTTAATGATGTAATTTCCATGCTGTTTCCCATTTTCAAAGATATTTTTCTAGCTAAGATTGTATATTGAACATAAGAAATGAAATTGCAGATGGCCTTTTGCAGGATCTCCTATTTACTTTCAATCAATGTTAACAAAAACATCAACTAGCGCTATTAGATGAACTGCAGCAGGTCTATTCCCTATTAATATTCCCTTTCAATAATAATAATAATAACACTACATTAATATTCAAAAGGACCAATTTGTCGCCCTTACTTATCTGGAAGCTTTAAATTTATAGTGTCTGGTCAGGGATCGTTTACTGACCATAGGGATGGATGAAATCCACTGTCTCCCATTCGTATGAAACAAAGGGGAACACCACAGAGCATGAAGTAACATGTATCGCTGCGTTCGCCCCTGTTACCAAACCTGCATTTACCCAGGTCATTTTTCCTAAAACTAAACTTACTTGATTTATACCCATTGTTTCGTGTTCTGTCTCATGTTAATGCTTTTAATAGGTTATTAATATCCTCTGTCATGTCCATTCACTCACACCTCTATCATGTCACCTCTATTTCTTCGCATTTCTAGAGAAAGTAATTTAAGCTTTGTCAATCTTTCTTCAAGGATTATTTATCGAGCATAGGGAAATAAAATGAAAATCCACTATCACCCATTTGTATGAAACCGACCCCTCCCCCAGACATGGAGACTTCAACAGGGAATTCAGTAGTATTCCAAATATTACTGAATTATGAATAGTATAATAATATATTATTATGCTGCTAGTCCTGTACACGTCTCACATTCCCTCAAAAACATCTCCACCAACACCTCACTGTAGCATATAACAAATCAAAATACTCATTCAGTGTACATAAATATGAACTACGTTGAGTTAAAGCTGCTTCATATGTTTTTGAAATAAGGCCTTCTGCAGTCACCTTCATTCTAAGGTCTTCATCCCTAGTGCAGTTTGATCCACCAATAAGACACGTTCCTTTAAAACATGGCGTTACAAGCGGTTCCAAGGAAGGACCCAGCCTCTCGTTAGCACATTCCTTAATCTAATAGTTGAGGCAGTTAATAGTGGTAAGGATTGTGATGTTGTCTACCTTCTACCTTCATTTTAGCAAAGCTTTTGATACAGTGCCACATGAAAGACTGATTAAAAAGATAGAGGCTCATGGTATTGGGGGTGCTATATTAAGTTGGATTAGGGCATGGCTATACCAAAGGAAACAGAGTTATTATAATTGGGGTTAAGTCAGTGTGGAAAAATGTTGTAAGTGTAATGCCTCAAAGCTCTGTCCTGGGACCTCTGTTGTTTATAATATATATAAAGGATTTAGATTCAGGTTTGAGTAGCAACATTTGCAAATTTGCAGATGATACAAAAATCGGTAGGGAAATTAACATGGAAGAAGACTCACTATCACTTCAAGTTGATCTAAATAGGGTTTTGAAATGGTCAAAAGATTGGCAGATGCAGTTTAATGCTGATAAATGTAAAGTTTTGAGGTTAGGTAATGATGATAGAGTTACAAGATACAAGCTAGATGGTGTTGAGATTGCGAAGTCGGATTGCGAAAGGGATCTGGGAGATATGATTAGTAAGAATTTAAAACCAAAGGATCAATGCATTAATGCTCATACTCCCCCTCCTCAGACGAGGAGGGGGAGTAGCCATATATGTTAGGGAAAATTTGAAATGTAGTCTAAAAGAAGGAATCAAAACTGAGCCACATACAGAAACTATTTGGATAGAATCAAACGAAAGAACAAATAATCTTATAATAGGAGCTATATACAGGCCACCAAACTTAAACAGGATGGAAGCAAAGCACCTATGGGATGAAATATCTAGAGCATCTAGGTCTAGCAGTATTTACGTCATGGGGGACTTTAATTTCAGTGGAATAAATTGGTCTAACAGAACAGGGAATAATGAAGCAGAAGATTTTCTAGAATTAATTGACGATTGCTTTCTTCGCCAACACATTAAGAAACCAACGAGGGAAAATAATACTTTAGATTTAGTGTTAACTAACAGGGAAACACAAATTAATAACATCAAAATATTGAGTGAGGGAACAGTGATCACAAAAAATCAGATTTAGCATAGAATAGAATAGACCTGTTGGAGAAAATTCTGTTAAGGTGCCAGATTTTCGAAAAGCTGATTTCAATAGCCTAAGATTTTTTTTGGGTCAAATGGACTGGAATGTCTTGGGCATGGGGGGGAGGGTGGGCCGGTCTTGGAGCAGGACATGAACCCAGCGATGAGTGACGTAAAAGGGGATTTCGATGTGGATTCAAAATATAACTTATTTAAGAATATTCTAAGCAAAGCACAGGAACCATACAAATTGAATAGATCGAATACTAATGACCCAAAGTGGATAACAAAGGATTTGAAGAACCTTATGTTGTGTACCTTGACTTTAGCAAAGCTTTTGATACAGTGCCACATGAAAGACTGATTAAAAAAATAGAGGCTCATGGTATTGGGGATGCTATATTAAGTTGGATTAGGGCATGGCTATTCCAAAGGAAACAGAGAGTTAGTATAAATGGGATTAAACCAATTGTTTCTTCCATTCACTAACTAGTTCTTTGTCAAATATTATCATCAGCAATACAGTTCCCCCAACAAATTTAGTCACCCAGTTTTATTTACAAAACTATGTCAAAGTAATTCTCATAGTCAACTTAATATTTCTTACCATCACTGTTCTTAACTAAAACAACCTTTCTCTTAGCTAAAAATAGTTAAAGGAAACTTTCCAATACTGTTCATAACTAACTTTATCCATCGTCATGTAACTGAAAATAGTCTTGTTCATCATTTCTTAACAGCCATTATGTTACGTCAAGTAAGACAAAATAGCCAAAGATATCTTTCATCGCTGTTCTTAACTGACATTATACTTTGGGGAGCACAAAAAAATAGTCTCCGTCATCATATTTTCTTGTCTTTCCTCAACTAAAAATAGTAAAATGGAACATCGTTCTACACTTTTGTAACTAACAGTATACTTCAATGATTAAGAAAAATAGTCAAAGACGCTCTTCAAAACATCAGAGGCCCGAGACTGTTCAACACGCTTCCACTACACATAAGGGGCATAACTGGCAAACCCCTCACAGTGTTCAAGAGAGAACTGGATAAGCACCTCCAAAGGATACCTGATCAACCAGGCTGTGACTCATACGTCAGGCTGCGAGCAGCCGCGTCTAACAGCCTGGTTGATCAGTCCAGCAACCAGGAGGCCTGGTCGACGACCGGGCCGCGGGGACACTAAGCCCCGGAAGCACCTCAAGGTAGCCTCAAGGTAAGACATCAAAGGCATCCTTTGAGACACCAAAGTTACTCTTCGAGAAATCAAAGACACTCTCTGATACATGTTAAGGTGTTATATGACCGTGTGAATATTACATAGCCAAGTACAAAAAGGGTATTAAAGGTAAAGATGTTTACTTTGATAGACTGGAGAGGGGCATGATCTGAAATAATTTGATGAACATTGAACTAAGGTGGGGGACGAGAGCTGGAGCTCAGTAACTGATTTGATCTTATTTACTATGAAACAGCTATGTTAAAAATTTAATGAAAATTTATTGGTTATTTACAAAGTTATGATAGAGAACTAAGGTGGGGGACGAGAGCTGGAGCTCGTTAACCGTTTTGATTTGATTTACTAACTTTGAAGAATATATGCTATAAATTTTTGGGAAAATGATCTGTTACTAAAGAACTTGTACAAAAGAACTAAGGTGGGGGACAAGAGCCGGAGCTCAGTAACTGACTTTATCTTTATTACTGTCTGAAATACACAGAGGTTGAAATTTCAGGGAAATTGATTAGGTAATAACGAAGATACGAGAGAGAGCTAAGGCGGATGATAAGAGCTAGAGTTTGGTAAATGTGATATCTTTACTTACTCAGTTAGAAGTATGGTGGGTTTAAATTTCATGAAAAATAATGAGTTAATAACGAAGATGTGAGAGGGAACTAAAGTGGAGGACAAGAGCTGGAGCTCGGTAACTAAATTACCGTATTGAACTACGTTTGAAATATGAATATTTAAAATTTTAGAGGGATTGGACTGTTAGTAAAGAAGTTACGGGGATAAACTAAGGCGGGGACAGGAGCTAGAACTTGCTTACTAACATGATTTATTTTACTACATACGATTTATGGCTGTTTTAAAATTTTAGGGGGATTGGTTAGGTATTAACGAGGATATGAGAGGGAACTATGGCGGGGGACAGGAGCTGGAGGTCGATAACTAAATTATTGTATTTTAATACTTTTGAAATAGCTATGTTTTAAATCTCGAAGAAAATGATTGGATACTAAAGAAGATGTATTAGTAAAACTAAGGCGAGGAATGTTAGCTAGACCTTGCTTACTGACTTTGTTTATTTGTGTAAAACTGACTAGTTTAATGAAAAGGAACAAACATTACGATGTACGGAATTATGAATGAACAATACGAAGGAAAGGGGTGTACGGTAACAGGTAGAGAGAGAGGGGAAGGGACGGTCCAGATATTATGGATAAGATAAGATTATGGAGGTGACCTGAAGGCAACGTCTGGCTGGCAGCATAAGGTAAACACAGGTAACGCGGGAGGTTGGGAGGTAAGGGGGGGGAGGGAGGGTGTGTGAGGTAGGAGCAGGAGATGCAGGGGGGGTTGGGAGGGAAGGGGGAGGGGGATGGCAGGGTAATGCTTCAGTTATATAGACATATACTAGTTTCTAAGTAAGAATTCTACTTAAATGTATACAGCCTAAATATCTGTTTATTCTCGGTATGAACTCTGAAATTTGAATTTCTCCCATAAGATCTCTTAACAAACTTCTTGTGAGAGTTTTGTAACTTGGCGAGTTTGGAATAAAATGTAATTGGTATAAGGAATTGAGCTCGGAAAATTTCTAAGAGTTTTCTTTATTCTTTAACCTTTATTCCTGTTGTGATATTCAATTAGGTCGCCTGAGGAAGAACTTGCTTAGCTAACACACCTGTGTAGTAAGCAGCTCATTCCTCACTTTGGGACCATGTATGAACAATTGACTAGGCGCGAGCAAACGCCGAGACCCCAATGAAAATTGAAATCCCCTCCACTTGGGTGACGACCTTCGCCATTCGCCGAAGCGAATCTAGCGAGTAGGTCACGGGCTCTCACAACAATAATTTATTGTTGTGTGGTGCCGTATATTTGGTCCAAAACTCAGAATCATTCTCAATTTTATTAGTCGAGTGTGAAGAACATTTGCATAACAATAATAATGTGTGGGGTGTAACGAAAAGACAGTGTTAACCATAACAACTTAGTTTAATCAATAAAGTACTATCTACTACAACAAAACAAAAAGAAATGTCAATGACGTTACTCTAAATCCTTCCTGTGACACTATCAATGACAGCTAGACACCAGCCCCTCGGACTGCATAATGAACTAACTCGAACATAAGCGTGAACACAGAGGAATCAACAAGAAACAAGAACTAACAGATCTATAATCACAATTACAACAAATGACACAGTAGGTTCTGAAACACGTCTCCAGTAACCTCCTAACTGTTCTACGCTTCAGTGCAGTCTACACCTGCAATGGCGGTTGCAATGCAATCAAATCAGTAGTCTTTCAATGACAACAATAACTAATGGGGTTCACTGGCAACTCCAGCAACCCTTCCTCAAATTAATCCTTACGTTAACACTCCGTCCCAGGGACGATCAACAATCAATAACAATTGAAATTGAATTGAAATAAGTTTATTGAGGTAAAATACATACAAAGGGATGAGGTAGCTCAAGCTATTCTCACCCCGTTCAGTACAACGTGTTAATACATACATAGACACACATCACAAACAATAAACATATTAGTATGTTTTGTATCATATTAGTAAGTATAACAATTGATTTACGTTAATAACACAATAACATTTACGTTAAATTAATAACACTTATTACAACTGTCACTAGTAACGCGGAAATTACACAAAACTCTACCCGTCGAGCATTCAGTGAGAAAATCCCATTAATCCCTGTACTACCAGACAGCTGATTAATTAATCTCTTTACTAGTTACGTTAATTTACATTAATCGGTTACTAATCACTCAGCGATGGTAAACTCTGATTTACAATGTCCAAAGTGCTAAGAGAACGGTAATCACTCGTGATTACCTTTAGAGTAATTAATTACTATCCTCAAGATCAATAATTAAACAATTAAAATACACAACCTTTCACACTGGCTCAGCAATTTACATTAAGGTATGAATTCCGTCTGAGCCTTCCATACCAATTCAGGTGGATAATAACAGTAATTAGCCCCACGTTTACGTCATCCTAAAATGACGTTACTCCTCCCACGAGCCAATCAAGTGCCGGTACTTCCGGGCAGATAAATAACGACGTTACGTTAATGGAACAATGTAGCCTTCGTGTGAGTCGATCAAACAAGGATCGAGGTTAATTACTTTGACTTCCTGAAACACGTCAATTACCCGGCCCACTGACCGTTAATTACGACAGACAATACTCTAATTCTTATCTGGCTGATGGCTAGGCTCCTCGAGACTACCGTAGCTGCTTGCAGGAAAGTAAATTAACCCAAACGTATTCTACGTTACTCAAATTGTCAAAGAACAAATTCTCTTAAAGCAATGGGCGTTCCCTTGGTTGCGTTACATTAATTGCCTCGCAATCACCTCACTGAATACTGGATTTCGATGTCCTACCAGATAACCAGGTGAATAAATGTGTACCCAAGTACTCGTCTACAGCCGAGTTCACCCACGACAATGACAAATCACACTAACAAATCACAGTGATTTACGTTACAATCCGGTTGCAATGACAATACTGCAGAACCTAGTAAAATAACATACAGGACATGAACCCTCTAGAACACTGCCCCACAATGACTTTACTGAACTGCAATCACATACAGTGGTGCTCAACACTAGCAACAATCACCATCAAATAACAACCCCTTTGCAATAACACACGGCAAGTACTCTAATTTCCAAGTATTAGAATACTGCACACACTTACTGTTGCAAATGACCCCAGTGCTCTCAATAACCCCTAGAACATAGGTCAAAATATTGCAATCACCACACAGTATATAACACAATAACACTGGGCCCCGTGACACTACAATTATATATATATATATATATATATATATATATATATATATATATATATATAATATATATATATATATATATATATATATATATAATTACTGCTGACACATGTAGCCTACAGCTATCAAACGTTATTGGGAACCCTAGGGAGATCTCGCACTCCTTAAATCACATGGGCGAGTGATTTATCGATCACGCATGCCGATAAACACTCTCGAGAGTTAAGTTACTCGACAGAGCGATGGCGGTCTCTCCAGACAGCCTCGTCACTCACCAAATTCTACCAAAATTACGTTAATACTGCAACCAAAATACATATATATATATAAATCACACTTGTCACGGCCCTGGGAACAATACTAAAAATTTAGACCACACTGTGGTACACTCCACAATCATCATTGCCAGGAATCACTGACGTTACACACATACTCAGTGTTGGAATGCCACACCTGCAAGACTACACATGGAAATGATATCACTCCGTCCCACGGACGATCAAAAATTATCAATTACCACAATGGAATATTATAATTATTACATGGACATCCTCTAAGTCCTTGGTTAATCTATGTAAACTCTGTTCTCGTGTGTACCCACACACACTGTACGTCTGTGTACACCAGACGTAAGTCCCTCTGGACTGACAAGATGACAATAAAGGGTGATTATCTCCTCGTCCACACTTCACTTCTACCTCACAGGTGCTACGTGACAATGTGACGGAACACTTGACCTCGAATTCAAGCTTTTAGAGACTAACTGATCACCAGAAATACACACACAGGTACTTACTCATTCATACTGCCGGCTTACACACCATTCCCATACATCAGGCACCCCGCTATGGGTGGCTGGCTCACTCACGGCAGTAGTAGGTGGCGTAGGCGGCGGTAGTACCACACGTGGTATTTTACGTACAATTGGCGTGCACTCGAACCCCTCCCACTCACAACACGGCTCGGTTCGCACCCTCGACCCACCGGTGAAGTGAAGCGTTCGTACCCAGGTGACGCGCACAACGATAGCGTCTCACACAAACATGGGAAATCTGCCCGACACGAATTTCCCCGTTCCCATCGACTGCTACAGAGCACTAGCAAGTCTAATCATCACTGGTATGGGATCTACGAGTCTATTACTGCTCGTATGCACATTACCCCACAATCCCAGATCACTGTACCTCTACCCACTGTACACAATGTCTTTCTCCCCTCCAAGCGACGACTTCGGCCGGATTCTGTGACGACCGCTGTCGTTGGTGAAGCACGAAGTGAAGCAGTTGAGTAGTTCAGCCACCACAACGCCCTATACTCGATTTGGCCGAATTGAGTACAGAGAGCGTCTTGACAGAGTGGCAGCTGGGTTCAGAATGACACTCACACCGACGATTCCCGAGTCCTCCTCGAAATAACCAATGAGAGGAAGGCATACAGAGGCCGACCCCTCTCATCCAATCAGCGACGGTGTAGCATAGCCCCTAGGGCAACTCGAAGATGGCCGACCAACATGGCGGCTCAAGATGTTTACTAAGATGGCGGCTGTTTCCATGACGACGACACAAGTGGCCAGTGAGCGCGGGAGGCCCACAGCTCACCCACGCCTGCGGCCTAGCTGTTCTCGCGCAAAGTGGAGTCTCACTCCAAGTCATACAATACAATAAGATGATACTATCAGCTCTAGCACTGTCCACAGACGTGCTACCCCGGCCAGGGTAACATTTCTGGACTGTTGATAACTGGGGCTCTCACATGAGCCCAAACACTAGATGTTTCGGTTGCTGGTTACCAAACTTAAGTCCGCCCACTTAACAAGTGCACTTAACAAGTGTACTGTCTCCCACAGGCATAAGAGCACTATTGTAAGTGAGCTGGTGAACCATCTCCTCACACTTCCATGACATTATTTTCATCATAAGAACTTTTAACACGTCTAAAATCTCGGAAATTATTTTTCTCATACGAATTCCTTAATTCCAAATCTGTGACTAGCCAAATTCGCCTGAAAACCCTGACAGTCTAAACACGATATTTGAATTTCTCCCATAAGAACTCTTAACAAACTTGTATGAACTTATTTTCATCATAAGAACTTTTAACAAACTTCTGAAGTCTCGGAAATTACTTTTCTCATAAGAATTCCTTAATTCCACATCAGTGACGGCTCAAATTTACCTGAAACTCCTGACGATCCACACGCGAATTTAAAAAAAAAAAAATTCGTGTGTGGATCGTCATCCCTACCACTCTGGTGAGTGTGACAGACAGTGTCAGGTACTGGTGAGTGTGACAGACAGTGTCAGGTACTGGTGAGTGTGACAGACAGTGTCAGGTACTGGTGAGTGTGACAGACAGTGTCAGGTACTGGTGAGTGTGACAGACAGTGTCAGGTACTGGTGAGTGTGACAGACAGTGTCAGGTACTGGTGAGTGTGACAGACAGTGTCAGGTACTGGTGAGTGTGACAGACAGTGTCAGGTACTGGTGAGTGTGACAGACAGTGTCAGGTACTGGTGAGTGTGACAGACAGTGTCAGGTACTGGTGAGTGTGACAGACAGTGTCAGGTACTGGTGAGTGTGACAGACAGTGTCAGGTACTGGTGAGTGTGACAGACAGTGTCAGGTACTGGTGAGTGTGACAGACAGTGTCAGGTACTGGTGAGTGTGACAGACAGTGTCAGGTACTGGTGAGTGTGACAGACAGTGTCAGGTACTGGTGAGTGTGACAGACAGTGTCAGGTACTGGTGAGTGTGACAGACAGTGTCAGGTACTGGTGAGTGTGACAGACAGTGTCAGGTACTGGTGAGTGTGACAGACAGTGTCAGGTACTGGTGAGTGTGCCAGACAGTGTCAGGTACTGGTGAGTGTGCCAGACAGTGTCAGGTACTGGTGAGTGTGACAGACAGTGTCAGGTACTGGTGAGTGTGACAGACAGTGTCAGGTACTGGTGAGTGTGACAGACAGTGTCAGGTACTGGTGAGTGTGACAGACAGAGTCAGGTACTGGTGAGTGTGACAGACAGTGTCAGGTACTGGTGAGTGTGACAGACAGTGTCAGGTACTGGTGAGTGTGACAGACAGTGTCAGGTACTGGTGAGTGTGACAGACAGTGTCAGGTACTGGTGAGTGTGACAGACAGTGTCAGGTACTGGTGAGTGTGACAGACAGTGTCAGGTACTGGTGAGTGTGACAGTGTCAGGTACTGGTGAGTGTGACAGTGTCAGGTACTGGTGAGTGTGACAGTGTCAGGTACTGGTGAGTGTGACAGTGTCAGGTACTGGTGAGTGTGACAGTGTCAGGTACTGGTGAGTGTGACAGTGTCAGGTACTGGTGAGTGTGACAGTGTCAGGTACTGGGGAGTGTGACAGTGTCAGGTACTGGGGAGTGTGACAGTGTCAGGTACTGGGGAGTGTGACAGTGTCAGGTACTGGTGAGTGTGACAGTGTCAGGTACTGGTGAGTGTGAGACAGTGTCAGGTACTGGTGAGTGTGAGACAGTGTCAGGTACTGGTGAGTGTGAGACAGTGTCAGGTACTGGTGAGTGTGACAGTGTCAGGTACTGGTGAGTGTGACAGTGTCAGGTACTGGTGAGTGTGACAGTGTCAGGTATTGGTGAGTGTGACAGTGTCAGGTACTGGTGAGTGTGACAGTGTCAGGTACTGGTGAGTGTGACAGTGTCAGGTACTGGGGAGTGTGACAGTGTCAGGTACTGGTGAGTGTGAGACAGTGTCAGGTACTGGTGAGTGTGACAGTGTCAGGTACTGGTGAGTGTGACAGTGTCAGGTACTGGTGAGTGTGACAGTGTCAGGTACTGGTGAGTGTGACAGTGTCAGGTACTGGTGAGTGTGACAGTGTCACTGTAACGTATTGGGACTTGTGAGTTTGTATTTGAGTATAAATGTTTCAAGTTGGTCCTGTGTAGTGACGTCGTGCATGTGTTGCTCGCCCTTCATCAGCACCTTTATTATCCCATTACATGTATATAATTGTTTTATTTCAGCTTTGTTTGCTTTATTCGGTTGGTGCTTTTCTTTGTTATCTTTCTTTAGTTGGAACAGCTCTTTGAAGACTTTCTTAGTGTTTCCTGAGATGAACTCTGACACTCCGTAATAACTCTCAAATTCCCTTGCTGCTTTCATCAGATAAAATTTGCTACGACCATCACTCAATTTGATTCTAACTTTGGTCTCACCCAAAAAATATGGCTTCTCTTTTATGTTGTTTTCGGAAATATTATATTTAAAATTTAGTTCGAGGATCTCCTTAACCTTTTTGAAAGGAAAGTATTTCTTGCCCTTTGTCATTTTCGTCTTGGCGTGTTCTTCTGATATTTTCCCACGGGTCTTCTCGTATAGGACGACACAATCCATATGTTTTCTTCTCCAGACTTCTCTCTCCTCTTCTCTCTCCTTATCTTCTTCTGGTTTCTTTGTCAACTCTGAGGACAGCAGTCACGATACATTAGAGAGAGGGGGTACCATGGAGGGGATGAAGGGGGCTACGAGAGAGGGGGTACCATGGAGGGGATGAAGGGGGCTACGAGAGAGGGGGTACCATGGAGGGGATGAAGGGGGCTACAAGAGAGGGGGTACCATGGTGGGGATGAAGGAGGCTACGAGAGAGGGGGTACCATGGAGGGGATGAAGGGGGCTACGAGAGAGGGGGTACCATGGAGGGGATGAAGGGGGCTACGAGAGAGGGGGTACCATGGTGGGGATGAAGGGGGCTACGAGAGAGGGGGGTACCATGGTGGGGATGAAGGGGGCTACGAGAGAGGGGGGTACCATGGTGGGGATGAAGGGGGCTACGAGAGAGGGGGGTACCATGGTGGGGATGAAGGGGGCTACGAGAGAGGGGGGTACCATGGTGGGGATGAAGGGGGCTACGAGAGAGGGGGGTACCATGGTGGGGATGAAGGGGGCTACGAGAGAGGGGGGTACCATGGTGGGGATGAAGGGGGCTACGAGAGAGGGGGGTACCATGGTGGGGATGAAGGGGGCTACGAGAGAGGGGGGTACCATGGTGGGGATGAAGGGGGCTACGAGAGAGGGGGGTACCATGGTGGGGATGAAGGGGGCTACGAGAGAGGGGGGTACCATGGTGGGGATGAAGGGGGCTACGAGAGAGGGGGGTACCATGGTGGGGATGAAGGGGGCTACGAGAGAGGGGGTACCATGGTGGGGATGAAGGGGGCTACGAGAGAGGGGGGTACCATGGTGGGGATGAAGGGGGCTACGAGAGAGGGGGGTACCATGGTGGGGATGAAGGGGGCTACACGCACCAACACCGTTCACCAAGATAATCATTAACCTCCACACACAACACGAACACAGTGTGAGGAGGACTGCACAAGCAATGAACCCCACTCTTAAATTATTGAGTCCCGGGACAACGGGATATGAGGAAGATAACTAGATCAGTCCTAAACAATGTTGGGCTGGTCCACAGATGTTGTCAGAGTGTGGTAAATGATCTGAGAGAGAGAGAGAGAGAGAGAGAGAGAGAGAGAGAGAGGATAGTGTGGTAAACGTTGTGAGAGAGAGAGAGGATAGTGTGGTAAACATTGTGAGAGAGAGAGAGGATAGTGTGGTAAACGTTGTGAGAGAGAGAGAGAGGATAGTGTGGTAAACGTTGTGAGAGAGAGAGAGAGAGGATAGTGTGGCAAACGTTGTGAGAGAGAGAGAGAGGATAGTGTGGTAAACGTTGTGAGAGAGAGAGAGGATAGTGTGGTAAACGTTGCGAGAGAGAGAGGATAGTGCGGTAAACGTTGTGAGAGAGAGGATAGTGTGGTAAACATTGTGAGAGAGAGAGAGGATAGTGTGGTAAACGTTGTGAGAGAGAGAGAGAGAGGATAGTGTGGTAAACGTTGTGAGAGAGAGAGAGAGAGGATAGTGTGGTAAACGTTGTGAGAGAGAGAGAGAGGATAGTGTGGTAAACGTTGTGAGAGAGAGAGAGAGGATAGTGTGGTAAACGTTGTGAGAGAGAGAGAGAGAGGATAGTGTGGTAAACGTTGTGAGAGAGAGAGAGGATAGTGTGGTAAACGTTGCGAGAGAGAGAGGATAGTGCGGTATACGTTGTGAGAGAGAGAGAGGATAGTGTGGTAAACATTGTGAGAGAGAGAGAGGATAGTGTGGTAAACGTTGTGAGAGAGAGAGAGAGGATAGTGTGGTAAACGTTGTGAGAGAGAGAGAGAGAGAGAGAGGATAGTGTGGCAAACGTTGTGAGAGAGAGAGAGAGGATAGTGTGGTAAACGTTGTGAGAGAGAGAGAGAGGATAGTGTGGTAAACGTTGTGAGAGAGAGAGAGAGAGGATAGTGTGGTAAACGTTGTGAGAGAGAGAGAGAGGATAGTGTGGTAAACGTTGTGAGAGAGAGAGAGAGGATAGTGTGGTAAACGTTGTGAGAGAGAGAGAGAGAGGATAGTGTGGTAAACGTTGTGAGAGAGAGAGAGAGAGGATAGTGTGGTAAACGTTGTGAGAGAGAGAGAGGATAGTGTGGAAAACGTTGCGAGAGAGAGAGGATAGTGCGGTAATATAACTCTTCCACTCACCATAATATTGGTAGAAGCAACCGAGGTTTAAGCAGCGCTCCTTCAAGCTGACGGCCAGGGTAACTTCTTCATAGTATCTTCCATTCATCTTCAGGTTACTGATGACAGTGACCAGAGGGTGAGCCTTGCCTATCATTATGTCTGCAGGAAGCATGGAAAATATGCAACATTAATATTGTCCCTATTAGTTGCGCTAGCCGGCGGTGCCCGGGAAAACCCATGCTTTCAGATCAAGCTATCTGTAATAAACTTTGCCTGTCATCCTACTTCAAAAAATATTATATGATTACATCGAGACAATATAAATATAAATGGTACCTGTGTGTTACCTGTATGCTACCCGAGAGTAAGAAAACACATGGGTAGAAACTTTATACTATAAGATCAACAACGCCAGGAATGCTGGCATATTTAATCAAATTATATATACTGTATATATTTTGTCATGTAAATCCCCTGCATAGCAGTGGAACTGCCTCTTCCACTCACCTTCCACGTCATCTGTTACGACCTGGGTTCCTAGTTGGAAACCAGAGGTCAATTTGAGCTCTAAATAATTACTATACTTTAATTCATAGGATTGGATGATGTAAGATAGGTAATTAACAATAACATTTATATGCATGACCCCTTAAAGCCTAGTTATGCAGTAGTCCGTCTTCCTTGCCAGACGTAAGATGAATCTTGTTACAGATTATTCGGACTCTGAGCTTGTTGATTATTAAATATAATATTGAATTAGTTATCAGCTATTCTTAGAACTATTAAAGTAACTAGTAATGAATGTCTGAGTAAACTTGGGATGATGTCTGCTGTACGATCAGCTGAGTATCCGTCCCGGCAGCATATTTAAATGAGCTCGAGCGTTGTTGTTGTTGTTGTTAAAGATTCGCTACCTGGAACAAAGTTCCAAGTAGCACGGGCTATGGTGAGCCCGTAGTGCCTTTTGAGCTCGAGCGGCCATGATGCTTCCTTCTCTGGTGCTACCTGTGGTTGGGTTCACACTCCCCCCTCGTGTGTTCTGTACTCCTTTACCTTCTCTCTCTCTCCTTACTGTATCCTGATTCTCACTTTTACAAGTAAGTAATTATCAAAAGGCGGCACCAAACTGGGAAGGCTATGTAGCACCATCAAATCTGCGGGATAATCAGAGGGCGCTAAATATTACCAAGGATGCCAATACGAGAACAGAAACGCATAAGGCAAACGATATCAAAAGTATCCGAATCACCATGAATACTATCAAGAGACAAACGACCGCGGGGGACGGTTGGAAAACAAGACACACGCTCGTCCCAGAAGTCAGGACATTCAACAAGGATATACACAACCGTATGAGGGACAATGCAATGAGGACAATAAAGAGCAGGGTGGCGCTAAATCAAGCGACCATGAGTTAAGCAAGTATGGGCCTATACGCAACCTCGCCAGAGCCGTTTCCAATCGCCGGTTGCGGTGGTAGGAGGATGGCCACGAGGACACACAACTTTTAAGAGCACGTAATTTGTTACCAGTAACAGACGACCAACAAGCCTGCCAATGGGCAAGGATGGAGGAATGGATAACCGGGTAAAAATCGGAATACGGAATACCTTTACGAGAGATGGGACAAGAGCGGACAGCTTCCCTGGCAGCAACATCTGCACGCTCATTTAAAGACACACCAATATGGCTGGGAACCCAACAAAACTCAACCGACTTAAATTTACTGTTAACAAGAAACAGCCAATGCTGGATCTCGACAACCACTGGATGAACCAGATTAAAGGACCCAAGAGTCATGAGGGCACCACGAGAGTCAACAACAACTACAAAGGAAAATTGACGAGGAGAAAACAGGAGACGAAGAGAATAGAGAATAGCATAAAGCTCCGCTGTGAAGATGCTAGTCTCTAGAGGTAAGTGACACATAAGTGCAATCAGGAAAAACAACAGAGTAGCCAACACCGTCCGCAGACTTAGACCCATCAGTGAAGACAGAAACGGAGCGGGAGTGAGAAGAAAAGTGCTCAAGGAAAAGGCGTTTTAGAACCATAGGAGGGGTAAAAGCTTAAGTGATGCAGGTCAAGGATGTACAAAACTGTGGAAGGGGGACTCTCCATGGGAGCAAACAAGGAACACGAGGAAAAATATTAGAAATACGAACAGAAAGAGCGAGATAACCGAGACAGAAAGAGGGAGATGGTGAAGAGGAATAGGAACTGCAAGAGGGGTAAAAGTAAAAAAAAAAAGAGGGGCACGACAGAGGCGAAAGGAAGGATGTTGCAAGGACCGTGCAAGATAGCGAAGATAGTAGCGATCACGGCAGTCCCGGAGAGATAGGAAGCCAGTGTTAACATACAAGCTGAGGACGGGAGTCGAACGACACAGGGATAAGAGTCTCGTTGGACGTCGAATCACTGTTTACCAACGTACCTGTGGACGAGACAATCGGGATGATAGCCGACAGAGTGTATCGTGATTCGGCCTGTACTCCTCTTGACATACCAGAAAATATTCTAAGGAAACTACTCCAAGCTTGTACTAAAGAGGCACCCTTCTTGAGCCCGGATGGGCACATGTATAAGCAAGTAGATGGGGTCGCCATGGGTTCTCCCCTAGGTGTCCTGTTTGCAAACTTCTACATGGGTACCATCGAGCAAAAAGTCTTAGTCGACATGAACTTGAAACCGGCCATATACTGCAGGTATGTTGACGACATTTTTATACAGGTACCTGATGTCAGACATCTGCAGGAGCTGAAGGAGGCATTTGAGCAGAGTTCCGTGCTGCGTTTCACTTACGAGATGGAAAAGGATGGGAAGCTGCCCTTTCTAGATGTAACAGTTATGGAAAAGAGCGGAGGTTTCCACACTGCAGTCTACACTAAGGAAACGAGCATAGGAATGTGCCTAAATGCCAACAGCGACTGCCCAGACAGGTACAAGAGGAGTGTTGTTAACGCCTATGTCGACCGTGCTCTCAGCCACAGCTCAGAATGGAAGCAAGTCGACGAAGAACTCTGTAGGGTAAGGCAGGTCCTAGTCAACAACGACTTCTCTAATGGTTTCGTCGAAGACATCATAAGAAGGAAAGTGAAACGCCATACAACCTCTGAAGAGACAACTAACACAACACCTATACCCCCTATTAGACTATTTTACAGGAACTTCTTTTCCACAGCTCATAAAACGGAGGAAAGGGTCCTGAAAGATATTGTTAATAAAAACGTTATCCCTACAGACAAAAATCAGAGGATACAACTGACGATTTACTATAAAACCAGAAAAACGGCCAGCCTACTCATGAGAAACTCTCCAGACACAAAGCAGAACACTTTAAAAGAGACCAACGTCGTCTATGCCTTCAAATGCCCTCTTGGGGACTGTAAGCTCCAAAAAACCCAGTATATAGGCAAGACAATAACATCTCTTTCTAGGCGTTTAACGATGCACAAGCAACAGGGCTCCATTAAGGAACATATAATCTCTTCCCACAACCAAACCATCGCCAGAGAAATCCTAGTAAACAACACAGAAATCATCGATAGATACAGCGATAGCAGGCGGCTTGACGTTTGCGAGGCACTACACATCAAGAAGTCAACACCAGCAATCAACAGCCAATTAATGCACAACTATATTCTACCCACCTCAAGACTCCGCTCCAATATAGAAGCATCAAGAAATATGGACCAATAGGCTTTCTACAAACACTTCTATTCAATACCCATTGTTTCGTGTTCTGTCTTGTGTTGATGAAATTAATACCCTATTAATGCCACCTCTTGTTCTGTCTTGTGTTGATGAAATTAATACCCTATTAATGCCACCTCACCCCATCCACCTCACTAAAATGTAGATATAAAATCGGAGATGAAATTGAAATTGAAATAAGTTTATTGAGGTAAAATACACACAAAGGGATGAGGTAGCTCAAGCTATTCTCACCCCGTTCAGTACAACGTGTTAGTACATACATAGACACACATCACAAACAATAAACCTGTTACCAAACATTCTGAGAGATAAACATGTACATTTCCTCCTTCACAAGTGGTATGGTATCAGACGTACACAAATACTTTTATGACCTAGTTATACGGATAATTCAACAAAATATTACAGTCTTGGTGCAAAATTCTTATATCTCTCAAGAATATCATCAACCTTTCCTTTGTGACACATCCAGGCTATTTGCTCAGGAACAGTCCTTATCTCAGTGTTTCTATATACATTAATCAACGGACAATCAAGAACATAATGGGCAAGGGTGTGAGACCTTAACATACCACATAGTTTACACTTCGTGTCATTATCATGAACGCCTATCCCATATTCCCAGTAATATTTGTACCCAAGCCTGAGCCGCATGTACACAGAGTCACTCCAAGCATTTCTCCTTTTACCATAAGTGAAAAGGGTGTTTTGACTCACATACATGTAGTGTTGCATGGTTAGACTTCTCTCATACATTATCCCTCTCCTCTCCACTCCTGCCTGTGCCTGAATATTTCTGATTTTGCTTCTTATTTGTCTCATTGTGAATTCACATTCAATGTCAATTTGTGGTTTTGATGTGGCACGTTTGGCCAAGTCATCCGCCACCTCGTTGAGCACTATTCCAACATGAGATGGAATCCACATGAATTTCACACTATGACCTTTCAGCTGTATCTCAGCTATTCTTCTCTTACAATCCTCAACTATAGACATGAAGACTGGGTTTCGACTGTTTAAGGACTCCAGTGCTCCTCGGCTATCGACAAATACAAAAATATTTTTGTCGTCATGACGTACTTCCTCCAAACACGCCAGAATGGCCTGCAGTTCAGCTTGTGTGGATGATGTATAATTACTAAGCCGGAGTTCAATTTTCCTGTCCACAGTCCCAAACTCCGTATATTCCCTTATTAGGACACCACACCCTGCCCTGCCATCCTCCGCCACCGACCCGTCGCAATATACATGTAAACTGTTGCCTCTTGGTAACCGGGATATCATGCTTCCATACATACACCGTAATTATCCCGGTTCATGATGAATCTTTTTCACATTGAGGGGTACAATTTCGACGTCTATTTTCTGTACTTTCCAGGGAGCAGACATATTACCCTGTCGAGAGGGTTTACAGCAGTCAAGTACATCGTATTCCCTGAGGTCATGAGCTAATCCCCTCGTGTAGCGTGTCTCCCTCAGTATCCTGGAAGTGTGTACGTCACTCAAGCAGGTCTGAACGCTCTCAAACAGCTTATCCCCTCCTTTCCTCCGCATGAAACGAATAGCTACTCTAGTGTTAATGTCACGGACTCTATCACACACACTCTGTAAATTTAATTCCATTCTCATTATTTCAATCATTGCATTTCTTTGACATCCAAGAATAATCCTCATAGCCTCGTTCTGTATCAGCTCTATTTTTTGAATTCTGCCTTGGCCTGTGTAAGACAAAACGGGTGCTGCGTAGTCTATCAGGGACCGAACAGTGCTTATGTATAACATCCGTAAGATAGGTACCCCAACACCTTTACCAGAAAAAGCCAGTGCTTTTAGAGGATGCAGACGGGCTTTACATAAGGTGCGGAGATGCGTAAGTTCTATTCAGTTGTGTATTTGTAAACTAAAGTCTTTGAAAATGTAATAAGTTTTACGAAACGCGCTCGTGTCGCATCAGACTAGAAATAAAAATGAATTTTGGAGAATTGATTTTTGATTTACCTCCAACAGTGAAAAGAAATGTACGAAAGATTGAGAAAATTCGTGTTAGAATTATTAATCTTACTTTTTCGGTCATATTTAATAATATATA